>NC_056523.1:77207614-77220183 GCF_019175285.1 Sceloporus undulatus | reverse complement strand
AGACAAAGAGCCCTCCTCCAAGCACCATCTTGAAGGGGAGAGAGGCCAGGCCTGGAAGAAAAAGAGCCCTCCTCCAAGCACCATCTTGAAGGGGAGAGAGGCCTGGCCTGGAAGACAAAGAGCCCTCCTCCAAGCACCATCTTGAAGGGGAGAGAAGCTTTGCAATTTTTTTGTATTGTATTGCAATTTTACTGTACACCACTATGATCATTGCGGAATAGCGGTCTATAAATAAAAATTATTATTATTATTATTATTATTATTATTATATTGCATAACAGAAAAATAAATTACTGTAAATAAGAGGAATTAAGAAATGGAAAGCATAAGACAAAGAAAGCATCCTAAAATTTGCTGTTTGCCTCTTTTTTTCCACAGGTGTTCAACCAAGAGACTGGGACAGTATCTCTCTATCACTGCCAGAAGCCATCTTTATTTCCTCTCTCAAAAGAGCTAGTCATTTTTTTAGTGTTTTACAGCCCCTCATTCTGGGATTATCTTATTTAATTCACAGCTCTTAAGTAGCCAACCCATAACTGCAATTCTCTGGTTGGTTTTCAGGTCAGATAATGGCTTTAAAAGTGCAATGTGAATGCTAAGAAGAATTGAAAACTAAAGACTGTTGAGACCACAGGCGGGTTACAAACGGCCCTCAAGGGGCCGTTTTCCCGCCGCCGCCATTCGCTGCGCAGGGAAGCCCCAGCTGCCAGACCGCGAGGCTTCCCTGCGCAGCAAAAAAGGAGCAGCGAAATGCCGCTCCTTTTTTGAACGCGGAAGTGGCGCCGCGAGGGGGTGGGGTGCGCCCTCGCGACGTCACTTCCGCCGCGACACGTCTGGACGCACAGCGTCCAGTACGTCAACATGGCGGCGCCCATGTGGATGGGCACCGCAAAAAAGTACGCGCTCCGCGCGTACTGGGAGGAGGGGCCGTCAGGAAGGTAAGAACCTTCCTAACCCTAATACGGCCCTTCCTAACCCTAGTACGCGCGGAGCGCGTACTTTATGGCGGTTTGTAACCCGCCACAGATTACTGAGTATTAACAAATTATATCACATCTTAAAGGGCTGAGTGAATAATTTTTTTTGCATGACAGACACAAAAGAGCACAAATACAGCATCAAGACAGGCCCCTCTGTAAACACCTTTCACTGAGTTCAGTGCTAGCAACAGAAAGGTCCTTTCCCCTGGTAGTCCCCCACCTCACTTCAACTGGCAGGGACACTCGGAGCAAAGGCTCTTGAACAGGTTGGTAGATATGGGAGAAGCTGGTCTTCCAAGTAATATCATACTTAATTCATTTAAAGTTCTAAAAGTTAAAATAATGTGGCCTACATTGTTTGTTCCAATTAGTAATCTTGCATTTCTTTTCTGGACTAACTGAAGTTTCTCAACGGTTTTTAAGGCAAGCCCTAATGACAGTGCTAGACTAGATGAGACGGACAAGCCAATACTGCTTCTGCGGTCCTTACTGAATCCAGTGTACAGTACTTATCTTCCTCTAGCCCTTCACTATGACAAAGCCTCATCTGTATCTAATGAAAGAAATAAGTGTAACTGGGTATCAACTGCATAATGTTAGCACCTCAGACCATGTGTGTGTCTGTGTGCGTGCGTGCGTGCGTGTGTGTGATCTTTCCCAGTGTCTTCATGCAGATATTAAACAACAAGAATTAATAGAACCCTCTGATACCCCAAACCATGGCTGTCAAATAGTTGAGGAGTAATCCCTTGGAGTCCCCCATTGTTATTGCCTACACTGATTTTTAAGATCATCCACTGAACTCAAATAGTGGCAGATTCAGGACAAATTTAAGGGAGAGCTGCTTTACATTGTGCATAACTACACTGAGGCCCTCCAAGCAGGAATGAAACCCACATCAAAAATGCCTTCTTCACCTTGACAGAAGGCTACAATTGTCCATGGAATTGAAAGTCAATAGAATTACAAAAGGATCAATATCTTCATAGTCCCACTGTTCTTCAAATGGAAACTGTCCTGCATAGGCAACCATGGCAGCTTTCATGGTTTGCAAGCCTTAAACTCAACTGAAATAAGCCCTCAGAGTGTAGTGGAAGCTCATCCAGCAGAGGCTGGATAGCCATCTGTCGGGTATGCTGTGATTGAGAGTTCCTGCATGGTAGGAGGTTGGACTGGATGGCCCTTGTGGTCTCTTCCAACTCTATGATTCTATGAAATGAATGCAAATAAAGCCATCCATCCTTGTCTCCAATCTTCTCACACTACAACATATGATGCTGTGTGTCAGTGAATTTATGAGAGCGCTAGCTCTACCAAAATCAAAAGGCTTTTTGGTCTAACATGTTACACTTAGAGAAGTATTCATACATGTTATATTTTATTATCTTTCATAACTCCTATTTATTGCGCATAAATATTTACACTCATCCACATTAAATAGCCTTTGCTAGTTACAGAAATGATGCTTTGCTCAGCATGCTATAAAAGATCTGGATGTTTGTATTGCTTTGCTTCATACTGTCAGAATTGGCCCTTCCCAGCAGGATGGGATGTTGTACTCCACAGTGAATCTTTGCATATAAAATAGTCCAGTGACCTTACATTCTTATAACCACCTTCAATCAATTGTTCTCTTTCAAAAATAATTTCAGCCACAGTTAGCTGGATTTAGTTGTTTAGGAAACAGCTAGTCTTTGTTATTTAACAGACAGAGAGACATCCAAGATATTTTTCTAGAAAAAAACTGTATCAGATCAACAACATGAGAGAAATCAGTTAGGCTTGTAGCAATGGCAATGCAAGTATCAGTATATGCTACCCTGAAGCTAGGCTGTTTAACTGGATTATTACAAACAGGGATCTTTTAAGCAAATTATAGCCATGCTAAACCAGGGGATTTGTAATAGTGTGGTTTAGCAAGAATGTCATGATAAGGAATGTATTCTAAAAATGGAGGTTCTAAGGAAAAGCAATGACCAGGATAATTCTCATGGAAACTGAAAAGCAGCCATATAACCTTTAATATATGTTAATTCAGCCAGGAGAAGGAAGGTAATGATAAACACCTACTCCACAAGAGGGTTACTATGGTGGGCTATGACAGACTGTTAATGCCTACACTGATTCTTAAGATCATCCACTGAACCCAAATAGTGGCAGATTCAGGACAAGTTTAAGGGAGAGCTGCTTTACATTGTGCATAACTAAACTGAAGCATTTGTTATCGCACAACGTAGCAATGACCAGCAATCTGAATGGCTTTAAAAGCAGTTTAGAAAATTCATGAAGGATAAGACTACCAATAGTTGCTGGTCAGGAAGCTATACATTCTCAAGTGTCAACAGCACTGTGCCTCTCAGTACCAGTTGCTAGGGAACACAAGCAGGAAGGTACTGTTGCAATGTGTTACTTGTGGGCATCCAACAGACACTAATGAATTGGATACTGTGGGAATATGATGCAGCACTGGAAAAGTCAGATCTAGCATGGGTTTGGTCTGATCTACCATAACTTTTGTTATATTCCAGTTCATTGTCTCAGCAATGGAAGCCCATTTTAAAAGCAAAGAGGCAATTTCCTTGCCATATATTTATATGATATATTTTCATCACAGCAAGTGAATTAATTAATATGGACAAAGTGGCTTAGTGGTTAAGACACCAAATCTGATGACTGCAAGGTCGATAAATTGGCAGTTTGAGACCCAAGCATAGCGTAATGGAGTGAGCTCCCATCACTAGTCCCAGCTTCTGACAACCTAACAGTTCGAAAACACGCAAAAGTGCAAGTAAATAGGCACCATTTTGGTGAGAAGGTAACAGTGTTCCATGCACCTCAGTGTTTAGTCATGCTGGCCATATGACCATGGAGTCATCTTTGACAATGCTTGCTCCCTCAGCTTACTAACGGAGATGAGCACTGTTCCTAACAGTTGGCCACAACAAGACAATCGCGTCAAAGGGGAAACCTTTAACTTTTAGGTTAATTAACTTTATCATTATTATTATTATTATTAAAAGCATAGAAGGTTCTTGATCCAATTGCTTGGATCAATGAACAAGCTACAGTAACAGACCCTTCGTTGTTATTTGCTGTGCAGTTGGCTTCAACATATGGTGACCCTATGAATGAGAGATCTCCAGGAGCCCTGGTCATTATGTGCTCTGCTTGGGTCTTGCAAACTCAGAGCCATAGCTTTCTTGATTGAATCAATCCATCTGCAATGTGGTCTTCCTCCTGTCCTACTACCCTTTACTTTGACAAGCATTATCTACTTAACCAGTGAGTCATGTCATCTCATGTTATGTCCAAAGTACAATAGCTTTAGTTTAGTCATCTCGACCTCTACTGAGAGTTCAGGTTTGATTTGCTCTAGGGCCTATTTATTTGTCTTTTCAGTGGTCCATGGTATCCACAGAACTTTCCTCCAAGACCACTTCAAATGTGTTGACTGGTTCGCTTCCTGTCCAGCTTTCACAATCATACATAGAAATCAGAAATACTATGGCATGGAAGATTTTGATATTCAGTGATATATTTTTACACTCAAGGACTTTTTTAGTTCCTTCATAGCTGCCCTTCTAGACTTAGGCCCGGTAAAGACCAGTCCTTTGTGCCATCCTGATGCTAGATGCCCTGACTCCACCCCCAGGGTGTAATCAGGTTGCATGCCGTTCTAGATGGCATGGAGCATCATGCTATGAATCTGGCGCTACATCCAGATGATGCAGCACCAAAGGAGCACCATATACCAAGCTGCTGCAGCCATGGAACCCTTTGGAGGGCACAAAAAGGACTTGCTTTTTGCAACTCTTTTTTGCGCCCTCCAGAGGCCGGATCAGGGTTGCAGACCCAATCCAGCCAGGAAAGGCGTGGCCTGTATAGCCCCTTAGTCACCTTCTGATTACTTGATTACACTTTCCATTTCCACTGATGACACAAGTTAAGGCATTGAAAATCTTTAAACATCAATCTCTTCATCATATACTTTTTCATTATGCCATCTTCTGTGATCATTTTTGTATCTTACTATTGAGCTATAAATTTGCGTTTGCACTTTCCTCATTTCATCAGTAGTCATTCCAAGCCTTTGCTATTTTCTGCTGGTAACATGATACCATCTGCATATTTTAAACTGTTGATGTTCCTTCCTCAAATTTTCACATCTCAGAGTTTGATCCTGCTTTCCATATGGTATACACTGTGTATAAATTAAATGGATAGGATGATAAAATCTATCATTGTCTGATCCCTTTGTCAACTGGAAACCATTCTGTTTCTCCATATTCTGATAGTGGCCTTTTGTTCTGAGTTCTGGATCATCCAAAGAAATGTCTTTTAGAAAAATCCAGTTTTTCATGACCTACAGAGTCAAATGCTTTGGTATACTATTTTCTTCTGAAGTTCTTTGGTCTGCACTTTGATACAATCTGTGCTTGCAATATGATCTCTAGTGACTCTTCCTTTTCTGAACTTAGTTTCAGTATCTAGTAGCATTTCTCATTCTATATGGTAAAATTTTGAACATCACTTTGCTTGGATGATTTTGTTTTGTTTCCCCTATTTGTTCATAGGGATTTTGTTGTTAAGAATTAAAGTGGATTCCATCTCTATAGTTTGAAATAGTTGTATTGATAAGTCATTTGTTCCTGATGATTTAGAATCATAGAGTTGGAAGAGACCACAAGGGCCATCCAGTCCAACCCCCTGTCATGCAGGAAATCTCAATCAAAGCATCCCTGACAGATGGCCATCTAGCCTCTGCTTAAACACCTCCAAGAAAGGAGACTTCACTACACTCCGAGGAAGGAGTGTGTTCCACTGTCGAACAGCCCTTACTGTCAGGAAGTTCCTCCAAATGTTGAGGTGGAATCTCTTTTCCTGTAGCTTGCATCCATTGCTCCGGGTCCTAGTCTCTGGAGTAGCAGAAAACAAGCTTGCTCCCTCTGAAATGCTTTGATTCAACTTTCTAAAATTGTGGGCTCCCCCTCCCCAAAAGTTCTTTCTTTTGTATAGTTTTTCTGTGTATTGCTTCCATCATTTTTTTTATTTTGCGCCTATTTTGTGTGCCCCTCAGCTGATGATAAACCATCAGTAGTCATGGTTTAAACTGCCTTTTTACTTCTCAGATCTTGTGGAAGACACCTCTTGTTCTTCCTTTTGTTGTCTTTTTCTGTTCCCCCTAGAACCATTATCACGGACGTAAGGTTACAAGCCACTCGTACCTGTGTCCTCCTATGAAGCCATCACACCGGAGGCCCCTAATAATAATAATAATAATAATAATAATAATAATAATAATAATAATAATTTTATTTATATCCCGCCCCTTTGAGGTCAATCGGGGCGGCTAACAATAATAAAATACAATACAATATATACAAAAACTTCCCTCTCCCCCCCTTAAAAAGTTATTAAATCACTTATAATTAAAACCAACAAATTAAACAACATAACACATACACACCATTACAAAACAGACAAAAACAAAACAGCAAACTGTGGCAGCAATCCACTCAAATTTCCAGAGAGGACCTTAGGGACTCTCATGAGAAGAGGGTTCTTGAGGGTGGGATTATCTATCCAGGATGTCACCATTTATGCCTGTTTCTCATCTGTCTGAAGAGTTTCACCAGTCATCTAATTATGCTTTTCTTTCTTCTTTCTCCATCTTCTGCTTCCAATTATGAATTTATTTGAGCTGTATATTGGCTATCTGTCGATGTCAACATACACAGTCAAAAATATTATTGCCTGAAGAATATGTTTTCAATGAACAAAACATTGGTTTCATTCAATTTGACAAGTTGCTTTCCTGTTTAATTTTCTTGATCCTAAACCAAAATCTCCAATAATGTTTGGTTTTATTCTATCATAATTTTCAATATGTTCTGCTTTGGTATGAATAATTTTGTCCTGGATACCAAGACAGGATGTTTAGATTTCTTCTTCTGCTGCTTCTATAGTTCAAGCATAAATTAGGATTTATTTATTTGTTTGTTTGTTTGTTTGTGGTATTTATACCCTGCCCTTCAGTCCTAAAGGCTCTCAGAGCAGCTTACAATTATTATTATTATTTTTAATTAGACGGTTTCCTGCCCTCAGGCTTACAACCTAAAAAGACATGACACAAAAGGAGAAGGAAATGGTGGTGGGGAAAGGGATCAGGTCCAGCAGTTGTTCTCTCCCTCTGAGGCCTGGACCAAGGCAAACGGACTGGAGGGAGGGCTCTGTTTCTTAATGTAGGCTAGGCCCAGTGGAGCTGGGCCTGTATCTCTCCCTTCATGGCCGGATGGCAACAGATGGATTGGAGGGAGGGCTGTTCTTCTTAAGGATTCTTATCATGTTGATGGGTTTTTTTTCATGATGTCTTATTATTTGGTCAGATTTTGCATTATAGCATCTCATCTCGTTGTTAATGCTATCCCACTTCTTTATAGATTGTCATTTCCAGAATATCTAATTCAAATGTTCTATTCCGACTCATTTTAGCTTGCTCACCCCAAGTGCAAGCACATCTCAGTAAATAAAGCCGCTAACAAAGAGGGTTTTTTAAAAGTCTTTTTACATTCCCAGCGATACTTTCTCTCCTTGTCCTTTGCCTTGTCTTCAAGGTTTATTAGAAGCATTAGTCTTGGGAGGATGGTGAAGGATGGTTGGAGAAATGCAAATAATGAAACAAAGGTTGAGCTGGGAAAGAGCAGGATTCTACTTTAGCTGATCCTAGTATAACTGTGTGTGCCTGCCTGTAACAGACAAGAGAAACAGTAGTTGTTTCCAGAATCCCTTACTGTGTAAAAGTCATTCCTGGGTGGGTTTTGGAAGAAGCCTTCAAATGTCTGCAGAAGATCTAAAATGTTTTGTTTACTTTTGAAAGGCTTACCTAGCCTGGTTAATTTCACATGTGCATAAATTATTAGCTTTCTATTCAAAGTACACTGAAACACACTGAATGTAGGAACCTAACCCTTTATTCCCATGTTATATCTGCCACTGGTACTAAATTTATGCTAAAGAAGTAATGCCCAAGAACACATCTACTTTGCTAACTGTGGTCTACCTATATCACTATTTCAATTTTTTCTTTTACAATTTCTAGCTTCCCCTAATATATGTTTCTCTCATTCCACATTCCTGTTTATGTGTACTGTGCAGCTTCTGGCTTTTCTTTCATATCTGAGCAGAGATTCTTATGACCATAATTAATCAATGTTTAATTGGACAGACATAGCCAAAGACTGCAGTTAATGAAAAGCAGGTAAGACTTGTTTTGAACCAAAGCAGTCTAATTTTGGGGTCTACTTAGTATTTTGGGAGTACTCCACAAATGAAGGAAATCAGTTGCATCAATTAAAAATGCAATCTTGGCCAGGCTAACCCTCCTTCTTCGGGTTTTTATGGAAATTACTGTTATAGAGCAACAGACCAAAATGACTATGTAATCGCACTAGAATTATGCACTAAAAATGTCAACTTCAGTGACAAGATAACTGAAATAGAATGATAACTGAGAGAAGAAGGTTGTAATTTATACTTTCTGCTTTGTAATTTAAGAAAATCTCTAGAAGCAATCCTAACTGGCAATACAGAACATGGGGATTCTGGAATCTGAAATGACTGATTGCTGGGTCACTCTTCCAACCAATTGATCCACGTACATCCTACACAATCAGTCCAGAGTCCTGGTGGGAAATATGCCATAACTGATGAAGGGTCTCCATTACTAATGAAAGCTATCAGCCATTGTTAAGAACTATGGGAGATTCCATCCAGAATTTGCAGACAGAACTTCTGCACCAGTCATGAAGATTTAACACAGTTTAAGTGTCTATTTTGTTTTGACAGGACAGCAATAGAAAGAGAGTTAAGGATGCTACCTCCCACTGTTCCTGCCCCAGCCCTTGTCCCCCCCCCCCCCCCGGGGAATAACCACTTTCATCAACCAAAGTTTTCAAAACAAAACAAATCAAAACACTAGTGAGCCATTGCTGAGCCTTTGACTTGATGCTAGTTCTGCTCCTCCTAAACTAACCCTCCATCTCCTTCCCCCATCTAAGACTGCTCAGTTTTTTACTTCCCCTAGAAGCTTTCCAACAAAAAGGCTCAGATTATGCAGAAATGAGACCTGCATGAGTCTCTCTAGTCCTCTGAACCCTATCACAGAAATACAAAACTTTGATTTAAGAAATGTGTGTGGGTATATACATTCTGTCAACTTATGGCAACCCCATGAATTTTTCTGAGGCAAGAAATACTCAGAGGTGATTTTACCAGTTCCTTCCTCTGAAATATAACTAAAAGCCTTTGGCATTCATTGGCGCTCTCCCAGTGCTAAACAGGACTGACCTTCCTTAACTTCCAAGATCAGATAGGATCTGTTGCCTTTTGGGTATATACCCATCCAAATCAACTTTATGCACCCTTACTCCCCTGGAATGTATAAATATCTGCATATTAATCTTTCTGCAACCGGACTTGTTTATCTCGGATTGGCCTTTTTAGTCATCAACGTGCTTGTAGAAAGCGCCGGATGAGTCCTTCCTGAATCTTCGTTCGCAAAGTAAAGCCAGAGAGAATCCTTCCTTTTATGATTTTCCTGCTACTTTCCTGCATCATCTCTCAATTCTGCCCCTTGACTTGCCCTGCATTTCAAGATTGCTCACAGCACCCTGGCTTCCAGAAGAGCTTGCCAGATCCCCCAAAACTCTTTCTATTTTCTTATTAATCAGTAATTCTCCTTCCTCTCTTTTCATCTCCCTCTATCTAATAAGGCAGCTCAACTGCTGATTTGAACATGATTGTGCTCACAATGGTTCTTCTATTTGGTACAAAAGTTACATATTAATTACTCTCTTATATTCTGTATGAAAAAATATATTATTTTGACATAAGCTTTGGTGAACCACTATTCCCCTCTTAATATAATCTCACATGTTAGTCCTAAAATTTAAAGATTTCACAAGTCAACAAGTGTGCAGAAGAACATGTGATCAAGAACATATCATGTTCTTCTCATCAAGATGGCAGCACCTTGCATTTGAGAGCTGTATAAATCTACAGTATTCACATGAATTATCATTCTCCTATGCTGTAGACCAGTGGTCCCCAAACTGTGCCTTTTAAGAAATTTTGGACTCCAGTTCCAGAAACCTCAGCCATGTTGGCCAGCATTCTGGGATTCTGGGGGTTGAAGTCCAAAGTCTCTTAAAGAGCACAGTTTGGGGACCACTGCTGTAGATTAAAAACACAACAGTTTTTATACTACATATTTTGAGTGAGTATCCCGGCTTGGCCATAGAAACCCTACTGAGTGACCTTGAACAAGACATACTCTCTCAGGTTCAGAAAATGGCAATGACAAACTCCCTCTGAAGAATGTGAAGTTGTAGGCTTTCACAGCTGGCATCCATAGTTTTTTGTGGGTTTTTCGGGCTATGTGGCCGTGTTCTGGAAGAGTTTATTCCTGATATTTATTCCTCTGAAGAAACTTGGCAATAAAACCATAAGCTGGAAGCAACTTGAAGGCACACCGTAACAACCAAGGGATTCCATCCATTCAAAAGAGATGTTTCACAGAGTTTAGTCCCCCAGTATCTCCTCAAATGCCCAAATATTTTATTTTAAGAAATAGCAAAGGGAGGGAGCCCACAGATACATTCATCAGTACACATACACTCATTTTTATTCTCCCACATTCAAATCAAAGGGAAACTTCCCCCAAAACTAATTAATCTAAGTTAAAATAGTTTTGGAAGGAGTTAATGTATATGGAATGGAGAAGTAAAACCCTCCCTTCATGAACCCTTCCCCTGTATTCTGCTAAGACAACGACATGTATCTATGTGTGTGAGAGAAAGGGGGGGAGGGAGGTCCCTTTAAAAAAGAAACCTGACTTCTGAGGAAGCAGGATGGGGAAAGGAGGCTATAGGCTGAAATTAGGGGGGGGGGTCTGCAGGACAGATTTCCAAATTCAGTTTTAAGGTTTTGAAAGCAAGGGGACTGAATCCTGAATTCTGTGATTCCCAATTCTTTGACTCACCACTCCTTTTGTATATGGAGATGAGCAGAGTATCTGAGCATATCAGATGCTAAAGGTCAAGGTTACATTTTATTATATTTTCTTATTGTATTATGTGCTTAGAATGTAAATAACATAAAAAGAAGCCATATAAAGACAGTCATAGCTTCAGGGATCGTGATCATCATTGGCTCCAAAAAGCCACATTCTCAGTTATAAATCATGTTCTGAAAGCTTATGCCACAATGTATTTGCTTTTTAGATACCACATGTCTTTGTCAGCAATGAGATCAAAGCAACTTCTTTGGTTAGCTGCTAGGATGCTGTTCAGTGGGTATCTACCTAGAAGAAGGTGATACAAGTTTTCTGTACCCAGTCAGCCAATGTAACTCTAGATTAGTAAATTCCCTATTTCACCTTATTTCATTAGCCTGGATTCAAACATCCCTTTAATTGAAGATCTGAACACAGCCATATACTCAACTGTTCCATGACTGGTGGGAACTCTCCTAGTCACACTGCAAAAATATGAAACAACAGCAACAGGCAATGCTAGCATCATACCAGCCCTTCAGCTACTGTGCTCTTGCATGTTAACAGGGATGGTGTACATTCAGACTCTGTGCTCATGCATGAGAACACTCACAACATTTTTTATTGCATTCTGATGGCAATTCTCAGCATGGCTGGCTCAGAAGCTGTAAAGAGGAAATGGAAAACAACATTTGCAAAGAAGCTCAAGATGAAGAATATTTCATAAACTAATGCACACAACTGCTAGTCACTGAAAAGTCAACAAGACTATTTTTATACAAACCTTGCTTCATGCTGATTAAAATCAGAGTGAGATGCAAAGATTAAAAGCCCAGCATCTTCTTATAAGCATCCAATTATGGTTTGTTGAGGGGGATAGCATTAGCAAATTCAGCATCTCTGAATAACTTTCTCCATTACAAATAAACATTTGCTATTTAGATATAACAAAGAGTCTGAATGCTTCTTAGCAACTGCAGCTATCTTCTTCCTGCTTCCTCCAGACCCTCAACATAGGGCTGATGAGGAAAGAGATGGTAACACGTTTAGCTTGCAAGCTGTGATGAGTAGGGCCTGCCTTTTTTATGCTCTGTAAAGCAAAATGTACAATGGGGGCAGTACATAAATAATGCATTATTACTAATTATTTTAGTGCTTAAAATAACCTAAAAGAACAGATTATTTTTTTAAAAGAGGACATGTACTTGGCCCAAAGCTCCAGATAACACATAAAGAGTACAAGACATGAGAGCAGATTTACTGTATTTTTTTCTTTAAACTGCTGGTAGACTCAGGGGTATCACATCCTTCCTAAGGAAGTGCCAATTCATTCAACCATGCAGCCAGGATTAACAGACATGCCGGGAAACCTCATCCACAGGGCACACAGAAGTCTTCAACAGGATAGGAAGGAAAGTATGAAAAGAAACACTATATCTCTCTGTTATGTATTGCTGGGGAGTCCCAGCATGGAGGCAGTTATACTCAATTCATCCTGCCCATGCACTTCATTTACATAAATGAAAGATTATTATTAT
>NC_056523.1:77192731-77207604 GCF_019175285.1 Sceloporus undulatus | reverse complement strand
TAATAATAATAATAATAATAATAATAATAATAATAATAATAATAATAATATATCAGCACAGGCAAGCCTTTAGCATGGCTCTTCTCATGTTCATGTGCTCTATCTTACCAGTGACTTGTACTTTCCCACCTAAATGAGAGCTTAAAGAAGTAGGGTCTTTCCAGCCAGACTCCTGAAAAATTTAGTGTGCTGTGGTTTAACTGGAATGTTTAATCTCCCATGGGAGGACTACAGCAACTTTTCTAGTTCTGACAAGAACTAGGAGTGTGCACTCAAAGGTCTAGCAAAGGAACACAAAAGCAGTCACACAAAGAATCACAGAGCTAGAAGAGACCACACCAGTCATCCAGTCCAACCCCCTGCCGTGCAAAAAGACACAAAGCACTCCTGACAGATGACCATCCAGCATTCAAAGAAAGAGAGTACTTCACACTTCAATGCAGTGTATTCCACTGTCAAACAGCTCTTACCGTCAGGAAGTTCTTCCTAATGTTTATGTGGAATCTCTATACTGTAGCACAGCAGCTTGGAGATGCCAGGGGGAGGGAGGTGGAATATAGCAACAACAACAACAACAACAACAACAACAACAACAACAACAGATAAGCTACACTTGATCCTTTCTATTGAGCAAGTATGAGCCACAGACTGGCATTTCCCAATATGTGATACAGGTCCTTCTTTCATGAAAAACTGCCAGCAATCAGGTCATTGATAGCCCAATTTTTTTGAGTCCTTCGGAAATGCCAGCTACTACATTTAGTCTCTATGCTTGGTAGAATTCAGAATGCAAAAATAAACCTACCAGTATTTGCAGCACAAGTAAACCCCATGGCAACTACTGTAGTAGTTTTTGTTTTTAAGCTGGGGTCATACTAGACAACAGTTATCAAGGAAGAAAAGTTGTTGTCAGTGGACAAAGGATCTGCTCTTGCTTGTCAGGCATTTTCATACGGTAACAAATTATAGCTAAATGATAGGAGGTGAGGGCACTGTTGCACTTCCTTTGCATTTATGTGTGCACAGCCACTAAACATGTACACTGTAGCATTTGCACATTTCCCCCAGTGCCTTCCATAAAGCAGTGGGTCAATCCAGATGGGTCCTCTACATGTTTTGGACATTGGTTCACAGAATGCCTGACTGTACAAGAATCTTGTAGCACCTTTGAGACTGAGAGAAAGAAAGAAGTTGATAGCATACGCTTTCGTAGACTTAAGTCTGCTTCAGGTGCCTGACTGCTGACCATGCTGGACAAGGATCCCAGAAATTGTAGTCCAAAATATGTATCTGGCAGGCCGTACGGTGAGAACCCTGTTGCCATAAGGCAAATGTGGCCTCCCTTCAGAATGCTCCCTAGCAGCACATGTACTCTTTCTTCCTCTTTTCCTATCCCCAAACTATGCTGTCTATTTGATGCGACCCTTTATAACTCTTTATAGCCAAAGAAAATATAGACCATACTTTATTCCAAAATGTATGCCAAACAATAAAAAGCTGTGATGGGAGGAGTGAAAGCACCAAGACTGAAAATCACTATCTAAGCAATGAGAGCATACCATACTAGGAAGACCCAGATTTTGAATACTTGCTTAGGAAAAAGTGGGTGCTGTATATAAATATACAACTGTATATAAACTATCACAACATACTGCAACTTACATATACAGTACTAGAAATTGGAAATGTTACTTTTTAACAACTTCCAGAATCCTCGAACCATCTTGATAACTATTTTTTAGATTGTAAGCCTCAGGACAGGGAACTGTCTAATTAAAAATAATAATTGTAAGCCACTCTGATAGCCTTTAGGGTTGAAGGGTGGGGTATAAATACCATAAATAATAACCATAAATAATAACCAGTTATGCAGGCTGAAGGGTTCTTGGAATTGTAGTCATTTCCCCAAGCTCTGTCAGATTATGGACTTACCCAGGGAGACACATGCTTTTCTACCTCATGTTCCCTTTCTAGTCAACTCTTTCAAGCTCTGGTACATATGTATGTCTCCTACTCCCAGCATACCAGGGGAGAGGGGAGCTTTTAATTAATTTATTTGATTTACCAATGTACACACTACTCAGCTCCATTCCTAGCCAATTTTTATAGGGTTTCTTCCCAACTCGGAAGGTAACACTCTCCTGGAACCATTGCAGCTTCTCTGCAGTGAGCCAAAGCAGAGTCTCTCTGAGCCACATTCACAGCAAAGAAATCGAATGGCAAGGGCTTCTGACTGCTGATTATGCTAAATAACTAAGATCCTGTCTGATCTTGCAAGCTAAGACTTGGATGGGAGACCGCCCACAAATACCAGATGCTGTAGAGCAGTGGTTCCCACAGTTTGGTCCTCCCACTGTTTTAAACGTCTGTTATAGAATTCCTGACTGCTGACCAAGCTAGATGGGGTTTCTGGGAGCTGAAGTCCAAAGCACCTGAAGGACCAAAGTTTGGGAACTACTGCTGTATGCTATATTTTAGAGGAAGGAACTGGCAAAACTACCTCCAAGTATTCCTTGTCTAAGACAATTCCTTGCCTATTCCTTCCCATGAGTGGACAAGTGACCTGAGTGCATGCATGCCTGCACATACACACTCACAACCCTTACTGTCTGTGTTTTTGTACAAAAGCATATTGATGTTTGACAGGCACACTATTGGTTATCCTGAACCTATCACTCCCACAATAAATGGATGGACCAATACAGTCATGATGGATGAACCCACAGTACAGGAGCAATGGCTGGTGCTCTACCAGCTGTCTCCCACACCCTGAAGACCTGTCTTTGGTGAGACTGATAGCGTATAGCATGACTCATCATAAGGAAATTCAGCAGGATCATCTCTGCATTTAACGGTCTGTTTGAAAACAATCTGCAAATGCCCCAGTCTCAACTTTCTGGAGACTGAATAAAGTAAATACCAACCAATATAGATGATCCAGAACAAAATTATCTTGGGATGTAAACTAGAATGATTTTCTGTACTTCTTCAAAAACATATGTATAGAGGATAACTTTTTTAAAGGGCTCTGTCTTTAATATGTAGCTGACCAGCAAATATTTATCAAATAAAGTACACTGATTAAAATCCATGCAATTTAAACCAACAATTAATCTACAAGACAAAAAGAGCAGCAATGGTAAACTCCAATAGCTTTGTACAGCTCCTAAACGCTGATACAAACTGATGCAAAGAAACAAAAAACAAAAATGTGAACTACTGTATTTTCTGGCATATAAGACTACTTTTTAACCCAGGAAAATCTTCTCAAAAGTCAGGGATCGTCTTATATGCTGGGTTTCATCTTATAGGGCGGGTGCTGAAACTTCTGAGCTAGACTGGAGAATCTGCGGGCTTTGTATACAAGCCAATCCAAGCAGGCTTTGTATGCAACAAGTTTTCCTGCTAAGTACCTGCATGTCATAAGCATTTGAATTAAAATTACCATACTGAAATAAAATCGGATGGTTTTTTTAATTTTTATTTGGTGCGCGTTGGAAGAGAGGTAGTTTTATACAGCGAGTATATCCCAAATTCTATATTTTAACTGGAAAAGTTGGGGGTCGCCTTATATGCCCAGTCGTTTTATACGCCGGAAAATACGGTATCTTAACTCAGAGTGACACAGTGGGTTATTTACACTTTCATTTTTAAAACCAGGCCTTGCATCTTTTTGTCACAGTGTAGAGATTAAAAAAAAAACTATTCTGGGAATGTGGGAAGTATGTAAATATATACATATGGGGGGTGTTTTTCTTATGATCAGCAGCCATCAGTCTCAGAGATCAAATATAAGAAGAATATAAGAACTTGCACAGTAGATACAGTATTACAGCCTTCTTCCCAGTGTTTCTCTTTTCTGATTCACTCTGCACTGGCCTATTCCCACAAAAAGCAGATAAAATGTATGATAACGTTTAAACATTTAAAAATATATATTTTTAAAAAACTACATTGTGCAGGGAGGACTGTATTACAAGTCACAAATAATATAATGGGCATTAGAATACATCTGAGCCTAACCTTTGTACAATTCACATACAGTATTCTCAATGGTAATGGATTATTGTCTCCAAGCAACCATAAACACCTGTTTGAGCTAGAAAATGGATTTTACAAGCTCTGTGGGATATTTTGAACCCACACCAATTTGTGTAATGTCTAAAATGGGCCAAAGAAGGTGCACACACACACTGGCCAGGATTTAAGAGCATCCATTTGAGACCCCCACAACCCTTACCCCATGTTAAAATTTGCTCCAAGGAAATGAGAAATCCTCCAATACAAAAGTTCACACAAGAAGAGAGGGAAGAAAGGGGAAAAAAACTATATTTCACCACTAGACCACACCAGTGCAGCAGCACTAGATTAAAATCAATGTGTGCATTAGTCCAAAATGCAGAAGTGAGAATGACTGTACATTCTTAAGCATTGTTATAATGACTTTGGTAAGTCAGGAAGCAAACTAGAAAGAGGATCAACATGTCTTGGCACACTTCCTGGGTTTGCCCACACATTCAAACCGTCTGGTTAATGTGTGCAGAAAGATCTTTAAAAAGATTGCAGTGCTTTGATAAAGCTGCCCAAAGCATTACATTCCTGGAGCCACTTCCTCCAAATGTACAAAAGCAGACAAAATAATTCAGGCAGGATATTAACAGCAGAAGAAAAGATACTCACCACCACAAAAAAGCTCTCCCAGAAAAACTTTTACAGTGATAAAGGTTTGCGGCATGAAGGAAACTATAGCTCAGATCACAAAATCCATAAAATGCAGCCTTTTAACCTTGTAGGATGAAATGCAATACTTGTGGTCTGCATACATCAGGAAGGGATTTAGGACCATCACTAAGAGAAGAAAGAGGCATGCTATTTTCCCTGGAATTGGAAAATGGAAATAAGCAACATGGGGAGTTTTCCTATTTAGTCAGAGCGCTGGTCCTGCATCCTTGAAAAGTCTTACAGAACTAAAACCTAGAAATGTTTGTTGGTGGGGGATTATCATCCCCAGACTCACTCAGCCAGCACAGGATGATGGTGGATGGAGGATTCTGGGACCCTAGTAGTCCAAAAAGCAATTTTTCCAAGCTCTGAACAGTTTTGCACATAAAAGGAATGTCCCCCCTAAGGATCTGCTCTGATAAAGGCCTTCAATTTGTCATCTGATAACCACTCCTTTTGATCTTCCTTCCATACATTCTGCCTGCTACCAGATGCTCTAATTAGCTACTGTAGGGAATGCCAGGATATTTCATGTTGTCATGGTTCAGTTTATTAAAATATCCTGCAAGGAAGTGGGGGAGGGGGATCAACAGATTTTTTTTTCTTTCCAGAGTTATTTTCCTCTGAATCATTTGACTACTTTTCCCAAGTTGCTTAATGCTGTTTTTTCTTCTGTTCTACTTAAAAAAAACCACTCTTCACAAAAGGATCAGAAATGAAAGGTGAAGCGGTACACTGCAGTAATTTATCATGGACATACCACAATCTGCTTAAGCCATCTATCCAGTTCTGATAAGGTAACACAACCATAAAACTGCATGCTGCTGGAACATGTTTAAATTGCTCCATAACAAATGAAAACTCAAGGATTCCATAATTGATCTCCTTCTTCCACAGAAGGATTCTTATATAGAATTTTGAACAGAAACGGAGAGACTGAGTACAAATAAGCAACCTCATTAAAATGTGAACCAATTAGATTATGATAATGTTTCAGATAAGGATTTTTATTTGTTTATTTTAAAAATACTTCATGCAGTACAATGAAAAATATGCTTGAAAGGTTGCCCAAAGGGAACCACCTTCAAAGCTTCTTAGTAGCTGCATTTCACTCAGTTAAGTGTCATCTTGGATGAAAGTTTTGAGAATGGGATGTGAGGAACTAGAAGGGGATGGAAATGTCATGTTTTGTGCACAGAAGTTTTTAATGCATCAGTGCATCTTCATTTCAGTTCAAACAGTGAATGCCAGCTTGATGGCAATCAACAACTTCTTCATCTTCTGAGAAATTATTCTTATTAGATTCTTCTTATTATTAGACGCTCTATGGTTAAGTATAAATGCTCAAATATAAAACAGAGGAAGAAATCATCACTTATTAAGGGGAAATGGAATTATGGGGAGCAGCTTCCACTTTGAAATCCATGCATACTAAAGAGTCAATTTCCCCCTAGTTACTCCTCACCTGTATTTTAAGTGGATGAGCAGAAAGGCACATATGCTAACCTGAATATTCATGGAACCTTTGATAACTAATAATGTAACATTCAACCATCAGTATCTGCTTTTTAAAAAAAAATGCATGGGAAAATTAAAGTTTATTAAACTATATCGGCCTTTAAAAACATCAATATAAATAAAGTCGGAATATAGTCAATGACTACGGCTTCCCAGGCATTTATCTTAATCAGAGAGGTCCAACTGTAACCTCTAACTACCAGAAAATGAAAGAGAACAGAGCATGTCTTTATAACTAGTTTCCTTAGAGGGTTCAAGCATTCTTTTCTTGTAGCATTTGGTACTGTCAAATAAGAAACTGGATTCAGTGGAAGATTTATCATTCTTAACATGTATAGTACTCCCTCCATTCTTGCGGTCTTTGGAATCATGTCCTTCGCATATGCGTGAGGGGTGAACGGAGGGTGAATGAATGGGGTACATGCCAGCGGCGTGCCCCCACATGCCCCTGGGCCTATATTCAAGCCAATGGAGCTTGAATACCTGTATAAGCGAAACTCTGTTTTCGTGAGGGGGTCCAGAACAGATCGCCTGCGAAAAAGGAGGGGCAACTGTATTCTAAGCAGGGCTAGTGGCAGGGAATAGTGTCACTGATTCTCTGCCAAGGGCTGGGGTGCACTACTGATCTTCAGAGCCCCTTAGAACTCTTCTTATAATGGCTACTGTTTGTGTTAGCTGTGCAAGTACTGACAAGAGCAAGTGAGAAGTTAACACTCAATGCATGCTAATGGACAGTGGGGCAGATTGTGCTCAGAGGGATCAGAGCCAGGAGTTATTTTAAAATATAATTAATTGGTTTTGTTGCTGGTTACACCCCACCCCACCCCATAACACACTGATGGTAACATTCCAGTAATGGGTGAGTTAGTTTTTTTAGCTGTGCTTTGGGGGAGCAGGTAGTGATGCTCCTTACTGTAACTGTATGAATGTATTAACGTAGGTACCTAACACCATTAAAACTATCCTATATTAACAAAAATTCCTCCCCTTTTGTGTTGGTGAGGATGTAATCATAAAGGTACATTATTACATTTTTGGGCTCACATGTCTCAACAGATTTCTGGCACTAAGTACTAAACTGCATAAATCAGATTATTAAACAAGAAATTGTATATGGTAACAGACTTGGTTTGATTCCTTGTTCAGCCATGGAAACTAACTGAGTGACTTTGGGTACATCACATGCTCTCAGCCCCAGAAAACTCTGTGATAGGCTCACCTTAGGGTCGCCATAAGTTGGAAACTACTTGAAGGCAGACAACAACAGACAATAAAACAAAGCAATAAGAGGATAAAAAGAGGGA
Organism: Sceloporus undulatus; assembly: GCF_019175285.1. Taxonomy (NCBI): domain Eukaryota; kingdom Metazoa; phylum Chordata; class Lepidosauria; order Squamata; family Phrynosomatidae; genus Sceloporus; species Sceloporus undulatus. Next base: position 77,200,060 of record NC_056523.1, on the reverse strand, counting down.
TAAAAATTAAAGGGGAGGGAAACAACAGGGGTGTCATTGTGGGAGTCTATTATAGACCTCCAAGTCAGAGTGAGGAATTAAATGATGTCTTTCTAGAACAGATGATCACACACTAAGAAAGGAGAGGTCATAGTGATAGGTAATTTCACCTATCTTGATATTTGCTGAAGTCAAACTCAGCTAAAAATTTAAGGTCCAGCAAATTCCTCACTTGCCTGGCAGACAATTTCATTGTTCAAAACGTGGGAGAGGCAACAGGGGGATCAGCTATTTTAGATCTGTTCCTAACCAACAGTGATGACCCGGTTAATGGGGTGCAAGTGGCTGGATTATTAGGTGGGAGTGATCATGTTCTGTCAGGAGTGCTCTGATTATATATTCCTATATGGCAAGAGGTTGTATTGGATGGCCCTTGTGGTCTCTTCCAACTCTATGATTCTATGATGTATTTGTTGAAACATGGGCACCACATTGCTTGAGATGTAGCTTTGGAAGTATAGGCCCTTGTGGATCCCACTGGAGATTTTGGAAAGGACTGTTGGACAGAGATTTATTTCTAAGAGAAGGGCAGTGGATGCCATATTTGGTGTCTTAAACATTGAGGATTATTATAGGTAATTAAAATAATGGATTGATATAACAATGATAATGTATCACATTGACAATACTATTTATGTGCGTACAGATGTCTGTCTGTATTTGTTGTGTTCTGTTAAAAATAATAAAAGAAATTTAAAGAAAAAACCTCAACTGTATGAAGTGAACATAGTTAAAAGAACAAAGGAACTTCCTTCCATGGCTAGAATTTTTCACTACTCCAGTGTGTTCTGAATGTCATAGCTAGTAGCAGACAGGCATCCAAGCTGTACTTTTCTGAGATAAAAAGAGAAAGGAAACCCTCTACCAGTAATCTCATATTATTAAAACAAGTTGTAGTCTCTCGTATGACTAATGACAAGTGCTACTTGTTGCATCCCTCCCCAAATGTCTTTAGCAGTCATTATATTAAAGGCAATGGCCATAACCTGCCCCCAGGTTACTCATTGCAACTAATGTTATCACCTGCAATGTGTTACCTCCAACCTCTGAGAGGGATAAGGGAATTTAATGTGTAAGGAGATGAGTTATTTAGGGAAAAGGAAGGGCCTTGTGAGGGCAAACCTATTCATTTTTAAGCACTGTGCCTGCTGAAGCAACATGAAACAGGCATTGCTCTGAACGAGCCTGTCCACTACAGCATGGCTTTGTGTTGAAAGCCCCTCTTCCTTCATGAGGGCCTTAGCCCAGTTGGATGCCCTTTAATAAGTTCAACCAAGTTCATCTAGAAAAGGACACCAGATTCAACAAAATCTTCATATTCCTATTTTAAAATGAAATATATATATTATGAATAGCTATGGAAATGCACTCCTAGCACTCACACTAGCAATTTCAAGGGAAGCAGTTCTGCATTTAACTGCTAAGGATCTAAACAAGGAACATGAGACATTATTCACAGGCAGAACAACAGGAACTGAGGGGGTGGCAAATGCAGATCTCCTATTAAAAGACCAAGTCTTGGCTCACACATCCATGCCTCTTGGGGAAGCTACTATGAAATGGGGGATATGGTGTAAGAAAGATTGAGCAGGCGGAGAGAGATATGGGGGAAGAAATGTTTATTTTGGGATCCTAGTGAGACTCTATCATTCATATATATATATATATATATATATATATATATATATATATATCTCAAAACAAGAGGAGAAAATAAGAGTGGCTTACTTCCAACTGCCACTCTTTTCAAGAGTGAACTAGTCAGCTATGTGGATTTGTTGGTCAGTCGGCCCAGCGACTTCAACATTCACAAGAAAAACTGCCTAGAGCAATGGTTCTTAAACTTTAGTCCTCCAGGTGTTTTGGACTTCAGCTCCCAGAAGCCCCAGCTGGCCTGGCAAATAGTCAGGAATTCTGGGAGCTAAAGCCCAAAATATCTGGAGGACCAAAGTTTGGGAAGCACTGGTCTAGAGTTAGAATCATGGAATAATAGAATCATAGAGTTGGAAGAGACCACAAGGGCCATCCGTCCAACCCCCTGCCATGCAGTAAATCACAATCAAAGCATCCCCAACAGATAGCCATCCAGCCTCTGTTTAAAGACCTCTAAGGAAGGAGACTCCACTACACTGCGAGGGAGTTTGTTCCACTGTCAAGAAGCCCTTACTGGCAGGAAGTGCCTCCTAATGTTTAGGTGGAATCTCTATTCCTGTAGCTTGCATCTATTGCTCCGCGTTCTGGTCTCTGGAGCAGCAGAAAACAAGCTAGCTCCCTCCTCAATATGACATACTTTTAAGTATTTAAACAGGGCTATCATATCACTTCTTAACCTTCTCTTCTCCAGGCTAAACATCCCCAGCTCCCTATGTCGTTCCTCATAGGGCATGGTTTCCAGACCCTTCACCATTTTAGTCACCCTCCTTTGGACACGCTCCAGTTTTTCAACATCCTTTTTAAATTGTGGTGCCCAGAACGGACACGGTATTCCAGGTGGGGCCTGAGCAGAGCAGAATAGAGTGGCACTATTACTTCCCTTGATCTCTAGACACTATACTTCCATTGATGCAGCCTAAAATCACATTGGCCTTGTTAGCTGCCGCATCTTACCACTGACTTATGTTCAATTTGTGGTCTACTTGAACTCCCAGATCCCTTTCACACATAGTTTCATTCAGCCAGGTGTCCCCCATCCTATATCTGTGCATTTCATTTTTCTGTCCTAAGTGCAGTACCTTACATTTCTCCGTGTTGAAATTCATTTTGTTAGCTTTGGCCCAGCTTTCTAATCTATTAAAGTCATCCTGAAGTTTGATCCTGTCCTCAGGGGTACAGTATTAGCTACTCCTCTTAATTTGGTGTCATCTGCAAATTTGGTAAGTATACCCCCAATTCTGTCATCCAAGTCATTGATAAAGATGTTGAACAGCACTGGGCCCAGGACAGAACCCGGTGGGACCCCACTGGTCACTTCTCTCCAGGATGAAAAGGAGCCATTGTTGAGCACCCTTTGGGTTCTGCCAGTCAACCAATTACAAATCCATGTAACAATTACGTTGTCTAGCCCTCATTTCACTAGCTTGTTTGCAAGAATGAATGGGGAACCCTACCAAAAGCCTTACTGAAATCAAGATATACTATATCTACAGAATTCCCTTCATCTACCAAGCTGGTAATTTTATCTAAAAAAGAGATTAGATTTGTCTGGCATGACTTCTTTCTCTGAAACCCATGTTGACTTTTTGTGATTATGGCATTGCTTTCTAGATGTTCACAGACTCTCTGTTTAATGATCTGCTCTTGAATCTTTCCTGATATAGATGGTAGACTAACTAGACGATAATTGTTGGGATCCTCCCCTCCCCCTTTTTTTTTTTGAAGATGGGGACAACGTTTGCCCTCCTCCAGTCTGCTGGCACTTCTCCTGTTCTCCAGGAGTTCTCAAAGATAATTGCCAATGGCTCCAATATTACATTTGCCATTTCTTTTAATACCCTTGGATGTAGTTCATCTGGTCCTGGAGACTTATATTCATTAAGATTAACCAGTTATTCCTGTACTATCTCTTTACTTATTGTGTGCTAAATTTCCCCTATTCTATCCTCTGCTCCATTATCCTCAGGTTGAGCACCCTTTGCCTTTTCTAAGAAGATTGAAGCAAAGAAGGTGTTGAGTAATTCTGGCTTTTCTCTGTCTCCTGTTAGCATTTTGCCATCTTCTCCATGCAGTGGCCCTACTGTTTCTTTCTTCTTCCTTTTGCTGCAGACATACCCCCCAAAAGCCCTTTTTGTTGTTTGTAACCACTCTGGCAAGCCTGAGTTCATTCTGTGCTTTAGCTTTTCTGCCTTTACCCCTACATGTGCTTATTATTTGTTTGAATTCCAATTTGGTGATTTCCCCTTTTTTCCATTTCTTATACATGTTCCATTTAAAACTTAGCTCAGTTGAAAGTTTCTTAGTTATCAATCCTGGTTTCTTGAGACACCTCCCATTTTTCTTCCTCGTTGGAACTGTCTGAAACTGTGCCTTCAGTACAGTGGTACCTCGGGATACGAAATACCCAGGTTACGAAATTTTCGGGATACGAAAAAATCCCATAGGAAATCATTGTTCCGGGTTACGAATGTTTTTTCGGGATACGAAGAAAATTTTTGGTGCTTTTTTCGGCTTTTTCGCACGAAACGCGGCTTTTCCCCATTAGCGCCTATGGCAATTCGGCTTACGAAGGCTTTTCGGGTTACGAAAGCAGCCGCGGAACGAATTAATTTCGTAACCCGAGGCACCACTGTATCTCCCTTTTGAGAAACTCCCATCCGTCTTGAACTCCCTTCTCTTTTAGTATTCCTGACCATGGGATTGCCCCCAGTATTTCTCTAAGTTTACAAAAACCAGCTTTCCTAATGTCTAGAATGCGTGTCTGACTATGCCTGCCCTCTCCTTTCCATTGTATAACTCCAGGAGTACATGATCACTTCCACCTAAGGATCCCACCACTTGCACTCCATTAACTAGGTCATCCCTGTTGGTTAAGATCAGATCCAAAATAGCTGGCTCCCTTGTTGCCTCTTCCACCTTTTGGACAATGAAACTATCTCCAAGGCAAGTGAGGAATTTGCTAGACCTTGAGGATTTGGCTGTTTGACTTCCAGCAAATATCAGGATAATTGAAGTCACCCATCAATACTACATCTCTCCTTTCTGAATGTGTGGTCATCTGTTCTAGAAAGACATCATCCAATTCATCAGTCTGACTTGGGGGTCTGTACTAGACTCCCACAATAACATCCCTGTTGTTTCCCTCCCCTTTAATTTTTATCCAGATGCACTACAGGTTGCACCAGAGAAAACCAGCCAAGACCTCAGTAGAAAACTGGCTGTCAGCTGCTGTGGTAAAAATTATATGTGCTATGAATTGAGAGGTGAATGCAAATGTAAGAATGTGTAGATCATGTGAAAATAACAAATAAATGACTCTTGGGTTTTTCCTTTTTTAAAAAAAATTCATTTGACAAAAAACCCCAACATTTGCTTATAAGAGAAAATCAGCTTCTATTCCCCTTACATAACTAATATACCATATATACTTGTGTATAAGTCGACCTCATATATAAGTCGAAGGCAGTTTTGAGGCCAAAATCATGGAATTTTATATGACCTGTGGATAAGTTGAAGGTCAAACACTGGGGCATGTTACACAACATCTAAAGGGGAAACCAAAGCACCACTTCCCTCCCTACATCTCCCTCTGTGAACCTCTCCCAAGGGTCACAGTATCAGCATGGAAAATGGGGAAAAAACCTGGGTGCATGCACACACACACACATACTCCTTTGCCACCAGCATTAACAGGCTCATCACTTGCAAAAAAAGGGGACATAAACCTCTCCTTCCCCCTCTGCTCCTAACACCAGCATTTCCAGGCTCATAGCTTGCAAAAGGGAGCACAAAGCTCTCTTTTTTCCTCTACTCCTAACCCCAGTATTTCCAGGCTCATGGCTTGCAAAAAAGGGCACAAACCACTCTTTTTGACTTCAAGGCCAACTGTTGGGGTCCTTCTGATGCATCTTTTCTTTATAGTCTTAAAGAAAAATTTGGCAACTTTATCTCCTTCTGCTCCAATTTTTTTTTAAGTCTGTCTCTGTCCAGGAATGCTGCTAACACACACTCACACAACTGATAAGAGCCTGCTGGGCAAAAGGTAAATACGCTGAGCTGCTAAGAAGCAGTTCCTCAACAATGCCAAACAACTTCCAATAGAATAAGCCACTAGCCAGTCCAAAGTTCGGGGTTACAGAGAGCAATACAGTGCGCCTGCATTATACGCGGGTTTCAGCATACGCTGAAAGCCATGAGGGAGGTGCAAGGGACGGCACATCCCATTCATTTGAGTGGGGTGCGTGCCCGAGGCACGCGCCGCTGCACCACCGCCACATGCACGAGCCCCATTACTTTCAACGGGGCTCGAGAATACGCTTTTTTTACATGGGGGGGGGTCCGGAACACATCCCCCGCATAAAAAAAGGACAGACTGTACTACCAATCCAGTCCAAGGTCAAGAGTGTCTGGTCTGAGGTCAAGGATTCAAAGGTAGTCAAGAGTCTAGGACAGGGGTAGGCAACCTGCGGCCCGCGGGCCGGATGCGGCCCGGCGAGGCCTTGGGACCGGCCCCAGCCCGGTCCTGCCACCGATTGCCGCCGGGGCCTTTGAGGGGGCAATTGTCTATAGAAGCCTCAGAAACATGCATTTATATTAACATTTTTTAAAAAATCAGCAAATTTTTTCGCGTGTCCTCCATTTTTTAAAAAAAAGTGTCTTCCATTTGAAAATTGTATCCTATATTTGTCCTGGTTTATTTATATATTTAATTTTTTTTTAATTATTTAATTATTTATTTTTTGGCTTCGGACCCCCAGTTGTCTGAGGGACAGCAACCCGGCCCCCGGCTCAAAAAGGTTGCCTACCCCTGGTCTAGGAAGCCAGAAGTCAGATCAAGCAGCATTCACTAATAAGAACTAATAGTCTCTGGCAAGAGAGCTCAGTGTCTGCCAGGTGCCTTATATCTAGCTCCCTTATCACAGCTGCTGATTGCCTAATGAACATTTCTCAGCAAACCTCTTGGAACACCGAAGGCATGCCCTTTGTAATCTCCTCTGGCTAAAGGTAGGAACTTCAATGCTCTGCTGCTCTATATCTCCCAAGTCTGGCACTTCTGCTGGGGCAAGGCTGGGCTGCTGAGCCCCAGGCTCCACTGGAGGAGATCTCACAGAGCTAGGGTCTGGCTGAGCCAAATCCACTGGGGCTGGGATTGCAGAGCTGGACCTGGCAGGGCAGAACTGGGACCTGGCACAGCCTCTGGTTCCTCCTGCACCTGAGGAGCTGAGTCCTCCTCGTCATCCTCTGAGTCCTCCTCGTGGCTGGCCATGATAGCCTCGAAGAAACATTTTATATGACAGCCTGGGTTTTTGATGTGATGAGATTAGTGTGTACAAAGGCTTGCAGGAGGTGATATTTAGATTGCAAGGGGAGAGAATATCAGAAGGGAGAGAGTATGAACATGTAAGGGCTCATTCACATTACAAAAAACATCGGTTTTGAAACCGATTCAATCACGTGAAGTTCCTACTCACCCCGAATCTCACACAAGCGAATCTGGGGCTTGCACACCCGTTCCGTGGTAAATGGCCCCTAGCGCAGGTCTTTTGAAATCGGCGCAAATACCGTTTCTTTTTAAAAACCCCGGGTCCTGGGAATGAGAACTTGGCCTCGATCACGATCGAGGCAAATTGAGGGAGG
>NC_056523.1:77186997-77189731 GCF_019175285.1 Sceloporus undulatus | reverse complement strand
TCATCCCAGTTCCCTCCATGTCTTTTACCCCAGTATGAATGGGGCCTAAGGGATTTCAGTGCTTGCTGGTCTCCTCACTACTACTCACTACTCACTCCTCTTTTGTACCATATAGTGATGCACTCATATATTATGTATGTATGTGTGTATGTATTTCATTTATATAGAATCAGAGTTGGAAGAGACCATAAGGGCTATTCTGTCCAACTCTCTGCCATGTAGGAATACACAGTTAAAGCATTCCCGATAGATGGCCATCCAGCCTCTGTTTAAAAACTTCTAACTTCTAGGATCAGATCTAAAATAGCTGATCTCGTAGTTGCATCTTCCACTTTCTGGACAAAGAAATTGTCTGCAAGGGAAATGAGGCATTCGTTGAACATTACATTTTTGACAGAAATCAAGATAGTTGATACTGCCTTCCTCCTGGATTGGATTCCAAGATAACTCACAAAAGAATCAGGTAAAAAGAATACCATTTTAAAACGCAATTAAAGTCTATAGTTTTTTGTGGGTTTTTCAGGCTATGTGGCCATGTTCTAGCAGAGTTTTTTTCCTGACGTTTCGCCAGCATCTATGGCTGGCATCTTCAGAGAACGTTTGCCTGGAAAGGACTTGGCTATATATATTGTGTGGTCTGGAAAGGCAGGAGTGATACTCCTGCCTTTCCAGATCACACAATTTATTTATTTATTTAGGTATTTATATCCCGCCCTTCATCCCTAATGGCTCTCAGGGCGGCTTACAATTATTGTTTTTAATCAGACAGTTCCCTGCCCTCAGGCTTACAATCTAAAAAACATGAAACAAAAGGAGAAGGGAATGGTGGAGGGAAAGGGGATGAAGTCCAGTGGTTCTTCTCTCCCTCTGAGGCCTGGACCAAGGCAGATGGATTGGAGGGAGGGTTCCTCCTTCTTCCAGGCTAGTCCTGATGGAGCTGGACCTGCCTGGTGAACTCCCTCTCAGGCCAGCGGATGGCAGTTATGGAGGGCGAAGTCTCCTTCCTCTCAGGTCGGCCAATGGCAGTTATGGAGGGCGGAGTCTCCTTCCTCTCAGGCCGGCGGATGGCAGTTATGGAGGGTGGAGATATATATAGCCAAGTCCTTTCCAGGCAAACATTCTCTGAAGATGCCAGCCACAGATGCTGGCAAAACGTCAGGAAGAAACTCTGCTAAAACATGGCCACATAGCCCAAAAAAACCAGAAAAAACTATGGATGCCAGCCATGAAAGCCTTCGACTTCACAATTAAAGTCATCACATTTTAAAATGACACGTTATTAATAATATAAAATAATTTAAAAGCGTACAAAACTTTAAAATAAAGCACCATGCTCTCCCCTAAAAAGGCTCCTTGCAAGCAAATACTCATTAAAAACCTATTTAAATAGAAAAGTCTTTGCCTGCCAACATAAGAAAAACAGAAAGGAGGCCAGTGCATCCTCCTGTGGAGGGGAGTTCCAGAGGGTGGGAGGAGCCACTGAGAATGCTCTCTCTTGTGTCTTCACCAAGTGAGCCTGTGATGGTGACAGGACTAAGAGAAAGCCTTCCCTTGAAGATCTTAGAAATCTGGAAGTTTTATATGGGGGAGATGTCGTATTTCGTCTGGACCTAAGCAATAATGGGCTTTATAGGTCATGACTAGTACTTTGAATTGTGCCAACAAATCGGTAGCCAGTAAAGCTGTTTTAACAAAGAAGTTATACAGTCAGTCCTCCTTATACACTGATTTTTTATACACGGATTCAACCATCCACGGCTTGAAAATATTCAAAAAAAGTATGAATTCCTGATAGCAAACCTTGATTTTCCATTTTATATAAAGGACACCATTTTGCTCTACCATTGTATTAAATGGGACTTGAGCATCCATGGATTGTGTTATTCATGGGGGATCCCAGAACCAAACCCCAGCGGATAACAAGGTCTCACAGTATGCTCACTATAGATGCTGAAAAAGGACAGGTTGCTTACCTGTAACTGTGTTTCTTCGAGTGGTCATCTGCGAATTCACACAAATGGGTTATTTCTGCGCATGCGCTGCAAACTCGGAAACTTCTTGAATCTCTGGGCAGAAAGTCATGTAACTTTCTGCAGTCTCTTTGCAACTTTTTGGCGGTAGCCCCACCCATCCCGTATATAAAGCCCCTGGTGGCCCGCTTCTCTTCAGTTCCGAATGAGCCGCTAATCAGCACGGCAACAAGCGTTGTCAAATGAGCAGACACTGAGGGGATGGATGGGTGGGTTTGTGTGAATTCGCAGATGACCACTCGAAGAAACACAGTTACAGGTAAGCAACCTGTCCTTCTTCTTCGTGGTCTCTGCGAATCACACAAATGGGTTAGACTAGCGAGCTGTAGTCAGTGGAGGAGGGAGTGTCAAATTTTGAACAATAAACAATCAACAATAAAGTATGTAAACTAAACAACTGTGTGATTTATTAACAGTGCAAAGGTCTCAATGAAGAGCAGAGAGTAACACTGCCCTCCCAAAAGCTGCATCATGTCTGGCCCTGGCGTCCAGCCTATAGTGCTTGATAAATGTTGATGGCTGGGACCAGGCAGCAGCTTTACATACATCCTCAAGCGAGATCCCTGTCAAAAAGGCTGAGGATGCTGCCACCGCCCTTGTTGCGTGGGCTCTAACCCGGCCTGGTAAGGGCTTACCCGCCAGTTCGTAGCAGAGGGAAATGGTGTTGGACACCCACTTGGAGAACCTCTGTGGTGAAACAGGTA
>NC_056523.1:77108041-77183997 GCF_019175285.1 Sceloporus undulatus | reverse complement strand
AATGGTGTTGGACACCCACTTGGAGAACCTCTGTGGTGAAACAGGTAGCCCTATTTTGGCTTCAGAGTAACACACAGTCTCTCCGAACGCCTAGAAGTGGAAGTTCTGTCCAAATAGAATGCCAGCGCCCTGCGGACATCCAGGGCATGGAGCTGGCGCTCATAGTCCGTGGTCGGGTTAGGAGCCAGGGTGGACAAAACAATGTCCTGGTTCATATGGAAAACAGACACCACCTTTGGTAAAAAAGAAATGTCCGTACGGAGCACTACCTTGTCCCTGTGAAAACGGAGAAAAGGTTGGCCTATCCTGAGGGCACACAGTTCACTAGCCCGGCGGGCTGATGTGATGGCTACCAGAAAGGCTGTCTTCCACGTTAGGAGTCTCAAGTCTGTGGTGGCTAGAGGTTCAAAGGGCTTAGATACTAATCGAGCCAGAACAATGTCCAAACTCCACTGCGGTGGAGGGTTCAGGGCAGGTGGGTGCAAATTATTAAACCCTTTCAGGAATCTTTTTATAAGAGGATCCCTAAATAGAGAGGGTTTGTTCTGAAACAAATAGTGGGAAGAAATGGCAGACAGGTAGCACTTAATCGAGCTTAAAGAGAGACCTGCCCCAGCCAATGTCATGAGGAAGTCCAAGACCACCGGGATGGAAACACTGGATGGTAGAATGTCCTTGGTTTGCAAAAAGGCGAGGAACTTGTCCCATTTGTATGCATAGGATCTCTGGGTAGATGGTCTCTGAGCTGCCCTAATTATATCCTGTACGCCTGGTGGAAGAGAAGTCAGGATCGAATCCTCCATGCCACCAATGGGAGAGAATGCATCTCTGGATGGTGAACTTGTCCGTCGTGGAGGAAGAGTAGGTCGGCCCGGTGCCGTAGGCGAAGATGATCTTGGGCCCGTTGAAGCAGAGGGGCAAACCATGGTTGTCTGGGCCACCACGGAGTGATCAGAATTGCATCCGTGGAGTCCATTAACATCTTTGCTAGTACTCTGGTCACTAGTGGAAAGGGGGGGAATGCGTACAGAAAGCGGTTTGTCCACTGAAATTGGAAGGCGTTTCCCAGAAAGCCTGGTGCACGAACCCGTGAACAGTAACTGATCAGTTGGGCACTGCTGGGGGAAGCAAATAGGTCTACCAACGGCATGCCTCAGCGCTGGAAGAGGCAGGAGACTACGTCTGGGTGTAGTTTCCATTCGTGGCATGTCGTCTGAGATCTGCTCAGTTGATCTGCCAAGTCGTTTTCGTCTCCCGGGAGATGGATGCACTGGAGCAGGATGCTGTGTCGAATGCACCATTGCCAGATTCGAAGTGTGATGCGTAGGAGAGTCCTTGATCTCGTACCTCCTTGTTTGTTGAGGTAATACATGGTCGTGGTGTTGTCTGCTAAGAGGAGCACCACTTTGTGGGAGAGCAGACTCTGAAAGGCCCTTAGTGATTTTTCCACCGCCAGCATTTCTAGTGCGTTGATGTGGAGGCTGGACTCCTTGCGGGTCCACTTGTCTTTGACAGTCAGACCCACCGCGTGGGCTCCCCATCCCTGCAGGGATGCGTCTGTAGTCAGAGTTATCTCTGGCTGGGGAGGGGTGAAGGGCATACCGGAGCAGACGTTGTCTGGCTGGAGCCACCATTTCAGGGAAGCCTGGACCTTTCTTGGGATGGTGAGAGTCTTTTCCGGTTGGTCCCTCACCGGATCGAAGGCTGATAGGAACCAAGACTGTACTGGTCTGAGGCGGAGTCTTGCCCAAGGCGTAACGAAGGTTGTGGAGGCTAAATGTCCCATTGCTATTTGCACCACACGGGCTGGTAAATGCCTGTATCGTAGGCAAGCTCTTATAGCCGTTGCCAGAGTTTGAAATCTGGATAGTGGAAGGTAGGCTTTGGCTGACTCTGAGTCCAATAGTGTTCCTATGAAATCGATCTGTCTGGACGGAGTCAAATGTGATTTTTCGACATTGACTCGAAGACCCAGTGATGTCAGAAGTCTTTGTGCAAAGTCCATCTGATGTTGGAGGGACTCTCTTGACGATGCGGTGAACAGCCAGTCGTCCAGGTAAGGGAAGACTACGATACCATGCTGACGAAGATAAGCCACGACGGGGGCCATGCATTTCGTGAAGACCCTCGGCGCTGAGGACAGACCGAACGGAAGGACCTTGTACTGAAAGAAATCTGTTCCGATGGTAAAGGCGAGGAATCTGCGATGATTGTCTCGTATCACGATATGAAAGTAGGCGTCCTTCAGGTCGAGCGTGGCGAACCAGGAGTCCTTCTGCAAGAGTGGTAGAATAGAAGCAAGAGTTATCATCCTGAAGCGTTTGTAGATTATGAAGGAATTTAGTGCCCGCAAGTCCAGAATAGGCCTAAGGCCCTCAGGTTTTTTAGGGACAATAAAGTACTTAGAGAAGAAGCAGTATCGAGCCTGTGAGGGGTGTACGGGCTCGATAGCGCCCTTGTCCAGGAGAGAGCGCACTTCGTCAAGAAGGGTGTCCGAGGAGACGGTGGTAATGATGGCTCCGGTGGTGGGGAGCTGAGAAAACTCTAGGGCATAACCCGCTCGAACTATGTTGAGGGCCCAAGAGTCTGTAGTGATGGATGCCCAAGTGTTAAAGAAGGGCTGTAGGCTATTTGCCGGGGAAATGACGAAGTGCGCAGGGGAACTTCAGAACCTTTTCTTGCCTCTGGTCTCTTTCTTTTTGTAGCCCTGTTGGTAGCGGTTTTGCGGTTGTTGGCGACGGTCCTGATGGGAGGGAGAACGAGGCCGACCGCCTTGATGACCAGGGTCCTGGGGCTGGAACTGTCGTTCGGGCTGGTGGAAACGTTGTTGCCCGTGATAGAACCAGCTGCGTTGACCACTGTAACGTTGCCTTTGGGGTCTAGAGCTGGAAGCAGACATGCCGTGCTTTCTGGCTGCTGTTTTCATTCTATACCTGAAGCTTAGCTTTTCATCAGTCTCTTTATTGAACAGGCCGGAATTATCAAACGGCATGTCCTCAATCGCAGCTTTGGCCTGTGGGGTTAGGTCAGATGAACGCAGCCAGGCATAGCGTCGAAGAGCCACGGAGCCCGAAAGAATCTTAGAGGAGCAATCCGTGGAATGTCTCGCCGAGATGATCTGCTGGCCTCCAACGGAGTGAACCTCATTCCGGATCGCTGTCAAGATCCTCTTTTTGTCATCTGGAAGATCATTGATGATGGGGTCCATCCGTTCCATGAGGAGCTGGACATAAGCTCCCATACAGGCCGCATAGTTGGCAATTTTTATGTCCAGGGCGGCTGAGGCGTAAAAATTTTTCGCCAAACCGTCAATCTTTTTGCTCTCCTTGTCCATAGGTGAAGAGGAGGGACGAGCAGCAAAGGAGGTTTGGGAGCCCTCTACTATGGCCGAATTAGGTTTGGGGTGGTTGAACAGCCAAGCCGGTCCTGAAGGAGTAACCCTGTACAGGTTCTCTATCTTCCTGGACGTGGAAGCTATAGACGCTGGTGTATCCCACGACCTCTTGGCGATTTTTTCTAGGGATGGTAAGAACGCCAGGGATGGTGGAGCGGGAGCACAGCCGTGGATCCGGCGCTCTACCGGATCGAGGGCGTCGTCGTCCGGATGGGACACCTCTAGCTTGAGTGCGTCGGCCATTCTGATAATCTTATCGGTAGGAGATGGAACGTCCGGTAAGCCAAAGGCCAAAGGCTGGTCTGAGTCCAGCTGAATAGATGGAGACACCGACCGGGAGCGGGACCCCGAAGGAGATCTGCTGCCTCTGCGGCTTACAGGTGACGGCTCCCTGATTGGAGAATGACGCTTTATAGGCTCTTCCAACCTCTCACGGGTGGAACGGCGTTGAGGAGAGTGAGGCCTCACTCTAGTCAGGCCCGGAATCCTTCGGCGCAGGTGGTCTGCGTCTACTGGGAGCAAATATTGACCAGTATGGTAATCATAGATGAGGTCAGGGTAAGTATCGAACAGAGCCTTATCAGGTTGGTCATATGATGGGGAACGATCACGGCAGCCCTTGTCGAGGGCTTCGTCGGCCTCAGTTCCCAGTGTGGCCCTGTCTCTTATCGGAGGTGGAGACCTATCTCGTCTACCATGGATTGGTGAGACTCTGTCCCGTCTAGGACGGGATGGTGATGGAGATGGCTGCCTCTGTCTCTGTGGTGAGATTGGTGCGTCTGAGTCCGGTATTTCACCTTCGGACTCCGATGAGATGCCCAGATCTACTATCTGCAAATCTGGCTCCTGGACCGTGAGGTGTGAAGAAATCAAGACCCTCGGCTCCAGGGGTGGAGGTGCTGAACCAGAGGAGAGCTCTGGAATCGGAGTCGCCACGGGCCGGGGATCCGGTGGGGGCACCAACACGGTGCTCGGTGGGCCCTTACGTCTGGTCTTTGGCGGCGGAGACGCCGATCTAGCTCTCCTGGAGTCTCGGACCTCTTTCGGCGGTTTAGGGGGCTTCTGCTTATCGGGATGAGCCCTCTTTGAGGCTTTGTCCGCCTTTGTCTTTGGGGCCGCAGAAGTGGACGGCTGAGTCTCAGATGTTGTAGGTCTAAAGACCTTGTCGTATAGAGACGCCTTAAGTTTTTGGTCTCTATTCTTTAGAGCCTGAGCCGTCATGGCCTTGCAGTGCTTGCAAGATCCCGGGACGTGGCCCTCCCCAAGGCACAGGACGCATTTGTCGTGTCCGTCCGACATGGGGAATTTAACCCCGCAATTTATACATTGCTTGAAAAAAGCCATTAGGTCAGGGGTAGTACCTCTCCGACAAGCGGGGCTTCGAGGAGTGGTCAAGGCCGGTCCGTGGTCTGAACGAGAGAGGAGATAACAGAACAAGTCCAAACGTAATCCAAAGAGTAGTCAAGTCCGGTCCGGTTGGTCAAATGTCCAATTGGTCAGAGATTCTAAGACGGTGTAGAGCGTAGTTCCTCGAGCTGCTTACGCGGTGGTATGAAGGAACTGAAGAGGAGCGGGCCACCAGGGGCTTTATATACGGGATGGGCGGGGCTACCGCCAAAAAGTTGCAAAGAGACTGCAAAAGTTACATGACTTTCTGCCCAGAGATTCTAGAAGTTTCCGAGTTTGCTGCGCATGCGCAGAAATAACCCATTTGTGTGATTCGCAGAGACCACGAAGAAGAAAAGGAGAGATTTGTTTTACAAGGAAAAGTTCCTATTTAGCTTTTCCAAGAAGTAACTTGTAAATAACTGGAGCGTGTTTGGTTTGTCTTTTTATTCAAATCATTATCTCTCCTTCTTTTACTTTCACCTGAGGAATGAGAAACGACAGAGTGGCAGGTTCCTTTTTGGCTAATCAGATGAACTACAAGTGCGGAATCTGGCCATGGAATCAAACTAGAGACAGTGATCAGTCCAACTCTGTGTGAACAGGAAATGTCAGACAAGAAATCAGCACTGGTAAACCATTCCAGGGGAAAGAGGTATTTCTGTCTAATGTCAGAGCTTTGGCTGCAAAGGAGGGAGTTCTGAGAACAAGAGAAATGGAAAGAAGTAAGCCAATGAAGATAAATGAAACCCATCTCCAGATTATCCTTAGTAAGGGATAATCTCTTGACCGAAGTACATGATCAAGTTAATTCTTAAGGCTCCAGTCCTATGCTCATTTGCTATGTTGAACTGAACTATGTTGAACTGAGGTTTACTTCTGAGCAGACATGTTCAAGATTATGCAGTTAACACAATTTTCTTGTTCTTTGGTTTTCACCAGTTTACATATGAGAGCAGTGTTTACACAACTCTGTGGAGTTAGGTCAAGAGCTGACTTGATAGCCATGTTTAAATATTTAAAAGGGTGTCATAGTAAAGATGGAGCAAGCTTGTTTGCTGCTGCTCCAGAAACTAGGACATGGAGCAATGGATTCAAACTACAGGGAAAGAGTTTCCACCTAAACATTAGGAAGAATTTCCTGAAATCTTCCTAAGAGTTGTTTGATGAGCCAGTGTGACATAATGGTTTGAGTGTTGGACTGTGACTCTGGAAACCAGGGTTTGATTCCTAGCTTGACCACTGAGTGACCTTGGGCAAGTCACATGCTCCCAACTTCAGGGGAAGACAATGGCAAACCTCTTCTAAGCAAATCTTGCCAAGAAAGCCCCATAACACGTTCACCTTAGGGTTGCCATAACTTTGAAACAACTTCAATGCGTGCGCACGCGCACACACACACACACACACACACACAAGCTGCTTGACAGTGGAATATGCTGCCTCAAAATGTGGGTTTTTAAACAGCAGCTGGATGGCCATCTGCTGGGATTAGTTTGATTGTGTATGGCAGGGGGTTGGACTGGATTTCTCATGTTGTCTCTTTCAACTTTATGATTCTGTGAAGTATCTTAGGGAGTGATTAGTACATGATATTTAGACTAGACCAAAATATCTACTCTGAAACCCAGATTTACTGGTCCTCTGTGACCGGGCTTTAAACTCTTCTCTTTTCCCACCCCAAATCAAAGAAAAATGGGCCTAAAAGATCCCATCAAACAGCTCCAAGCACACAGCATACTGTAACATAGTAGATGGAAAGTGAAATGTGAGGAGAGGAAATGCCAGAAGAGAAGGAAATGGGAATTTGTGAGAAAAAAAGTTCACTTAATTATCCAAGTGCCCAGCACCGTGTGAGCAATAAATAAATGCAAAGAATGCAAAGAGATTCATTGCAGCTCACATCAAATATAATATATATAGAAACAGAAATAAAAATCTTTAAAAATCAGAAAGTGAAAATTGAAGAGAATTAGTGTCTTTCTGCCTGACTCGCCATAGAGGAAGATTCCAACAACTTCTACACAGGTCATTCCAGAAAGGAGAACAGCTCTGCCAAAGACTGCTTCACGCCGGTATCTGGTATCAAGTCTGTAGTGCTTGATAAAGGTCAGAGGTTGTGGCTATACCACAGCCTTGCAAATGTCCTCCAAGGGAATTCCGGAGAGGAAGGCTGAAGATGAAGCTACTGCCCTGGTGGAGTGGGTTTGAATTCGAGCAGGCAGAATCTTCTCAAAAATCTCATAAGAGGGAAGGATTGTGGAAGCCACCCATTTGGAGAAACGTTGAGGTGTGACTGGAAGCCCCATTTTGGGTTGGAATAGCAGACGAAAAGTCTGGGGGAACGACGAGAGGACGCAGGTCTGTTGAGGTAGAAGGCTAGCGGCCGCCTGGCATCAACAGAGTAGAGTCGGCACTCGGTGCCGGTGGTTGGGTTTGGTGCTAGTGTCGGGAGGATGATATCCTGGCTTGAGATGAAAAGCGGACACAACTTTTGGTAGAAAGGAAATGTCCGAACAGAGGACAACTTTGTCCTTAAAAAATTTCAGGCATGGAGAATCTGTAAGGAGGGCACAGAGTTCACTGGTGATGGCTACCAAAAAGGTTGTCTTCCAGGTGAGGAGCCTGAGGTCACAGGAAGCCAGAGGTTCAAAGGGTGAGGTAGCGAGTTCTGCTAAGATGAGCTGGATGTCCAAAGTCGGGATAGGGATCACTGCCAGCGGTCTTAGGTTGGCAAGGCCTTTGAAACTTTTCTTCACAAGCGGGTCAGTGAAGAAGGATGGGCGGCCGGAAAATTGAAAGTGTGCACAGATGGCCACGAGGTAGCATTTCAAGGGCATAATGGAGAGTCAGATGCTGAGAGGTGATGGAGGAAGTCCAGAACAACAGAGACGGTGACCCCTGAAGAGGTGAGCCCAGTTGAGAACAGAAAAGCCAAAAAATTTTCCCACTTGAAGGCGTAGGAGCGCTGAGCGGAAGGCTTTCGGTAAGCCAAAATGATTTCCCAGACCAGTACCGAGAACCCGGTCAGGGCAGGATCCTCAACGCCACCAGATGGAGAGTGTCCATGTTGGGGTGGCGAACCCAATCATTGTGGAGGATGAGAAGGTTGGGCTGGAGAGGCAGAGGCCGGAAGCAGTTCTGGGCCACCATCGGGTGATCAGAATTGCATCTGATCTGTCCATTCATAGCTTGGCTACCACTCTGGTGATGAGAGGAAATGGGGGAAAGACGTAGAACATTTTGCCGGACCACTGGAAGAGGAAGGCATCCCCTCGGGACTGAGGTGAAGGGATCCTGGAACAGAAGTGGTTGCATTGAGTGTTGAGATGCGAGGCAAAAAGGTTGATGTCTGGAGTTCCCCAAAGAGAAAACAGGCGAAGGGTGACTTGAGGATTCAGTTGCCACTCGTGACAAGAGTCTGGAGCTCTGTTCAATTTGTCTGCCAGTTTGTTCTCTCCACGGAGATGTATGGGTTGCAAGGTGATCCGCCTTCGGATGCACCAGTTCCAGATTTGAAGGGTGAGGCCGAGAATGGTGGTCGACCTGGTACTGCCTTGCTTGTTGATGTAATACATCTCGGTCGTGTTGTCCATGAGGAGGAGGACAGCCTGGTTCCGAAGGGAGGGTTCGAAGGCTTTGAGTGCCTTTTGAACTGCTAGCATCTCGAGCACATTGATGTGCAATTGGTGCTCTTTTGGGGACCATCTGCCGTGGACAGAGAGGTTGTTGAGATGGGATCCTCAGCCCGTGTTTGAGGCATCGGTGGTCAGTGAAGACTGAGGTTGTGGCAGGAGGAAGGGGGTGCCCACCAAAACATTGTGTGGATTGAGCCACCAGCGGAGGGTGCGGGCGACAAGCCTTGGCATGGTGAGCCACTTCCGTGGGTCGTCGAAGGCAGGGTTGAACACTGAAAGGAACCAGGACTAGAAACAACGCATGAGGAGACGGGTCCAGGGCATGACAAATGTGGTGGGGCAAACTGTGCTGTTTAGGCAGTGATGCGCTGAGAGAGAAGGCAACAATGGATTGCAGATCTAAGATTGAGGAACCTGTCATGAGGGAGGTATGCTCTATGTCTTTGAATCTAAGTGGCTCCTATGAAGCCCACCCACTGGTCTGGGCAGAGGGTGGACTTCTCTTTGTTGATCATGAGTCCCAAGTGCTGGAGGGGGGAGAGTGCCGAGTCGAGATGGGAGAGGAGTATCCATCTGGATGAGGCCACAAACAACCAGTCGTCTAAGTAAAGGAAGACGATGTTTTGATGGCGGAGGTATGCGGCTACGACCGCCATGCATTTTGTAAAAACCCTCGGTACGGAGGAGAGTCCGAAGGGCAGCACTCGGTATCGAAAGCAGTCAGGGCCAACAGAGAAGGCAAGGAAGTCCTGGTGGTCTTCTTGGATACTAATGTGGAAATAGGCATCCTGAAGGTCCAAGGTGGCGAACCAGTTTGACTCCTGTAGAAGAGGCAAGATGGAAGCCAAGGTTACCATACAGAAACGCTTGCAGGCCATGAAAGAGTTCAAAAATGCAAGTCCAAGGTGGGACGGAGGCCACCTGAAGCCTTAGAGACAATGAACTATCTGTAAAATAGACAGTGTCGGGTTCGGGACGGGGGGATGGGCTCAATGCCCCTTTTTGCAACAGAAAGCGCACTTCGTCGAGAAGGGTGTCTGAGGGGAGGGTGGTGAGGATGGGGGGGATTGCAACTCCAGGGCATAAGGCCTACAGACGATTGAGAGCACCCAGGAGTCAGATGTTATGGAGGCCCAAGAATGGTGGAAGTGGGCCAAGCGATCCCCAAAGGGGGTTGACGGGACAGAGTGTGCTGGAGAACTTCAGAAGCGGCGTTTGCGTTGGTCTGAGTTTTCCTTCTTGTGGAAGGGTTGTTTGTACTTTTGTTTTTCTTGGTGCTTCCCTTGTTGTTGGGAAGGGAAGTGTTGCTGTTGGTAGTCCAAGGACTGGTTGGATCTACCCTGGTTTGGGGGGGGGGGAGAGGGGTCTGCCATCCCGAACGAGGTTGAGAGAAAGGATAACAAGAAATGGAGGAAGAAGACATACTGTATTTATGGGTTGTATTCTTCATTTTGTTTGTGAAATCCAATTGTTCATCAGTCTCCTTATGAAAGAGTCCTGTGGTGTTGAAGGGGAGCTCTTCAATATCCTGTTTGGTTGATGCGTGAGATCAGAAGACCTTAGCCAGGCATGGCATTGGAAGGCCAAGGAGATCAAAAGCTGTTGGGAGGCACAGTCAGCAGAGTGTTGGGCCGCTGAAATCTGGTGTGAGGCTAAAGCATGGGCCTCCACATGGATGGACATGGCAGTCTGTCTCTTGTCCTTGGGGAAGTCTTTATAAATGGGAAGAGCTTTTTCCCAAAGTTGCTGCTGGTAGGCAGCCACACACGCTGATTAGTTCTGGATTTTGAGATCCAAGACTGCAGAGGCGTAGGACTTTTGTGCCATGGAGTCAAGCTTGCGACCCTCTTTGTCATTCATGGTCAGAGCCATCTTTGGCGCCAAGTGGATCTGGGAGGCTTCCACGATTGCCAAGTTAGGGTGAGGACGGTTCAAAAAGCCAGATCTCTTCCGAGGGTGAAATCCGGTAGAGATTGTCCAATTTTCTGGTGGATGGCTGGGCCATACACAGAGTGGGCCAAAAACTCGTTGCAATTCTGGACATGGAAGGCAGGAATGCAATAGAGGTCGGAGTTGGAAGCTTGTCGCGAATCCTTTCATCAATAGGGTTGAGGACTTGAGAATATGCATGGAGGACCTCAATGTTCAAAGCTTTGCCCATCCAGATCATCTGCTCGGAAAATGAGAAGATGTTGTCCGAGAAGGGGGGAGTCTCAAGGAGCGCCAAGGAGCATGGCTGGAGAGGCCGGGTGTAATCCAAGACATAGAAGTCTGCGGATTCAGTGCAGATTGACCTGGTCCTGGTCCGGGCCGAGAGGGCCTGAGAGACTATTGGTACCGGGAGCGAGGGGCAGACTTGCAAGGAGACAGCAGAGGTCGACTGTATGGGACGGGCCAGTTCCGCTCAGGAGACGGAGGAGAGGCGTGACCGAGGAATGGATTCAGCAGTTGACCTTGGTGGAGGCAAGGTGGGTTCAACCGGTTGGAAGGTTGAGATGAACTGGCCACGATGTACTTCAGATGGATCAAGAGGCAAGAAGTAAGAACCTGTAGCTTGATCAAAGATGACATCCCATCTAGGGGGTTCAGCAACAACAGAGGATGCGTCATAGTCTTGTTCATCTTCTAAGTCCATGACCTCTGATGTCTTGGAGAGTCGATCTGGGATCACCACATGGGTGAGAGAAGAAGCTTCCCCTTCGCCCTAGTGCTCGGCGAGGGAATGCAAAAAGGTGGCCGTCTAGGGTCGGGCCCGAGAGTCGGGACCAGGAGACGTCTGGGTCAGAGGGGCTAGTTGGGCACACGGTACTGAAGCAAGGTAGGTGTCGGCTGGCTCAGATGGCACTTCGGTGTGGGACCAGCGGTTGGTGTTGGAGTCCGCAGAAACATGAGGCTTTTTTGCGGGGTGATGGGATGAGTCCCTGGACTTGTCCCGGGACTTGTGCTTCTTTTTGTCCTGTTTGGAGGACTCAAAACTTACTCCTCTTCGATGAGGATGGGTGGCCAGCCACATCCTGGTCCGTGGCCCTTGGTTTGTCTGGGGTTTGAGACCCAGAGATATCCGTATGGGGTTTGCCCTTGGCTGCGGTAGCTTGGCAGGGACCCTCGGAGGAGACAAAGGGATAGTGCCCTCGGCAGCAGTAGCCTTGGCAGGGACCCCAGAAGCCAGAGATGAGAGCTTGCCCTTAGTGGCGGCGACTTTGGCAGAGGCTCTGGAGGAAGAGGGAGGCCTCAAAATTTGCACATACAGCATGGATCTCAAGAGCATCTCCCTGTTCTTTCTGGCCTGTGGAGTGAAGCCCGTGCAATGAGGGTAGGATGCAGGGATGTGGCCCTCGCCCAGGCAGAGGAGGCACAAAGAGTGTCCATCAAGTGCTGGGATGTTGGTCTCACAATCGGAGCACTTTTTAGAGGAGTGCGCAGCCATTTTCAACAAAGCCAAGGGACGAAGCGAGAGAAGGGTCAAGAAGTCCAAGTTGTTAACGTTAGTCAGAGTCCAAAACCAAGTCCAAATCACAATCCAAAAGCGTTGTCAAGGCAAAACCAAGTCAGAGCAAACGCAGTAGACAAAAGCGAAAGCTAAGGAAGGAGCGATTCCTAAGCGAGGTTCCTAAGCTGCTCAAGCAGCGGACAAAAGGAACTGAGAAAGGGTGGGAAGACAGCCTGCCTATATAGAGGGTGGGCGGCACTACCACCAAAAAGTCTTCCCTAGCGATTCCAGTAGGATCTGGAAAAGCTGCGCAGGCGCAGAATAACCCATTTGTATGTTTCGCAGAGACCACGAAGAAGAAGTGTTGTTTTACTACAGGCAGGCAACCTTTAGGCATCTAGGGCCAGTTTTTGGACCAAGGACCACTTCAGATTGCATTAGGACTGGAAATGCTTTAAAAACTGGAAGTGGCTAGGAGTCCATTTCTGGTTACTGTTCCTTTGCTTGTTTGGGAGCTGGAGGACCCTGTATCCTGTTTTAACACAAAACCACTGTTTCTGGAGAGCTCCCAAAGCAAAAAACTTACTTTCTGGTTCAAAATTGGTGTGGGTAAACTGCAAAATCTCAGGGTCATTCCATTTTTGCAAGCTGCAAAGAAGCCTGGGTGAGGCAATGCACAAGGCTGCTTGAGGGCTCTGGAAGAGTGTCAGAAGGACCAGAGATAATTTGCATGAATCTGAGCTACTTTGCCATAAATTACTTTGCATTTCTATAGTTGTAAAAAGTTGGGAGTCAAATAAATAGTGTCCCTAAGTAAATGTCTCTGAAACAAGCATCAATCTGAAGTGTCAGTACTAGATGATGCCAAGAATGTACACATTACAGAGTATTCCTACTTTCTATTCTAAAACTGACTTATGAAAACATGACCAAAATGGCAGATCTACAGATAGATATTCTGACCTTTGCTGAACTGCCCTTCACTAGTAACATCACTGAGCCAGTAAAAAACAATGAAAGTAAGGTCCCCATGGACACTCAAAAATTCTCCTAGAAAACATTAACAGGTTGGACTGGTCAATCTGACATTGAGAAGGCAACATACTTTCATTAAGGGAGCAGTAACAAGTACTGCATTACTCACAGGTGGAAACAGCTTATTAGTGTATGCCTGGCAGATGAAACCAAGGAACTGAGTGAAATCAAAGCACTGTTTAAGGACCTTGCCTGCCAGTTTCAAACGTCTCTCTTTGTATCAGCTGGGTAATTGGGGATCAGGCATGTTTAGGCTCTGGTAGCTTGTCCTATAAAGACTGTTAGGATAGAAGTTTTTCACTACACTTCTGCAAAATGTGACATTCAGAACAGAAAGACTTTTCAAAGAGTATATTACAGAAGTCATCTACTGTTAGCTTAGTAATGTGTTGTCTTTAATACCAGTGCATCATCACAACTGTAATTCCTTCAATGCTTAACTGAGTTAAGTGAGGAAATTTTAACAAGAGAAGTAGTGGTTGTAAGACTGACAATAGGCTCATCAGAACAGAGGAATGAACTGTATGTACAAAATTTGAAATGGGGTTTTCCTCTCCTAAAAGCATACACAGTTCTGGAAGACAATGTTTCCAAACTCCCATAAGCCATATGTATTTCAATCCAGTATTTCTGCTTTCATATACCACAAAATGGCAGTTGGTACTGACATTTCTTTAAAGAGAGTGCTGGGATATTCCAAATGAGTAAAAATGCAACAAATAAAGCTTAAATGGAGCCACAGTAGTTCTGAAAAATCAAAATCAAAATAGACTAAAATAAGCCAAATACTCAGTTTCACTAGTGGAACAGCTCTTGTTTTTGTTAATGCAGGGTAAACTCAAGACATGGGAGAAAAATAATGTCTTCAAACAGAGGAAGCAACCTTAACAGTCCCATGGAAACTATTTGGATGGATCACTGATCAAGAAATTTCACAATTACAGTGAAAAAGCAGCCCCATGCAGTAATGTCCATAGCTTTTGTATAGTTCCTCTTTGCCTCTTGCCAGGAACAGAGGAACAGACATGAAATGCTTTGAAGTGTTAATATGATTTGCTCTTTTTATTTTTCCATAACTCTGGATTTGATGAAGAAGGTGTGAATAACAGTTTCCCATCAATCTTTCCCCTCAAACAGAACAATCTAAAAGCTAAAAATGTAAGTTAATTTCTTGATTTCCAGAACCCAGAATCATAAAATAAACATTAAATTTTATAGTTTTGGTGCACCATTCCAGCCAATATTAAAGGCTTTACAGGGCTATTGGAAAAATGTTGAGGAAAGAGAATCCTAAATACAACTGAATATTTTGCATTTCCCACTAACAACCAACCTTTGTCATTTTAATAATATTATACATATTACTCATTAATCCTTAAATACAAATGTGCACTCAGAAAAATTGATATGGCTCTTCTCTCACAGGCAGGGCTGCAAAGAAAAATCTGCTTTTTACTGCTGTTCTTTGAATCCTCACCGTAGTTTCAACTCTTCCTCTCTTCCATATCGTATTGTAAGACTTTATAGAAATTTCCACACATTATGTGTGTGCCTTTTGCCTACGTATTTTCATATGCATTTTTCAACTGAGCTAAGCATATTTGTACATCTTTTTCAACTGCAACCATTTTATCCACTCACATTTTTAAAAGCATGCATGGTTTCATGCATATTTTATTGCTCCAAAATGAGCAAGAAGCATCATGACAGCAAATTTCTGAGTAAAAGTGTTCAGTGGCTCACAACAAGTCTTGAGAGGTGTGTTGAGAATCTCCAGTAAAGTTATTTTCCACCCCTATTCACATCCACAGAGGGAAGAGAGAGAAGTTGCCCAATGAACACGTTGGAACTTAATCTAGTCTTGGTAGAGCAATAATGGGAAGGGTAATAAGTTGATTTGGTGTAGAAGAATGCAGTTAATTCAGAATGGTGTCGCTTTTTTTCTGCAAGGCCACATTTGTAGTTTGAGAACTCTTCTGGATTCTGCATGGTCAGTGAAAGCACAGGAGGCAGCAATGGGTAGGCATGCCTTCTACCAGTGTAGGCTGGTAGCCAACCCCAGATCATATCCAAAAAAGTAGACCAAACCTCTGCCATGCAGGCATTAGTAACATTCACATTTGGCTAACACTATCATGTATGGGTGGGCAAAAGGTAGCTCCACATCTACTAGTGGGTGTTTGGCAAGGATCTTTTAATTCCTAATTGTTTAACAATAGCAGCAACAAAATCAGTCCCAACACAGTCTCCCTAATTTTAGGCTGAAAGAATATCTAAGGGAGTTAGAGTAGATTTATGTAGAAAGAGCTCATTTGTCCTTGTTACTGTTGTGTTTTCAAACAGTTAAGTGCCGTTTTGACCTATTAAAAACTCTTTAAAAGTTCGTAAAGGAAATAATTTGAATGACCACACATTTGTAGCTCCACATTTGTACCACCCCATGCTTTTTACATGTGACTAAGGCAACCTGACCTTTAAACATACAGGCCTATCACTGTCACATTTAGCCTGGCCTTGCCAGTTTTCATATCTGCTCACTCATATCTTGTCATCATTTCATATCTGCTCACTCATATTTCAAGCTGCAATTGTCCAAATATTATTTAAAGCTTACCATACATTGCCCCTCAAATAAAAGATTTCAAAGGATAGTTACTCACTATGCAGCCGAGTCGTTCAGCTGATACTCTCGGGAACGATTAAAACAGGCCTGGACTCCATTATCTGCCCACAGTCTCCGGATCACATTGGATAAGTCCTCTGGCATGATTCCTTGCTCTTCTGCAGTGCAAGAGAGTGCAAACAACTGACGGGCATCATCCTACAGGAAAAGCAAAAGCCAGACTGTTAGGCCTGAGCGTTCACTATTCTTCTTGGTCTATCATAGTGAAGTTTATGTTTTTATTCTTACACTCCTCATAGAATCATAGAGTTGGAAGAGACTGCAAGGACCATCCAATCCAACCCCCTGCCATGCAGGAAATCACAATCAAAGCATCCCCGACAGATGGCCATCCAGCCTCTGTTTAAAGACCTCCAAAGAAGGAGACTCCACTACACTCTGAGGAAGTTAATTCCACTGTCAAGAAGCCCTTACTGGCAGGAAGTTCCGCCTAATGTTGAAATCGAATCTCTTTTCCTGCAGCTTGCATCTATTGGAGGAGGAGATGCTATAAAAACTTCATTACATCTTATAATCAATGCATCCCTTCGGGAGGGCACATTTCCATCGGCCTTAAAACAGGCAATAGTGAAACCACTCTTAAAGAAACCCTCCCTAGATCCCCTACAGATGTGTAATTACAGACTGGTCTCATTATTACCATTTTTGGGCAAGGAGCCTTTCAACTCCAAGCTGTCTTGGATGAAACTGATTATCTGGACCCATTTCAAACTGGCTTCAGAGCAGGATACGGAGTTGAGACTGCCATGGTCGCCTTAGTTGGTGATCTTCGTCTGGGCACTGACAGGGGTAGTGTGACCCTGTTGGTGCTCTTGAACATCTCAGCGGCCTTGGATACCATCAACCATGGTATCCTTCTGAAACGCCTGAGAGAGTTGGGTATTGGTGGCACTGCGCTCCAGTGACTCCGGTCCTACCTCACAGGCAGGTTCCAGATGGTGAAGCTGGGGGACAGTTGCTCTCGTAAAAGAGAGCTGACATCTGGCGTCCCTCTGGACGCCATTCTGTCTCCTATGCTGTTTAACATTTACATGAAGCCGCTGGGAGAGATCATCCGGAAACATGGAGCACGGTGTTATCAGTACGCTGATGCCACCCAGATCTACCTCTCCATGGCTCCGACTGATACAGTGACTAATATCTCTCCTCTGGACGCCTGCCTGGGGTCAGTAATGGGCTGGATGAGGGAAAACAAACTCAAGTTGAATCCAGAGAAAACAGAGGTACTCGTGATAGGTTCCCCAGATCTAGGCAGAGGAATTTGTCATCCAGTCCTGGATGGGGTCACACTTCCCCTACAGGACAAAGTACGTAGTTTGGGAGTACTCTTGGACTCATCCCTACAATTATCATCCGAAGTGGACACGATGGCCAGGAGTGCTTGGTATCAGCTTCGGCTGATACGCCAGCTACGTCCCTGTCTGGACCGAAAGGACCTTGAAACAGTAGTACATGCACTGATAACCTCTCGTTTAGATTTCTGTAATGTGATCTACCTGGGGCTACCTTTGTATCAGGTTCGGAAACTTCAGCTAGTTCAAAATGCTACAGCCAGATTGGTCACCGGATCTCCAAGGCAAGACCATATAACACTGGTACTCTCTTCACTGGCTGCCAATTAGTTTCCAGGCCCAATACAAAGTGTTGGTTATTACCTTTAAAGCCCTACATGGCTTGGGCCCAAGTTACTTGAGGGAACGCCTCTCCCTACATAATCTGCCCCGCATCCTCAGAACAACAGGTAAGCTCATACTTGAGCACCCTAGGGTGAGACTAACTTCGACTCACCAGAGAACATTCTCGGCTACAGCCCCCACACTTTGGAATAACCTCCCAGAAGAGATACGCTGCATCCCTACATTGGAAACCTTTAAGAAGGCATTAAAAACTTATCTCTTCCAATTAGCAAACCCTCCCAACTCTTTATAAAGTCTACCCCTCTATAGGAATTAAGTAAGACCCCAATTAGGACTGGCACATTGTATGTTTTGTAGATATATATTATTTTTATAAACTGTTTTTAATAATTATTATAGATAATTGGATAATAATATTTTTAACTGTAGTTGTATACTGTTTTGTTGTTTTATATTCTGCTGTAATCCCGCTTCGATCTTCTGGGAGAAGCGGGAAATATAAATAAACCTTCTTCTTCTTCTTCTTCTTCTTCTTCTTATTATTATTATTATTATTATTATTATTATTATTGCTCCGCATTCTGGAGCAGCAGAAAACAAGCTAGCTCCCTCCTCAATATGACATACCTTTAAGTATTTAAACAGGGCTATCATATCACTTCTTAACCTTCTCTTCTCCAGGCTAAATATCCCCAGCTCCCTAAGTCGTTCCTCATTTGGCATGGTTTCCAGACCCTTCACCATTTTAGTCACCCTCCTTTGGACATGCTCCAGTTTCTCAATGTCCTTTTTGAACTGTGGTGCTCAGAAATGGACACAGTATTCTAGGTGGGGCCTGACCAGAGCAGAATAAAGTGGCACTGTTACTTCCCTTGCTCTAGACACAATGCTTCTATTGATGCAGCCTAAAATTGCATTGGCCTTGTTAGCTGCCGCATCGCACTGTTGACTTATGTTCAATTTATGGTCTACTTGGACTCCTAGATCCCTTTCACATGTAGTTTCATTCAGCCAGGTTTCCCCCATCCTGTATCTGTGCATTTCATTTTTCCGTCCTAAGTGCAGTACCTTACATTTCTCCATGATGAAATTCATTTTGTTAGCTTTGGCCCAGCTTTCTAATCTATTAAGATCATTCTGAAGTTTGATCCTGTCCTCAGGGGTATTAGCTACTCCTCCTAATTTGGTGTCATCTGCAAATTTGATAAGTATACCCCCAATTCTGTCATCCAAGTCATTGATAAAGATGTTGAACAGCACAGGGCCCAGGACAGAACCTGGTGGGACCCCACTGGTCACTTCTCTCCAGGATGAAAAGGAGCCATTGTTGAGCACCCTTTGGGTTCTGCCAGTCAACCAATTACAAATCCATGTAACAGTTATGTTGTCTAGCCCACATTTCCATAGCTTGTTTGCAAGAATGTCATGGGGAACCCTGCCAAAAGCCTTACTGAAATCAAGATATAATATATCCACAGAATTCCTCTCATATAAAAAGCTGGTAATTATATCAAAAAAAGAGATCAGTTTTGTCTGGCATGACTTCCTTCTCTGAAACCCGTCTTGACTTTTTGTGATTATGGCATTGCTTTCTAGATGTTCACAGACTCTCTGTTTAATGATCTGCTCTTGAATCTTTCCTGGTATAGACTAGACAATAATTGTTGGGATCCTCTTTTTTCCCCCTTTTTAAGATGGGGACAGTGTTTGCCCTCCTCTAGTCTGCTGGCACTTCTCCTGTTTTCCAGGAGTTCTCAAAGATTATTGCCAATGGCTCCGATTTTACATTTGCCAGTTCTTTTAATACCCTTGGGTGTAGTTCATCTGGTCCTGGAGATTTATATTCATTTAGATCAACAAGGTATTCCTGTACTATCTCTTTACTTATTCTGTGCTGAAATTCCCCTATTCTGTCCTCTGCTACATTATCCTCAGGTTGAGCACCTCCTCAAGCTCCACAGAAGTTTGTTCCCAGAATCCCAGGGAAAGTGTACTTTGCTGAGCAATGGAGTGAATCACTTCCCAGCTGTAAAGCTGTGGCTACCTGTGAATGTGCCAACATCTGTGCAAGAAGCCAGTGCTTGAGGACTCTATTGATTTAATGGTGTTTAACAAAACAAATATCAGGTAAATAAATTCAAGAGCAATACATGAACACAATTACATCTTATCTTAGTTTGCATAACTCTCGGGAACACTAAGTAATAGTATGGATTTGTTTGTAACTTGACAGCCAATGGGCCTGGGAAGGATCAGTCTGGGAAGGTGAAATACATTGAGTGTTATTTCCTTTTCCTCTCAGTCACAAATGAGAGCAGCAAGGGGAATAAAAAAGAGCATCAACATGTCAATTGTCTTTAATATGATAATTAAAAGGTCAAGAAACACAAATGAGGAGCAAGAATTTCAGCACTGTTTCACTTGTGAAGCGCTTCATTAGGGACACAGGTCAGTGTATAGAATTAGCTTACAAGTTAAGATGTTTAATGTAATGGTATGGAACTACCAATAAATTGCTCCTATGTTGCTTACCTCCACAGTGAATCACTGCTGTATGAACATTTATGTATTTGGTTAAGGAAAAACTTCAGGTCTGAGCATTCTAAGTACTTCACCAAACTACAATCCCAAGATTCCCCAGGATGGAGCCATGTCAGTTAAAGTGGGATGGTAACGCTCTTAGTGCAGATGCATATTTAGTTTCCCAGTTATGCAGTAGATTATACAGAATAACTTGATTTATTTTTTACTTTCATTCTACACCACATACTTAATTCTCTCTCTGATCCCTTTTATTCAGCATTGTTATTATTTTAATTTGGTAAAATAACTACTGGGATTGTCTGTCTTCTTTATATTGCTGGCTATTTTCTTCATTCTTACACTGTGTGCATTGATCTAAGGGGAGGCAAGAGGACGGCACATTAAATTTACCTCTGGTATAGTAATTCATCTGGTAGTTACTCTTACCCAGGTTGATCCCTGGGTTGTAGTTACACCCTTCTCACACAGAGTTGAAGCCAAAAGTAGAGGCAAATGTTAAGTATTAAAATCTTACTGTCAAGACAATTGTATGCAAGGCTTCTTAACAGATGGTTAAATAGTTCAAATTATCACTAACTGTAGAGATTCAGCCTTCTCCCACCTGCAACAAGTTCCCCTTCTCACTCTCTGAGGTATCTTCCCACATATCTCTAAGGCTAGATGGATGATCTCTAAACATGTTCTCAAGCACTTCATTGACTAGGCGTCTTAATGTCCTGTGTTGCTCTTCAAACATGAGGTTTCAACTGACTGTTTTCTATGAGTTCAGGAGTCCCTTTATCAGAGTTTTGATGGATTACATCTCCCAGAATCCCCCAGCCAACAATGCTTTCAGGGATTAATCTGAGTTTTAGTCCAAAAATTAACTTTTACATGTCCTGTTTATAATCAGCGCCTTTTGCAGAAGCCACCCATAAAACACATCCCCAAAGAGAAATGCTGAGTTGTGTATATAGCATAGCTTATTCTCTTCAACAGACCTCAGATCACTTCTATCTTCCAGTTCATTACTACTCAAAGTGCTGGTCAATGGGCTGGAGCTGGTCTGCTAGCTATTGGATACCAGTCAACAGTGAGTTCCAGGAAAGAAAGAAATAGTTGTAGTCTGTGGACACAAATATACTTCTAGTCTCTGGCAAACTGAGAAAAGAACAGTGATGGTCTGCCCCACACCATCCCACTGATGGCAACAGACAGCTTAAGAAGCACTGCTCTAGTTCATTCAATGCACATTGAACTTGCTTCCTCTTGGTCATGACCCCACTTGGTTCCTTAGGTTACAAGTTAGTTGCAAATTGCTATAACCACCTTAAAATTGCAACATTACATCATGTGCACACACTCTCCTTTCAGAGGATGTGTCATCACCTCCTTCCTCCATATTGTTTACAGAGAACTTCTTATTTCCACAATTCTGTGGGGAATTGCTTAGGAGAGCAGGAAAAAAAAACAAAAAAGGTGGGGGGAGAGCAGAGACAATGAACAGCTTTCTATATGCAGAGATTGCAATTAATCGAACATTTAGGAGGTTACCAAAAAACACAATGAGCAACCAGAGGCCCTTGCACATACACCAGGTGTCTATCATTTTCCATGGTTGCCTTTGCTGGCCAGGACAAAAATAGTAACCACTAATGCATACAAACACACACAGGTGCACACTTGACAAACTAAAGAAAAGGCTGCTTTAGAGTGGTGGTATGTTCTGATCTGTATTTCTGGCCCATGCCACCTTGCGTAACTTTAGAAAGCAATCCTGCTAACTCATTTTTTTTCTTGTGGAAAAGAGCAGAAAGGGGCACTCTTGGCCAACTCTTCTGAGATGTGCAACTGGTACATTTAGATGGTGGCATCTAATGCTTCTCCAGGCTCCAAAGAGAGGAGAGGGAGATGTACAATACATGATGTACAGTGGTGCCTCGGGTTACGAAATTAATTTGTTCCGCCATTCCCTTCGTAATGCGAAAATTTCGTAACCCGAAATAGCTTTCCGTTAGCGCTGGAAGCCTATAGCATTTGAATTTCGCGCCGAAATGAATTTCGTAACCCGAAAAATATTTCGTAACCCGAAACAGTTTTTGCCAATCCAACTTTTTCGTATCCCGGAAATTTCGTAACCCGCGCATTTCGTATCCCGAGGTACCACTGTATATGGCTTTGCAAATCTTTGTCATGTTGCTGCTTAACATTTTCCAGTCTTTCTCTAGACTATGAAGCTGGGAAAGTGGCAGGTATCACTACTGCTTGTACCATTCTACCCACCTTGTAGTTTCACAGTTTTCTTGTCAAAGTAAATGGAATTCTATTGCTGGCAGGTCAAGTCGACTTCTACACTGATAACGAAAGAGGCAAATCATTTTGCCCAGTGGGAGTCTTTTGCATAATTCTCCTTCAAATAGGGATGGGCAAAAGGTCCATCACTCAGGATGAATAGGATGTTCCAGATTAGAAGGAAAGTACAATTTTCAGTTTTAGTACTGGTTATGTATCACCAACAAATATGTCGGTTGGGGAAAAGTTGATGCCCTAGAGCAGGCATTCCCAACTTTTTGACTCACAGAACCCTAAGGGCTCCATGGAGCACAAACTGGGAACTGCTGCCCTAGAGCATAGTTGTTAACAATCAGAAGGGATTTAAGTAAGCTCACCGCTCTGGCAGGATCTCCAAAGTCAATCTGCAGGTTTCCCATTGCCTTGATGATAGCCATAATGGACTGGATGGTGTTGCTGTAAACCACGGCTTTGTACTGCCGGCATTCTTCTTCTGAGTATCCATCCTCATGGATAATCCTAAGAAAGAAGAAAAAAGAAAGGTTTCCAAAGTCAGGCAGGAAAAATAGCAGACTACTATAGATTTTACTACACTCCTGTGCCTTCCAACATGTCACAAATGAAAACCAGGACCACCATCTTCCTTCCTCCAGGCAGTGGCTGTTCTCTAGATGGCTGGTATCTCCTCACTCTTCTCCCTCTGAGACCTGCACAAGTAATGACTGTTGCTCCTCAACTTATCAATGACTTGGATTATGTAATAAAGGGCATGCGTATGAAATTTCCAGATGATGCTAAATTAGGAGGGGTAGTCCCCAGAGGACATGATCAGAATTCAAAATGGCCTTAGCAGATTAGAAAACTGGATCAAAACTAACAAAATGAATTTCAAAAGGGAGAAATGTAGGATACTGCACTTAACCAGAAAAAATGAAATGCACAGATATAGGATGGGGGACACCTGGCTTGACAACAGTATACATGAAAGGGATCTTTCATCTTTGAGAACTCCTGGAGAACAGGAGAAGTCCCAGAAACCTGGAGGAGGGCAAACATTGTCCCCATCTTAAAAAAGAGGATCCCAACAATTATCGCCCAGTTAGTCTGACATCAATACCAGGAAAGATTCTAGAGCAGATCATTAAACAGAGAGCCTGTGAACATTTAAAAAGGAATGCCACAATCACAAAAAGTCAACATGGGTTTCTGAGAAAGAAGTCATGCCAGACTAATCTGATCTCTTTTTTTGATAAAATTTAGCTCTAGCTCCACATGGTTGGGGAAGACTTATAACTAGAACCAAGCCAAGGGGGACTACGGCTGCAGGTGGCAGCCATCCTGTTAGCACCAGAACCAAAGCTGCTCCCACTTTGTCCTATGCCCTGGAGGAGGAGAAGGGAGCAACTGCATCCATAGTCACCATTGGACCATACTGGTAAGGTCTAATTTACTGCCCTCTTTGTCTTTGCTACTACTTGTTCCTGTGTCCTGGCAAGTGTGCTCAGGGTTGGGTCGCTTCTCTCCTCCTCTTCTTTGCTTTTGCTTCCCACATGCAGCCAAGCCAGGCTGTTCCTAGCCATGCTAAGTGGCAGTGTTTCATCTTTGTCTCAGGAGGAGCCACCTGAGTGTTGTTGGAGAATCTCGCTTTGCTTTAATTTTTAAAGGCTACAGGTGGATTGTGATTACAATTCCCCCCCCCCCAATCATTTTCTTTGTAGTAATATGCAAGTGAATTGCTTTGAAATAGCACACTGTGTTATAGAACCATTATAAACTACGGCTAGCAGTGTAACATATGAAGTTCTATATTTACTGGGGAGGAAAATTACTCTAGGAAATCTTGGTGTGTAAGAAGAGTAGAACGCACTATGCTCAACTTCAGTTCTGCCTTAGTCACTTTGTTGCCAAGATAATTCTCACCAGAGGCCTCTTCCTTCTCTATTTTGCTTGGCAGAGAGACCTCCATTCATCTCAAATCTGGTGTTTCCAAGTATTCCTCCTTACCTCCCTCCTGTTTATCTTTCCTACCTTAAACACATGGCATACAAGAAAGGCTAACATAGCTTTCGTTAGAATCCAAGACGCAGATGAATTAGCTAAGCCACAACAACAAAGAGCTAAGCCACAAACAACAATTAAGAACAATAAATCAACAGGAATTAAACTATACAGTCTCTCTTAACTGGTCAAATACCAGCTACATCAGTCACACAAGCACAGGCTAGGAACTGACAACATCACAAAATAGAAGTGCATTAGGATCAAATCTTTGCCTCCTTGGGCTATTTTCCTAAGAGCAGATGAAATCAACTGGTGATCTACTTTGGCTGCATTGCTACAAGGAAGGTTCTGAAAAGATGAGAAACTAACCATCTGTTTGTCAATTAGCCAGAGGCAAAAATTCAGTAATCCACCAGCAAGGATAGAGAAACTTTCCTGCTTGGCACATTGTTCAAGCTTGAATTTGTCCAGTTTGATGGGGATAGCCTACAGCCAGAATGGTCAGCCCTAGAATACTGCCATGACAGCATGCTATAAATGTTCCAAATGAATCAAGTCCAGTCAACCCTTCAGTTTTCTCAGCCTACACTGAACGTAATTCCACTGTGGGAGGCTAACGTAATGAGACTTTTCATTCCTACAGCTGCTGTGAACAAGATTCTAACAGAAGCAGACACTATGAATTAAAGATCAGATGACTATTAATCTTTTAAAAACTCCTAAAAGCCAAAGACACGCTGCCTTAATATATGGCCTCAATCTACTTGTTATTCTCAGCTGGATAAGGCCATATGAATTTATTTTATGTTGAATTCCCAAATTTTCAGTCATTTAAAATATTGGGATTAACAATTGGATTCAGGCCTTGAAAGCATGCACATATACAGTATATCGGCTCCTGATTTATGGCAACCCCATGGATCTCATAGGGTTTTCTTAGGTCCAAAACACACTGCAGAAATAATCCAGTCTGAGACTGCTTTAACTGCCTTGGATCAGTGCAAGGGAATCCTGAGAACTGTAGTGTACGGTGGCACCAGAAATCTCAGACAGAGAGGACTAAATGTCTCACAGAACTACAGTTCCCAGAATTCCTTAGCATTGAGCCAGGGCTATTAAAGCAGTCTCAAACTGGATTAAATCTGCAGTGTGTTTTGGACCTTGCGCAAGGAATCCTCAGAGGTAGTTTTGCCAGTTCCTTCCTCTAAAATATGGCGTACTATTTTTTTTTGGCAGCCTCCCATACAAGTACTAACCAGGACAGAGCCTGCTTAGCTTTTCAAAATAGTAATTATCTCTTACTAATTTAAACAGGACAGCCAGCATTGTCTAGTGATTTGAGCATTGGACTATAACCCTGCTTGGCTATGGAAACCCATGGGATGACTCTGAGCAAGTTAACACATTTTTAGCCCCAGAAATCCCCATGATAGGGTTGTCATAAGTCAGAAAAGACCTGAAGGCACACAACAACAACAATCTATACAGATGACAACCAAAAGTATAATTATTACTTCTGCTCTGTGTGAAGTAGAAGTAAATGTTTAGATAATTCCAAAGAATATGCAGGCTGTTGTTCTCACAGTATTTGAATGAGATTCTATACTTCTTTTGGTAGGCACGTTTATAGAATCAGAATTAGAGCAGGTGGCAGATTGCAGAGTTCAGTGTTGGGTGAACTTCATTACTGAAGCTCATTCCTGCTTCACTAGCGACTATCCCCAGTCCCAATTGTCATTTGCAGTTTCTCAAGGATTGCTCTAAAAGTTGCAACACTCCATTTGATTTCTGTATGCTCTGAGATATCAGAGGAAATGTAGAAATAAAATCAAATAATATCAAAGACCTCGAGACATCCCACTGTCTAATGCTGTAAACAGTTCTGATGTGCAAGAAGACCTGCACTATTCACTATGAGTAATTTTTATCATACGCATTTGTCATATCACGTCCCTTTTAAAAAATTAAACAAAATGAGACGGCAACCTGAACTGAATTACCAGGAGATTTAAATTTTTACCATACTGAATTCTACAAACTCCTAAAAATGGCTGTTGATGAGTTTGTGCCACATATCCTAAATTAGACTGAAAATTTAGTTGTAAATGGCAGCTAGTACATTTTGTTTTCTCACCTCCTGATTTTGTATAAAGGGAGGAAATCGTATGAACAGAGAAATCGTATGAACAGAGAACACTGGGGATATAAGGACTATCAAGAAATGCCATAAGGATTTTGTGCTGCTGAAAAGACTTCTTTAAACAAAACAAGGATAAAAACAAGTCCTTCTGTCTTCTTGCTATTACTAATCTAACAAACTAAGATGCAGTGTGCATACACCATGAAAGGGCTTACAAATATATGAATATACATGCTGAAACCTTAATGCCTACCTTATCGAACTGCACCCTTAACAAAACCAAAAAAATACTTTAAATAATATAAATCTAATCTATTTTATAAATTATCTAAAAATTATCTTAAAATTTTTAGATTTAGTAATAGCAAGAAGACAGAAGGGCTCATTTTTAGCCTTGTTTTTGTTTAAAGAAGTCTTTTCAGCAGCACAAAATCCTTATAGCATTTCTTGATAGTCCTTATATCCCTAGTTTTCTCTAATAAATATGGATGGCTCCTCCTAACCTGCCACTTTGCAAATATCCTCCAAAGATGTAGAAAACACATACGTTTTTGTTTTTTTTAATAATATTTTTATTAATTTTAAAAAGATTTTACATATGCATAAAGATAAAAACACATACGTTTTTCAAGCTGCCATTGATTTTATGAAATGGGCCCAAACAATCTCAGATCTTGGTTCATGTGATAAATCATAATTTAACATCCATCCAACTCCATTCTTTGTTGGGTTTGGGACAAGAAAAATGAGGCAAATTAATTAGGTTAGGGGCATCTCAGCTCATGGAAGTGGTCAGAGAGGTATTAGCAGATAAAATTTGAGTATGAAACAAGAAAAAGTTAATCCCTTGTCCTGTGGGGACTGCACAGTTACGTATTTAGAAAACCATGTTGTGGCAAATGAGAACACAGCCCTAGAACAAGTCAGTTTGTCACTTAATCCAGTATTGAACATTTGAGGCTGGCCAAAGATGAGAACAAACTTTGTCTTAATGGATAAAGAGAAAAAAGAGTTTTTTCCTTTGTGAAGTCGAAGGCTTTCATGGCTGGCATCAATGGTTTTTTGTGGGTTTTTCGGGCTATGTGGCCATGTCCTAGAAGATTTTCTTCCTGACGTTTCGCCAGCATCTGTGGCTGGCATCTTCACTTTTTCCAGGCAAGCATTCTCTGAAGATGCCAGCTACAGATGCTGGTGAAATGTCAGGAAGAAAATCTTCTAGAAAGAACATGGCCACATAGCCCGAAAAACCCACCCCACCCCACCCCCAGTTTTTTCCTTATTCTCTCCTGAAGCACTAAATGGAAGCTGGAGGAGCAGTAGCATGGGAAGTCATATACCTTGAGTGCTCTAGTAGTAAAGGAAGAAGGCAAGAGATTTCAGTCTTAACTACACAGCTGGCAGATTGGTCAGTTTCTAATCCTAATGGTACAACACTGGAGGATCTTCTTCCTACATAGGAAGGGGACGGCATCCTCAAAAGCTGGCTCACTGGACTTCCCCAAACCCGCCAAGCACCAGCGCCAGAACAACTAAGTGCCCAGCTGTTGGAGACAGGAGAGGGTAGGGACGCCAGTGGGAGCGGCACCCTCAAAAGCCGGCCCGCCGGACTTTTCCCCAAACCCGCCGACTCCAGAGCGCCAGTGCGCTACTTTACTACAATACAGTTCAGTTTGTGTTTTTGCAATGTGAGAAGCGGGGATGATGATATTGGATTAACACTATTCCCCCCACCCCTGTGATTTACTATGATAATTGTTTAAAATTAATGATATTGATAGCTGTGTTGAAGGAAGGTAGAATAATAACGTGAGTTAACCGGCCTAGTTAGATCATTCTGAGAACTTAAACATGTATTAGAATTATGTACGGAACACTGTACACTGATACTATTTTTACTTCAGCTACAGATGGAAAATAATGAGAGTGGGAGGGGAATTAAAGTTAAAAATAGAGGAGATAATATGTCTGAGGATCCTGGATATGTAGCGCCAATTGGAGTAGTGTGGGGCAATGAGAGATATAGCGTTAACAGAGTGGGAATAAGCCATAAGGGAAGGTGAGAACGATGCTTAATATCTATCCTGCCTTCCATCCACCCTGTTAACCCAAGAGAACCCAGGGTCAGCCCAACCATACCACAGATCCTAAACCTGCTCCTCTGTAACGCCAGGTCAGTGAGGAATAAAAGTCATATAATCTATGACCTATTGGAGGAGGAAGATGCTGATCTGGCTTGCTTTACAGAAACCTGGCTGGGGGAGGATAGCAGTGCGATTTGGGCTAAAGCCCTCCCATCTGGGTATGCTGTGAAGGAGCAGGTTAGGGAAAGTGGGTGAGGGGGAGTTGCCTTGGTCCATAAAAGTAACATCACTTTGACCAGGAGACCTATCTGGAAAACGGCTCACATCAAGTGTATTTACCTGACCGTGAAGGCTAGGGACAGTCTAGGGATTCTGTTGGTCTACCATCCACCCCGTGGCCTAACAGACTCCCTGGCCGAGCTGACACAGCTGGTCTCGGAGCTGGCATTGGTCTCCCAGGCTTCTTGTACTGTGAGGCTTCAATATCCCCTTTGAAGCCGGCTCATGAGATCCAACAGGTGCAGTTTGGGAGATCATGAATACCATGACTTCTATGGGCCTGTCCCAATTAGTCTTGGGGCCCACAACTCTGCTGGTAATACACTCGATGTGGTCTTCAGTATGGATCAGGAACATCAATGGGCAGAGGTAACCTATACCTCTGCCCTGTCATGGATGGATCACTTTCTGGTCAAAGTAGGACTAAAGGCCACTACGCATATCCCCCTTGGGGGTGGAGGACCTATTAAAATGGTCCTCGAAAGCAGATGGAACCCAAAAGGTTCCAGGAAGCTCTAGAGGGTTTTATGGTGGGAAATGATGGCGATTCTGTTGAAGCCTTGGTTGGTACCTGGAATCACAATCTTACCAAGGCCATAGACACCATCACTCCTGAGCATCCTTACCGGCCCGCTTCTAATAAAACACCATGGCCTGTTACAGACTGCCAAAATAAAGCTGCTTCGGGTCCCTTTGGAGGTATGCTGTTTAAATGATGCATGCATCCTAAGAATCCAGAAGCTGCACCAAAGCTGCACTCCAGTGCTTAGGAATGGAGTGTGGCTTTGGCGCAACCTCCGGACTCTTAGGACCCAGGCATCATTTAAATAGCATACCTCCAAAGAGACCCGAAGCAGCTTTAGTTTGGCAGTCTGTAACAGGCCCATAGTACACAGAAGATCTTCGAAAAATGAGGCGGACTGTGCAACGACTAGAGCGCTGCTGGCGGAAACATCAACGCTTATCTGACAAGACACTCCTTAGGACCTTATTGACTTCTTACGGAGAGGCAATAGATGCAGCAAAGAATTCGTTCTGTGCTGCACGTATTGCGTCCGCAGAGTTTTGTCCAGCAGAGCTGTTTAGGGTGGTTAAAGAGCTAACTCAATTGCCTCCCACCCTAAACCTACTATTATAACCAACTAAGGCCTGCTGTGATGCTTTTAACAACTTTTTCGCAGATAAAATCTCTCAAATAAGGCCCGATCTGGATGCGGGCATTATAACAGAGACAGAAAGAGAGATGTCCAGTGACTCTGTGGATGTTAGACTTGATCAATTTGAGTTTGTAAATACCGATGAAGTGGACAAGATTATTGGTAGCGTTAGAAAGGCAACATGCCCCCTCGATCCTTGCCCATCATGGTTGACCGTCCAGGGAGGGGATGCAACAAAAATACTATTACAATCTATAATTAATGTGTCCCTCAGGGAGGGGAAATTTCCATCGCAATTAAAGCAGGCAATCGTCAAACCGCTTTAAAAAAAACCTCCCTGGCAAGGAATAACTACAGACTGGTCTCCCTTTTACCATTCTTGGGCAAAGTGATCGAGAGGGCAGTCGCCTCCCAGCTCCAGGTTATCTTGGATGAAACCGATTATCTGGACCCATTTCAAACCAACTTCAGGGTGCTATATGGAGACTGCCATGGTCGCCTTAGTCGATGATCTCCGTCTGGGCATCAACAGGGGAAGTGGGAACCTGCTGGTGCTTTTGGACATCTCAGCAGCCTTCGATACCATTGACCACAATATCCTTCTGGATCGCCTGAGGGAGTTGGGCATTCGAGGCACTGTTTTGCAGTGGTTCAGATCCTACCTCTCGGGCAGGGTCCAGATGGTGTCGCTTGGGGAAGCTCTTCAACCAAGAGGGAGCTCATATCGGGTGTTCCTCAAGGTACGATACTGTCCCCAATGTTATTCAGCATTTACATGAAGCCGCTGGGAGAGATCATCTGGAGGCATGGGGCGCAGTGTTATCAGTATGCTGATGACACCCAAATCTCTCCATGTCACTGACTATTGCACTGAATAAGGATAGCATCTCTCCTTTAGAGGCCTGCCTTGGGTAGGTAATGGGCTGGATGAGGGAAAACAAACTCAGGCTGAATCCAGAGAAAACAGAGGTACTCGTGATAGGTGCCCCAAGTCCGGGAAAGGAGATTTGTCAGCTTGTCCTGGACGGGGTCACACTTCCCACAAAGGATGAAGTTTGCAGTTTGGGAGTGCTCCTTGATCCATCTTTACAGTTGTCATCTCATATAGATGCGACTGCTAGGAGTGCCTGGTATCAGCTTCGGCTGATACACTAACTGCGTTCTTACCTGGACCGAAAGGACCTAGAAGCAGTAGTGCTTGCACTGGTAATCTCTCGTTTGGACTTCTGTAATGCGCTCTACTTGGAGCTACCCTTGTACCAAATCCAGAAACTTCAACTGATTCAAAATGCTGCATCTAGATTGGTCTCCGGTACATCTAGGTTTGACCATCTTACATCAGTGCTAAAATCTCTTCACTGGCTGCCAATTATCTTCCAGGCGCAATACAAGGTGTTGGTCATTACCTTTAAAGCCCTACATGGCTCGGGCCCAAGTTACTTACGGGAACGCCTCTCTCTACACAATCCGCCCCACACTCTCAGAACATCAGGGAAGTATTTGCTACAACATCATAACACCAGGTTAATCACAACTTCCCACAAGGCGTTTTCAGCAGCGATCCCAACGCTATGGAATAGCCTACTAGAGGAGATCCGTGGTATTACCTCCTTAGAGGCCTTTAAGAGAGCACTCAGAACGGAGCTCTTCCGGCGGGCTTACCCAACAGACTTTGTATGAAAGCTAATGAGAAGAACCTGCTCTCAACTTTGTTTAGGCTTTAGAGAACTAGTAGGAATTGGTAAATTCAATGTTAGTTTTTAATGGTGTATGAATATTTTGTATCATTTGTATTACTTTGTATTATTTTACTGCTGTAATCCCGCCTTGATCTTTGGAGAGGCGGGAAATATAAATAAGTTTTATTATTTTATTATTATTATTATTATAGGAAATTGGGGTTTAGGGAGCAGTTTTTTATATCCTCTTATTCCCGTCAGAACTATATCTGCCCACAAAGGGATCTGGTAGCATCTTTGAGACTAATTGTGTAAAAGAAGTTGTAGCATTAGCTTTCTTACACTTGATCTACTCCCTCAGATGCATTGAGGCCAAATCTATGAAAGCTAATGCTACAACATTTTTTGCACAGTCTCAAAGTTGTTACAAGATTCCTTTGCATGCTGACATTCCAGACTAACATGGCCCAAAGCAGACAGGTCAAAAGCACTGGCTTTGGGCTGGGTTGGGGGCGTGGCATTTACACGATGCACTCCCCAAACGCAGCTGGAAGTCATACCGAACATGCACCAACCCTCAAGAGCTGGCACAAAAAAGTGGTGAAAAGCTGCTTCTTGCCAGCAGCTGGGTTGAGAACCACGGCTGTGGCCCAGATTGAGGCCAGGCACATGCGGTTGCCGCAGCCCTGGTGTGATGTGTGCTGGTGTTGCTGCACACCGCTCTTTCAGGCCCTTTTGCATGACCGCTATGTCTGTCAGATGGGTTTCCATGTGCATTTCCTACATATGGAGACTATTATGTTGAGAGTACTGTGCTTGTGTATGTTCACATGTGTGCATATGCCCATTTATCTCATCATAAACAAAGATGTTTTCCCCCTCTTCGTCTCTGAATTGCTCTGTCTCACTGTATACTGATTGGTAGAGGTTCACAATAAGAGGGATAGGTACATGCAAACAATCAGAAACTTGCTTTTTATAACAATTCTGTTCACAAACTACTCAGTTCCAAGGCTTGTGAACAAAGTTTGGGGAAGTTACTTTTTTGGGCTACCAATCCTAGAATTTTCCAGGCAGTATGGGTAGTGACCATGCTTACAGGCAGATTCTAGGAACTATAGTCCAGAAAAGGAACTTTTGCAAGATCATATTGGGAGGTAATAGTAATAAAAATAGTAATTCAGTGAAAACACCACATGAAATGTCATATTCTCTCAGCCTCAGATGAAGGTAAACTCCCTCTGAATACATCTTGCCAAGAAAACACTGTGATAGAATTGCTATAAAGCAGAAACAACGTAAAGGCACAGAATGACTACAAATAGTTTAAAATCACTCCCCCTTTAAATCAGAGGCATTTCCTAGTATTTTCAGCTTTGTA
Organism: Sceloporus undulatus; assembly: GCF_019175285.1. Taxonomy (NCBI): domain Eukaryota; kingdom Metazoa; phylum Chordata; class Lepidosauria; order Squamata; family Phrynosomatidae; genus Sceloporus; species Sceloporus undulatus. Next base: position 77,151,261 of record NC_056523.1, on the reverse strand, counting down.
GAAGGCGGATTACTATCAAGTGCATTACATCATAAAGGACAAAGAAAAATGCCTTAGCTTAAATTTCCTCAGCTATATACCGTATATACTTGACTATAAGTCGAGAAATTTATGCCCCAAAATTGACCCTAAAATCCTGGGTCGACTTATATACAGGTCAACACACTAATACTGCATAGAAAGGTCCTGAAACAAGCATGTTGTGATGCCCTACTCTTCGTGCCTGGAGGTAGGAGTGCGTGTGTGTGTTTGTTACTGCCCCCTAAATTTTACCCTTGACTTATCTACGGGCCATATCAAAATCCATTTTTACCCTGAAACTTTCCCTCAGTTTATACATGGGGTCGACGTATACACGAGTATATATGGCAAGTGCCTATAAGATAAAGAAGCTCTCACCTTTTTGTTTCCCCTGACTGTGCAACTGTAGCCAGACCCCGGGTGGAATTCCCCATCCTCTTCTAGCCACTACTGAGACATGGGAATGTGTGCCTGTGCCATAAATTTGCAGCTGAACCCTCAGGGGTAGGAGCACTATACAAAGAGGTACTGGATATCATCATTCCCAGTTGGGCCAGTTAACGTTAACTGCAGGAGCTGTATCTGTGTAAATACAACAAGGTGTGCATTCATGTGGGTGTGTGCAAACAAACCAAATTACAGCAGTCCTCCAGGCTATGGGCTGAGTGTTTGACTACAGGTTTAAAAATTCTATGAAGCTTAAGAACACAGCTTCCTCTAATGGCCTGTTGGCTGAAATAAAGACTATTATTATTATTATTGATGTAGGTCCAGCTGAAGCCTGGTGTCACCTTATGACCACCATCTCAGCCTTCCATTGTACAAAACACCAAACCCTGAGGTCAATCCAAAATTTTGAGTTGCATTCCCAGCTAGCTGTTTTAGAAGGCAAACAAAGGTCACAGCTTCCTGCAAAAAATATATATGAATATTTTGAACTGGACTGTTAATATGACAAAGAGGACAATGTTATTTGAAGGATAACTTACTTCATCTGTTTTACAATTGTGCTCTTCCCAGACTCCCCTGCACCTGTAGAAAAGAAAGAAGCCATGTAAGGTATAATCTTTTTTGACACTCATTTCTATAATATTATTTCATTTCATTTCATATGCTACCTGTCTCCTAAACTGGATCCAAAGCATCTCACAAAAGAAATTTTTAAAACAGTACAATTAAATAAAAACAATTTAAAATATCACATTAATGTAAGATAAAATATAAAATCGTTAAAACATATTATGTTAAACATACAGAACCATTAAAAACACATAAAAGCAAACACCCCAGTAAGAAGCTTCACTGGATGCAGTTACGTATTCAAAGCCTGCTTGAAGAGAAAGGTTTTTAACTATCAGAGAAGGGAAGAAGCCAGCCTAGCCTCTTATGGGAGGAATTTCCAAAAGATGGGGGCAGCCACTGAGAACACTCTCTCTTGTGTCCTCACCAAGTGAAACCATCAAGGTTATAATACTGCTTGCCAAAATCCTTGTGTCAGAATGGTTCCTCCCTTGTTGTACATGAGAAATGAACTGGACTGAGAAGGCCTCCCCCTGAAGATTTTAGAGTTTGGCAGTTCAGATGGGGAGATATGAGGAGTCTGGACCTAAGCTGCATAGTACATAACAAAGGGAGTATATAATGACAGTGTGAGTAGAGCAAAACCCAGAAGTGGAATGCAATGATACAGCTGTCTCAGCTGCAAATGCCAAACACTTTGGTACTGCTCAGCTTCTAAAATCTAAGAATTTGGCCCACCTGCCTAACAGTATCTTCAGAAGCAAACCAAAAGCACAAGCTCTTGGGATATATTCTAATACATAAACTGTGGGAATGAAAGACTGGGATTTAAGATCCCACTGCTCCAACAGTACCCATTTGCCTTCCAAAAACAAATGCAAGTTAAGGTACAGTGTGTAATTATGGCCGAACCAAGACTCCTTCTGAAAACTTGTTTGCAATTAAGGTTTCCAAGAGAGTGAGATGAGTTCATTTAACAAGGGTTCACCAAGGTCGGCAAACCCAAATAAGAGGGGGCATATGAAAAAACTACAGTGGGAGTGGATTCTCTTAACTTCCATCACTATGACTACACTAGACTCTTAAAATATTTGCAAAAATTCATTAGTTAGAGGCCTTAACAAAAGAAATCCCTTATGCAAGACAGCTACCAAGAACCCTAAGATGGTCTTCCTGGACTTGTGCAAATGGTAATGTTTACAGCCGTTTCTGCAATATGAAATGAACTTTAAGCTGAGGGGGTGAGGAGAGGATAAACTAAAAAAAGTGCAAAGAGTATTTGCATAGATCTGCTGAGGATAACTTCTTCAGTCTTATTCAAAAGCTTTAATCAACTTTGCTCAGCCAGTACCCAACATAACTAGACAATGAATAATGACCAGCTCTAAAGGACATGAGACAGATGAAAAAAAACAAGGCATGATGCTATATGTCAAATCTCAACATACTCTTCCACTAACAACACATGTCCTAAACTGGGAGAGGACAAAACCTTGCGAGACACCAACAGAAAAGTCTCTGTGAAAATATACTCCTGCCAAGATCAAAGTGAAACACTCAAGAGCAGACCTGCAGATGCCAGCCAGGTTCTATTGCCATGGTATCAATGAACACTGTCAATGAGTGAAATTGAACAGTCCACTGTCTGTATGTGCAGGGGTGCTCTACTGCTGGTGTAGGCAAGGGCAGCATGCAATAGCAAACAACAATTTCACCTGAATCACCCACCGCAAGCCACCTCTTAAAACGTGATCCTGTGCACTATTGCTTACAGCAAAAAGGGAGTTCTATTATTTCCTTCATGTCTAGGAAAATGGAAAAGGACAGGAGCCCAGATTAGCTTTCAGCAGCTCAGGTACATTTCATGCCAACTGGCTTGAAGCCATGTTCCTTGTAGGCCAGAAGATTTAAGGCATAAGAGAAAGCAGAAATGGCAGAATGAATTGTAATTCTAGATTAAATATGGATGGAAAATGGACCATTAAATGCAGACTTGTAAATACCCATGCAGCTAGTTCCCCAGCAGCTCACAACCTCTAAGCAACCAGTGAGTGAAGTTCTATAGGTGAAAAAAGAACTGGGGAGTTTGGTCTTTTAAAAATCCTTTCAAATTATCAATTCACCAAAAACACTAGCCAAAGATATGCATTGGCAGACTGGCTGCCAAACATTTTTATAGGGCAGTAGTTTTTGAGGGCTTCTTTACAGAACATCAGTAAAAAAACATTGCAGGAAATAGTCTCACAAAATAAATCTATTTTTGATCTTGACTGATATTTTTTTAAAAAGAAGAAGCAAAAATAAAGAGACGGGAGGGAAGAAGGGAGGGAGGGAAACTGTTGGTCAAGGATTCTGAGCCAATTTCTCCAAATATTAGCTCAAACCCTATTATCCCCCATTCCTTTAGCGGCTTTTGTTCAATCTCAAAGCATAATTTGCCTCTGCAGAAAGATGATGTGCTAATTGGTATATAGCTATATACCTGAAAAGCTTGTTCCCTCACCCCCCAGAAAATCTCCACTTTTAGAAAGTAGCTGTCATTGATTCAGATAAAAATTTCAGAAATGGAAAACTTCACATGTCTATTAAAGTCTATAAAGAGCAATCAAAAGCTCTGGGAATTGTCTATAAGTTAAAATTTAAAAGTATGCTCTTTGCAATTTCATTTCTCATGTACAACAAGGGAGGAACCATTCTCACACAAGGATTTTGGCAAGCAGTATGGTTTCATGAGCCAGACTGAACATTTGATTTCTCTCTCCTTTTTTATTATTATAAAAAGCTTACCCCTTATAGAAGTCGGGGGAAGAATGAAATCTTAACTTTGTGAACATCACAAAGGATCAGAGGTCAGAAGATGATAAGTCTGTTTCTGGAATAAGTATTCACAACTTTAAAGTTATTTTAAGGACTGTTGTACACAAAGCACAGATAAGGCATTCAGTTTTGCTCACCCTAAGGTCAAACTCTAATTAGGTAGTAAAAAAAACCCAATACTTTTGAATGCTGCACAATCTTGAGTACTTGAGGGAACGCCTTCTTCCCTATTGTCTGTCCCACACACTAAGGTCCTCTGGAAGAAATCTACTACAGCCAAAAAAAATCTAGGCTAACATCTGTCTCCCAGAGGACCTTCTCTACTACTGCTCCTAAACTATGGAACGACCTGCTGGAGGAGATCTGTCACATTTCCACTCTGGCAGCTTTCAAGAAAGCGCTCAAGACGGATCTCTTCCGGCAGGCCTTTCCAACTTAGTTACCCTCCCCAGATATAAAGATATTTATCCCTTCATCTGTCTATTTTCCCCCACCAATGTTTCTGCCTATTTTTTGTTTGTTCAATGTTTTTAATGTTTTAATATTATTACTGTTTAATTCTGTTTTAGTACTGGGAATGGGGTGGTGGTGGTAGGTCTAGGGTTTGATTTTTTAACTCTATTGTAATTTGTTGTATTTTATTGTTGTAACCCGCCCAGATTCTTCGTGATTGGGCGGGCTAGAAATAAATCTATTATTATTATTATTATTATTATTATTATTATTATTATTATTATTATACTGCCAGCATTCTTTCATTCTTCTTTCTCACATGATCATGGTGAAGTCTAGGAAAGGGGTACTCTTTTTTCACCATAAGCCTGGTGAAATGCTTTACTTACGAGCCTGACTGTATCCATCCTTAAAAACACAACCCTCAGAGAAACTTTGATTACAATCTAACTGCAGTTATGTCTATGAATGAATTCATCCGTGCCACTTAAAAGTGTTTTGAAATCTCTCCTATGTTAATGTAAGGAAGATAAGAAATTCAGTTTTAAATGAGCTTGTTCCTGCTTTTTTATAGTGGTTTATGACCATACAGGAAAATAAACTGACAACTACTGTACAATCTGCCCTTTCTGTATATAGCATATTTTTAATTTTGAAGTGGTTAGCACTGTTAAGACTGTTTCAGAAAAAAAAATCAGGAAGTTTTATGGCATCTTTACAGACTAATATATTTATTATAACATGAGCCACATGAATATATTTATTATATTCAGATACGCACACGCACACACATATATATAGAGGCACAGAGCATATGGTTGGGATGGATTCTTGATAATGAAGTTAGGATCCATTATATTAACAAAACTGTTAATCATCTGGCCATTAATAAAACCATTGGAAATCACACAAACATTTTGGCAATAATTTAAAGTGTATTTATAACATTGCATCTGCATTTTTCCCTCTAAGGACCTTATCACACGCAGGGCAAATGCGGTTGAAATGTCATCCGAACATTGCGGAAGCACCAGGGATGTGATCATGCCTGGTGCTTCTAAAGTGTAATTGAGGCTTCCCGCTATGGAATCGTCATGGAATTGTTCGCAGGGAAGCCAGGAGGAGCCATTTTGTGAATTTTGTGAAAACACCGCTTTGATCTAATTTGGAAAAGCGGTATATAAATAAACATTATTATTATTATTATTATTATTATTATTATTATTATTATTATTATTATTATTATTATAACAGGATATCCCATTATTCAGAAAATGGCTTCCCCACGAACAATTCCATGACGGGAACATAGAAGGAAGTCTCAATTACACTTTAGAAGCCTCAGGCATGATCAGACCTTAACACTTCTGCAATGTTTGGATGACATTTCGACCATGTTTGCCCTGCGTGTGATAAGGTTCATAGTCTTTTCACATTCTAACTTTTCTTCCAAGTGGAGAAGTGTCTCTTTCAGCATCATTACTGCACTGCATCTCCCTTTCTCAATTACTCATCCTTTCCCACGGACACAGAAAGCTATGAAAGTAATTTCTTTGCCGTAATCACCATTTTTGAGTCTCCATTAAAATGAACAGAGTTGGGAAGAAAGCTTTGTCAGCTCCATCAGTGAGATTCACCACAGCCACCTCCCCATTTCAGAAATGCCTGAATTACTGAACCAATTTCTTAATTACAGGAACAAAGAAAACACACTGAATAGTCATAATGATGGTGACATATTTTGCCTGGCCTTGTCAGTACTACCAGAAAAAGAGAAGTGGTAAAACTGGTGTGGAGTGACTAGAACATTTGAAAGGACATCCTTTGGTCTATAGAGTAATCTTGCAGCCCAGCGGTGCTTGGAGTTGTAATCCAAAACAGTAAATTTTCCAAGATTTGTCCTGATTAGAAAAATGCACGGATTAGGGCAGTCATTCCCAATCTTTGGTCCTCCAGGTGTTTTGGACTACAGTGCCCAGAAACCCCAACCAGTTTGGCCAACAGTCAGGAATTCTGTGAGATGAAGTCCAAAACATCTGGAGAACCAAAGTGTGGGAATCACTGGTTAGGGAATTGTCACCCCTCCAGCACAGTAGCACAAGAAAGACTACTTGAGCAAAAGTGAGCTATCTCTCCTCAGCCCTGTCCCACGTACAGTGCTGGAACAATGGGCAGGATTTATTTTAGTAAGAGCCATTTTTTCTGGCGGAGGAAATACTGCCATATATTATCCACAGATCATTAAAACTCTGTGGGGAGCAGACCTCATGCTCAGATAAGCCACCCTATTAGCAGGAAGAATCTTTTTACAGTGCATCCTATTAACACATTTGCTAACGAGTTCAGATCTACAAGCTGGTGTTTGCAAGTGGCACAGCTGTTAGCAAGTTTCACAAGAGCTCTGCCCACACCAAACTCTCACATATGGAAGCAATCCAGCTGGTTCAGTTGCAATTAATTACTTCTGAACATTATGGTGGCATTACATGGACAGCCTGGTAAGAAATGCCAGCTTCACTGGGCATTGCTCTTCCACTGCTTTGTGGTATTCTCCTGCCATTTATAGTACAGCAGCACCCATGAAAACTTCTGCACGTGAACCAGAATTTACAGTTGGTAACAGCCAACTGCCCAAAATGCCCAGTTTTTCCTACCTACAGTCCTTGTTTGGTTCCAAGAGCAAATCACGCTGTTTGTTCCCAGTTACTTAGTCGTCAACAATCATAAATCGGATTGTTAAAGACAATTCGTTCCAGCACCCGCTAGCACATGTGGTGATAAGGGCCAGTGCACAACTACACTATGCATATTGTTTCTGGGGGCTAACATTTAGCTGTGAAAATAGGCTTAGAGCTGAAAGCTAAGCACATGAGATCTCAAGCTCAACAGAAAGCATTCAGACAACTTAGGCATCCAAACTTGTCCATAAAGTACAGAGACATAAGGGAAAGTGGAGTGTTTAGACTTCAGATTAACTCCTTCTTAGCCAAAATAAAAAGGGGGAATGCACAGATATGATACGTTGAAGAGGTGGCTTGGATATATTAAAGACTTCTTCAAATTAATGCTGTTTACTGTTTGTTTTTGACAAGATGGAATGCAAATTTTTCTGATGAGTATGGAATACAATTTTTATTTAGGTATGTGTCTGGAAGATCAAAGAAGAGTGCAAAATCATAACAAAGGAACAGAAACAAATATTTGTGAAACAGAATGAACTGATACAATGTACCTTTTCCTTCCAGAGACATGTTCTGAGCCCAGTCAGTTGGCTAGCTCTGGCTTTGATCATTTTGGATATACAGTGGGACCTTGTTATCTGCTGGGGTTTGGTTCCAGGATCCCCTGTGGATAACTAAATCTGTTGATGCTCAAGTCCCATTATATATAACATTAGAGCAAAATGGTGTCCCTTATATAAAATGGAAAATCAAGGTTTGCTATTTGGAATTTATACTTTTTTAAAAATATTTTCAAGCCATGGGTGCTTGAATCCGTGGATAAGGAAGGCTGAGTGTAGTTAACAAAGAAAATGTTCTTGGTTCTCTAACAGGAACTTTGGTACCAGAGGTAGAAATAATATGGAAAGAATAGGGATATATTCTTACACCACAAAAAAATAAGAGCAGTTCAACATGTTTCAGCTAACAAGATGCACATGCGAAATGACACAACCAGGTGAGGTAAGCCTTGCATAAGTAAACAAAAACTAGGAACTACTGTAAATCTTCCTCCAAAATGCATCCAGGTGTTGTTGTTGTTGTTATTTTACTTTCAACATAAAATAAATCAAATAAATAAACACCTCCATTTTTCTTGTGATTTCCATTTTGGTGGCATAGCTCAGAGATGTATACTTTTTCAATATACTAAGGTACCTAATCTGCTTTCCTCTTTGCTTTCTGCTTTGCTCAATAAATGCTCAGTAAATGATTCTGGAGGGAGCAGTTTACCTTGTCTGTTGCATGTAAACACATACAGCTCCTACAGGACCATCTAGATTAGAATCCCATTCTTTTCCAGGTCAAGCTTCATTGCATTTTTACTCCAGACATACTGCTTGAAAGTCTGAACACTGAAAGTCTGTCTTTCTCCAGCCCTCCTTCACCCAATGCTAATGCTACAAAAAAAACCTTCCAGTTAGAAGGAAGAAAGAATAAGAATTGGAAGGAGGTATGTGCTGGGCTTCCATAAAAAAAACTTTGTAAAAAGAAGGTTCTTTGACAGGGGCTTTGTTAACTGAGGTATGACTGTATTGCAGATGCTAAATATCCATGTGTAATATAATATAACCATTCTTAGCTAATACTTGTACTCATCAATACCAAAAGGTTTGTAAAATCTAGGATTCTCTTTAAAAACAATTACCAGTAACTGCCAGACAAAAGTCAGTAAGGAAAGTGTGCACATCAAATCAGTATATTCCTCAAGCAGAATGAACATTAAGTTTGTCTCTTAACTTTGAAATATATCTGGCAGGGTGAAATTAGCTTTCCTGAACATGATTCAATTTACGAGTCATTCTGACAACAAAGGGATTCCAATGGTTCTAGGCCAAAAGATGTGAAGCAAAGCCATCCATCTCCCTCACCCATTTGACTATTTTTACCAACAACAAGTAGGTATTTCTCTGCATTTTTCTAAAGAATTACTTAGATGCTTATGCTCGTCCTGTCCACCCAAGCGATGAAAAGCATTTGAGCATGCCACCTGACATGGAGAAAAAGGAGATGAAGGGCATTAAGTAAATTAGGACTTGACTTTGGAGCCAATGTGGTGTAGTGCTCTGACTGGTGCACTAGGAGTCTGGAGATCAGGATTCAAATCAGCATTCAGCCATTGAAACCCACCAGGTGACCTTGGGCAAATCACACTCTCTCAGCCTCAGAGGAAGGCAAAGACAAAACCCTTCCTGAACAAATCTTGCCAAGAAAATTGTGATAGGGTCACCACAAGTCAGAAATGATTTGGAGGCACACAACCACCAGGAACTGACTTTGTGACAGCCAAAACCATGACAGTAGTTTCCAATCTGTGTTCAACTACCTTTCACAACATGCCTTTTTCTAGGCACACAAGGTGAGTCCCATTCTTCTATGGCAGATAATTGTGAGCCATAAACCTCATGCAAGCGGTAAACATCAGATAATTCCAATTAACTTCCCCTCTGTCACTCTGCTCCTGGCTCAAAGAAAAGTACAGAGTTCTCAGACAGCAAATATTAAAGCAAATACATCATGTTTTATAAAGAACTGACTTGTACAATCATGAGGAACTCACTGCTCTTTTGACCACACAGCATCTATGGGTAGAACTGGTGCCTGTCACAATATACAATAATGGAGCAGAAGAGATTTTGCAGACACTATCCAAGGCATTGTGTCAACTCTGAAGACCAGGCCAGCTGGCTTGCTAGTGGGGGCCAGTGCTGAACTACAGCTGCTCCAGATCTTTTCATGGAGAGAACTCTGACTAAGCAGAGTTAGCCACTCCAACAGCAGTCCTACCCAGAGGTCAAGTGTCACCAGATGCTCCCACAGACACCCTGCTGTCAAAATGACTGGTAGTTGGAATAGTGTTTGGAGGAGAGGGCCAAACTGATCATGAGTTTAATGTAATTTCTCATGGCATTCCCTGGATTTTATTTTTCCTATTTTGCCCATCCAAGTTGTACTTGATAAAACAGCACTTTTAATCTGCCTGTTAGTGTTGAACAAATATAGAAAAGATTTGTCACGCTGTTTCCATCCAGCTGCTCAGGGTGGTCAGTGGCTGGCTATCAAGCATCTTTTCCTTGCCTTCTTTTCATTGGTGTGGGGGTGGAATCAGGTAATATCAAGTAAAATAAAACTTAAAGTGAAGTAAAACTTTGGGCCTCTATCTCTCAGTGAAAGGTTTGAGTCATAACTACTGCACCATAAAAATAATCAACCCACAGTCTGATAGTCATATTTAACAAATCAAAGTTCGGTATACCAAATAACAAAATGTATCTCTGGAAATGGTTGCTGAACAGCAGACTCTAGTCATTCTAGACAGCGATTTCTATTTGTCCCAGCACATTTATTATCTTTGGGATAGTTGATTAACAATGCAGCAGCAGAGTTGCATGTAATAGATAATAACTTCAGCACATTTCTGAGGAGTGAGAAACAAGAACTCAAAGAAACAAAGGCATGTCACAACTTCAGAATCAAAGGAAGGAGCGCTACTTTGGCCTAGTTTTAGCTTTCATTTATGACTGAAACAGTACAATACTCAAAACTAATATTTCCCCCCGTTTTGCCTGGGGAAACATGCTTATAAAGCTAAAGCCTATGTCTTCACATTCACACTGCAGTAAAAAATGCCAACTGAACATCTGCATATATTTGGCTTTACAAAGGTGCCAGGCATCAAGAATGCTGGACACAACAGTCATTTACAATATATGAGGGAAACCTTACACCAAAAGATGGTCTGCCACCCACCCACTAAACTATCTCAAAGTAACAAAGCAAGAGCCCCACTTGTTCCAAAGCAAGAGCCCCACTCCAGTTAACACTTTTGTTCTCCTAAATCAGTGATGGCGAACCTATGATACGCGTGTCAGTGCTGACACGCGTAGCCATTTGGGGTGACATGCTTTTTGGGGGGGCCTTGCCCGGTTCCCCCCAATTGGGGCCTTTGTCCCGGGCCCAGCCACCGGGCCAGGCGCGCTCATGCAGCCATTACCGCAGCCGCTAACGTGGCTGGCCGGCCACCCACCACCTCCTCCTCCTCCTCCATGGCTGCGCCACGCCGCCCTCTGCCTCCACCGCTCATCCCCCCCTCCCCCCAGCGCAGCCGCTGCGCATCTGGTGGCGCTTGCCTGGGCCACGGCCGGCAGCAGCGCACGCTCGCCCCTTTTGCACGCTTGCGCGCGGGGCTTAAGGGGCAGCGCTCACCTCCTAAGCCTTCTGGCCAATGGCGGACGAGCACGGGCTGGCCTAGTTTCCAGCCCCAGTCTGCCATTGGCCAGTGTCAGGAGCCTTGGAGGAGGAGGAGGAGGCAAAGGAGGATGAGGAAGAGGAGGCGGTGGCGGTGGTGGCAAAGGAGTAAGAGGAGGAGGAGGAGGCAAAGGAGGAGGAGGAAGAGGAGGCGGTGGCGGCAAAGGAGTAAGAGGAGGAGGAGGAGGCAAAGGAGGAGGATAGGCCTCTGGGGCAGGGGGAGGGAAAAGTTTTTTTTTAATTTTTAAATATATACAACCCAGCCTTGGTATTTTATTTTATTTTATTTTTAAATATATACAACCCAGCCTTGGTATTTTATTTTATTTTATTTTTAAATATATTCAACCCAGTCTTGGTATTTTATTTTATTTTTAAATATATACAACCCAGCTTTGGTATTTTATTTTATTTTATTTTATTTTTAAATATATTCAACCCAGCCTTGGTTTTTTATTTTATTTTATTTTATTTTATTTTATTTTATTTTATTTTTAAATATATACAACCTAGCCTTGGTATTTTATTTTATTTTATTTTTAAATATATACAACCCAGCCTTGGTATTTTATTTTATTTTATTTTTAAATATATTCAACCCAGCCTTGGTATTTTATTTTATTTTATTTTATTTTAAATATATACAACCCAGCCTTGGTTTTTTATTTTATTTTATTTTATTTTTAAATATATACAACCTAGCCTTGGTATTTTATTTTATTTTATTTTATTTTTAAATATATTCAACCCAGCCTTGGTTATTTTATTTTATTTTAGTTATTAAATAACAAAGTGTCCTCTATTTTGACCATGTCTAAGAAACATGCATTTATATTAACATTTTTTAAAAAATCATTATTTTTTGGCGTGTCCTCCATTTTTCAAAAAATGTGTCTTACATTGGTAAATTATGTTTTTTTGTCGAAGTGACACACCACACGAGTTATGCTCAGTTTTTTGCTGAATTTTGACACGCCATGCCAAAAAGGTTGCCCATCACTGTCCTAAATACATTCACAATATGGAAGGGGGAGGGCATCAAGAATGCTGGACACAACAGTCATTTACAATATATGAGGGAAACCTTACACCAAAAGATGGTCTGCCACCCACCCACTAAACTATCTCAAAGTAACAAAGCAAGAGCCCCACTTGTTCCAAAGCAAGAGCCCCACTCCAGTTAACTCTTTTGTTCTCCTAAATCAGTGATGGCGAACCTATGATACGCGTGCCAAAAAGGTTGCCCATCACTGTCCTAAATACATTCACAATATGGAAGGGGGAGGGGAAATGTATAAATGTTGTGTGTCATTGAAACTCCAGTATACAAGGCAACAAGCAGCAAACAGCTGAACCACAGATACTGAAACATCTGCTTAATTAGGGGCCACCAGTTTCCCTTTATCACCTAGCAAATGACATTTAGAGTTACATTGCTTCAAAACCTGAAGTCTCTGTATAATTACCATGGTCAATAGCCACTAACAGAATACACTCCATGAATTTGTCTGAATTCTGTTATTAAAGCCAATGTCCACTACAACATGTTGTAATAGTGAACAGCATCAATAAATTATGCAAGTGTGAAGAAGTAATCTCTTTTGTGGGTCCAGAATCTATTGTCCTCTACTTTCTGCCCCGAATCTATTATTCATTGGGTAATCCAGAGTTCTTGTTCTATGAGAGGGGAGGAAAAATATTCTCTAGTTAGCATTCCTTCCACTAAGCTTAGGGGAATTTACAGAACTTCCTTTTTCTCAGTTAATCCGCAAAACCACCACCTTGTGAGGTAGGCCAAGCTGAGAACAAATGAGTAACCCAGTGAGTTTCACAGATTAATGGTGACTAGAACATGGCTCTGTAGAGTTCCAGACCAACAGTGCAGCCTCTTTATCACATCCATTTTCAGGTGGGGGAGAGAAGAGCGTCAGAAGCCTGGAGGGAAATTGGTGAGGATGTTGTGGCCTGTGGAGAGCTTGGGTGACTGGACCAAAAGTATGTTAATCCATTCTCAGTGTGCATGTGCCAGAGGATTCACAACTCTCCTTTTGACTTGCTTGTGCCACATCTCATTTATCATCATTTTGGGCATCTTTAGCATTCCACCTAGCTTTTTACTATTCTGAATAATTTGGTGTCACCTACAAACTTGGCTATTTGTTTCATAACCTAGACACCAGATGATTAATGAATTTGCTAAGATGCATTGGTCATGAAATCTTTTTCATACCTTCTGGATCAATTTCTATTAATGTCACAACTGCAAGATTTAACCTGGAGCTTTTGACGCAGACTGTGTCTGAGGTTTGGGGGGTGGGGGTGGTCAGGCTGGAAGTCTAAATAAACGATATCTTCTGATGACCACTTATGTGTGCAAGAGCTGTACAGCTTCCAAGTGGCTTCTAAGCTCAACTAAAGGTTGACCCTATAATGTCCTAAATGACTTGAGGCCAGGATATCTCAAAGACTGCCTCCTCCCATATAAGCCTGCCAGAAACTTGAGATCTTCAGAGAAGGCCCTGTTGCATGTCCCAAGATCTCATGAAGTTAGTTGGTGAGTACACGTAACAAGGCTTTCACAGCAGCAGCACACCTCAACTGTGAAACTCTACTGTATATGGAAGTCAGGCTGGCTCTATCTCTCTTAAGCTTTTGGTTGGCAGATAAAACAGTGCTAGCCCGTATGGCACTTAATGTTTGAAATTACATTTTTGATTATTTCAAAACTGGATTCCAGGATTCAGACTGCTTTGGGGAATTTTCAAAAGAGCATTTGAATGTATTAAAAATGTTTTTATCTTGGTATTGTTTTAAATTTTTTTAATTTGCTGATTGTCTTGGGAATTCATGAGCTGGGAGCCAATATAAATAAAGTGCTAGATAACACTTTCTGTGGTTTTATCTGTATGTGTTTTTAATCTTGTGAGCTGTCAAGCCGTGTGTGTGTGTGTGTGTGTGTGTGTGTGTGGAGAAAGGCAGGATTAAAATAATAATGATTATTCCCTAATCACAACTATACATTTTCTTTTGTATCTGTTGTATTCCTTCAAGTCATTTCTGACTTACTGTGAATTTATCATGGGGTTTTCTTAGGCAATATTTGTTCAGAAGAGATTTGCATTCATTGTACAGTACTACATTTTCTACAATATCCCTATTTTTTCCAACTACAGTGACCTTCTAGTTTTCCAAGCCAGAACATGGCTGGTATACAGGGAAAAGGGAAAGCTAAGCATACTGGTTAGTAAAGGCAGACCACCTGTTTGTAGGTCCCACTCAGAATTCTGGTATGATAACATTTTTATCATTTTCAGTTAAGCTCACAAAGGAATAATTTACTGATAAAGTGTCATTATCTCTTGTTATAAGGGGTATGAGGTACACACTCTTCCTTGAATAAACACTTTTTTCTCACTTGAGTTTTGTTGTTCTGTTGTTATTGTTGTTGGGTGCCTTCAATTTGTTTCCTACTCATGGTGACCCTAAGAAGGGTTTGCCACTGCCTTCCTCAGAGGATGAGAGACTGTGACTTGCCCATGGTCACCTGCTTGGTTTCCACGGCCATGAGGATTTGAACCCTGGTCTTCAGAGTTGTAGTCTAACACTTAAACCACTAGACCATGCTGGTTCTCTGCACTATTTTGTATTGTATGTTAACAATGATTTTTTTCTTAAAAGACTCCCCACCCCGTCACAATATTAGAGAGCCTCTCTCTGAATATCGGAGAGTCTCTGAAGTACAACTACAATTGACATTATGTAATCCACTGTAAAGTCAGTTTAGTTTGAGTTTAGACTGATAATGTATCTTGACACTTACTGTCATAATCACAGAGACTGTGTCCCACACCTCTGAACACGTGTCATACACTCAGTAATCTCTTCTTACCATTATCACTTGAAGCCTTTTCACATCCCACAGTTACAGCTCTTTGACATTACTTTAAATGCCAGAGCTGCATCTTATAAAATTCTGGGATTTGTAGTTTGGGAAGCACTGGAGCACTCTGTCTGAGAATACTAAATACAGTGGGCCCTTTGTGTCCACTGGGGTTTAGTTCCAGGATCCCGCATGGATACCAAAATCTGTGGATGCTCAAGTCCCATTAAATACAGTGGTGTATTAAAATGGTGACCCCTTACATAAAATGGAAAAATCAAGGTTTGCTTTTGGGAATTTGTATCTTTTTGGAATATTTTCAAGCTGTGGGTGGCTGAATCTATGGATAAAAAAATTGTGGATATGGAGGGCCAACTGCACCTTTCCAAGCTACAAACCCCAAGATTCCATAGGATGTTACTATGGCAATTTAGGTGGAATCACAGTGCTTTAATTTGACAGTTTGAGAGGGTTCCAGTTCTACTAGTTTAGCCAGGAGTAGAAATGGCTTATTATTATTATTCAGCATTCCACTCAGGAATAAAGAGGTACAGCTAGGTAAGCTCCCAGCAAGTGCTTTTCTGTCCCCCTATTCTTTCCTCTTCCTAAATTGCTTCGTAACATTTGGTTCAACCAGCCAAAGCTATGTAGGGGATTAACTTAACTAAAATAGAAATCAGATCTGTCCCCAAAATCTAATTAAGTAGTGGTGAGAAAAAGGACAGCAGTGAAACAACAGAATGGGGGGAGGAATCTAAAACGAGCAATGCCAATTTATCTAAAGTCCTACACTGCACTAATTAAGATGAGGTAAAGAAGCCAGTTTTGCATCAGTGTCCCATCACTGGCATGTCGCACATATCAAACACAGTAAGGACCACAGGCCTACAGACTGAAGTGCATCTCACAAATGTAGGTGTTTAACTACAGTTTAATTTCAAGAAGCCCTCTGCTCAAAGTTAACTCATGTTTTACAGCCAGTCCTAAGCATTTGTGTCAAAAGAGTACAAAGGGTCCCATCCTTAAACAGGGAAAGAGGGGCGCTAAGAACTGCAAATGGTGTCTTTGATGAGGCCTGTGAGAATACAAACATCAAATAAAGGCAACATGTTCTCACTAGACTGCCACCAGTGAATCACAATCATCCTTGTTCCCTCGCAGATGCTCATTAAACACATTGGCTAAAACTCTCCATAGAAGCTATTTACAGATTACTGCCACAAAGTTATGAGAAGCAGGATAGCTAGATGCCAGAAGTTAAGGGGCGAGGGAAGGAAAAAACTAAAAGGAGGACTGAAAAAAAGAAAATGAATAGAAAAAATGCTTACAAACGCTCCCCAATCTGAGGTCACAGTCATGCCAATAATTTCCTGTTGGGGGAGGGGGAAAAAGCTTCAATGGACCTATTCAGTAGTTGCTATACTATTCAAACTGAGATCAAATCCACAGACACAAATACTAAGGCGTTGTTGAAAATGCTCCTATGTGTCATCTTCATTTGGTGGGCACATTCAAAGCAGAGGCTGCCCACATGAAAAATAAAGTCTTGCCACTGCATTCAGCCACTAAATGTTAGAGGTATCCATAAGAAAAAAACTAAAATGAAGAACGAAGAAGCTCCTAACTACTTTTTTCAAGAATATGCTAACTCCCCCACAATTGGTCCATGTGAAAGTTATGTCACATTCAACTTTGCATTTTCCATAACTGTTCATCAAAACACTTTAAAAAATGAAATTAACACAGGAAATGCTGTATGAAACAAAGTATTGAAATCAGCCCCCCTCTCCCTCCCACTATGCTAGGAATTTACAAGCAAACACTGGCCATTGGTGATATTTTTGGCTTTCTGCACATGACACCACATTTTCCTTTTGACTAGGATTTTTTTTTCTTCCTCTTCTAGTCAGTATAGCTCTTGGCTACAAGTTTGCAAATGGTTAGAAGTGCAATTGCTCTGAGCATCTATGAATCACAGAAATTCAGCTGGCATTCACACAGCAGTCTGGCTCACACAGCCACATTGTGCATCTCGCCTATCACAATGACTGGATAAATTATACACTTGCGCAAAGTCAGATGAGCTTTCATTGACATCCAATTTGAAGGGAGACTTGCTTCAAGGGGAAGATGGGGAGAGAGCAAGAGCGAGAGTGAATTTATAGAATGATAAATTTTTGCATAAAGACCTATGGGAGGATAAGAAAATGTCGAAGATTGCATAAAGGTTAGAAGAACCACTTATGAAACTTACCATCTAGAGTTAATATTTAACTTTGTTGTGGCCTAAACACCCAAAATCATTCCACACATTAAGTAATGTGCAAGGGGAAGATGTGAGAGTGACCCAGAACAATAATTAAGAGGCCAAGGTTTTTAACTGAACCAATTGCTAGCACTGGAAGAATAGACATAGACTGGCAGGGGAATAACTGCTATTAGCCACTTAATTAGTACCAAAGATATATTAAGCACTGAGGAATTGTAACTGAAAAGAAGCAAGGTACTATTTTCTGTTTGCCTCCTATGGCCCCATAGTCTGTATTTAAGAGCGGGGGGGGGGGGGGGGTAGTCTTGCTCATATATTTTGACTATCACAACACTAAAGTTACATTAATTTAAAAATTGCTATTTGTTCTCAAAGAATTCATGACTTAGGAAAATCATATTATTGGGTACTTTTGAACCCAAATGATGGAATTTAAATACATGGCTTTAAATTTAGAATAGGAAGCTGAGTAGAGTTAGCAATAAAAACTAAGGTCTGAATAAAAGATGAGATGAAAAGCTCTAGTCCGTTCAACAGAGAAGATGTGATTACATGCCTGTTTGCTGTGCAAGGGAGAGCTTCTCTAAATACTTATTCAATTAACAAACTAAGCTTGCCTAAACAATATTTCATTTGTTATGCACAAAATTGCCTATATATAATTATGTTGATATTGTAATTATCTAGTCAACAGCAAAGCTGCTTCCCGAACAGCATATGAATTAAACTCTCTCGACGTTTGAAGTTTGTCACTGGCAATGACACAGGCAGAGAAAGCTTCAAACTGGAATCCCCCTGAGAATAGACTGTTTTTATCACCACCAGTATACCTGTGAGGCTGGTATTCTCATCTCCTCAGACTGATTACTGAGCCACTGCCTATAATCTGGCATAATTCATATGCACATCCCTGTCACTGCTTACCACAAGCTCACAGTGCTCAATGGGGAAAATGAATTGCTGTCTGTGATTAAAATCTTATCAGGAACCATTCACCAACCAACTCTTGCCATGTTTACAAAGTACACATTCTTCTATGCTTGATATCTAGAATAGGAAAGCAATTAATTTAATAAGCAAGAAGTTACACTTGTCATGTTGCACATATTATTCCTGGAAATAGTTAGGCAGAGGCATGAATACAAGATCTCATATAGTGATAATTACAATAGCCTCATTCTGCAGAAGCTGTTCTGAATTTTGAGAAACATTTTAAAATCTAAATGAATTGCCTCCCCCCCCCCCCGATGAATCTCTTATTTTATGTTAAACAAAATCTGGCTATTAGGAGATAGCTTGTTGGTAACTAAGGTAGAGATGATAAATGCTCACATGCTAATTCCTGTATGCAGAGTGTCTAGATTGAATACTGGGGGTGGCAAGCAAAACTTACTGAAATTCCCTCTTTTATACAACTGTTAAAGGTACAAGAGCCGTCCCCAGTTTTCATTCTGGTTATTCTTACCTGTGTGCCATAATTCATGTCTATATGTTAAGATAGGCATGTCAACAAATCAAGTAGCAACCAGGGTGCTTTCTGTGTTTTTGAGCAATTCCTATGAGAACGTATATCACTGTACCCAGTTTGGCTGGGGTGGCATATCACTTCCTACCAAAAACAGCAAACAACTGATATGACTTTTTGTGTAGTATATGGGAAGCAGGTAGGCTGCTTACCATAAAGTTTCCATTATGGGACAGATGGTGCCAGCTATATAGAGCTCCCAGGGTGTTTCTAGTAAGTAAAGCAGATATCAAAATAAACAGAGCTTATCACAAATGCGTTTTTAACTGATCCCCCAGGGATAAGGTGGCACCAATTCTCATTTAAACAGACCATATGCTTTCTTAAAAGATACTCAGTCTTAATTTAGCCAGAGAACTCACTAGACTAGAGCATAAGACACTTTACTGATATATATTAAATACAGGGCCGGCTCATCCATATAGGCAAACTAGGCAGCCACCTAGGACGGCAAAATTTAGGGGCGGCATTAAAAACACTATTTTCTTGTGTTACTGTGTTTTTTATTGAAACCCCATTCCAAATGTCACAGCAATAAAAAAGTTTTTAACCTGTAAAAACCTAATTGGCTTTTGACTAATTCTCAATGCTATGATGAGAGACTGGAACTTAAGTTTTATGTCATGTTTAGCTTTAACAAACAAAACAGCGGAAATCGAGGGGTGAAAATAATAATGAGGAGCGACAGGAGGTGCCAAAATATTTCTTGCCTAGGGTGGCCAAATACCTAGAGCCGGCCCTGATTAAATGGCAGAGAGATGCTGTTCTAAAGGCTAACATGTTTAAATATTTAACTCAGGATTGGCCAAGATTTACCATTATCTTGCTGTACTCTTTCTATGTATTCTCTTATGAGGTGTCGCCAAACTCTGCACCATAACAGCCTGTAAGACTTTGCAGTGTTCCAGTCAAACTAGTTCAGAGTGTATGGACTTATGTGATTTAAAGTGAATCTGGCACCAAATGCAAGGAGCACCAGTTTTATATAATGAGGCCAGCTTAGCAGCTTTTCCGAAACTGCTAAGGCACTTTCCTCAAGCCTGCAAATCCTTTTCTTTATGCGGACTGAAATTAACAGTGGACTAGAAGTGAAGGATCAGTCACACAGCTTGCTTATGTGTTTGCTCCATTCACATTTAGATGGAGATGGCCCACATTTTAGCACCAAAATGGGTACATGGATGAAGACAACTGAGCTCTCCCCACACACATTTTCTTTCAGAACTATTTCCCTAAGATATTGCTATTTTGGTCATGTAGTATAGCAGGAAGAAAAGTGCCTGAAATGACAGAGGTGAAGCAAATGTGTACAACACATGGCTCTCCAGATGTTTTAGACTACAACTCCCATAATCACAATTGGCCATGCTAGCTTGAGCTGGTGAGAATCCAAACGTTTTTCACCCTCAGGTACAGAGGGCAAGGAGCAGACACTTCCGCTTTCTTTGGCTCAATTTAAAAAGAGAGCTCCTCTTCTATTTACCTGTGTTTAACCTCCCTTTACATTTCAAACAGAAAAGCTTTGTGGAAGAAGTTATCTTCTTCATATGACTTCAAAGATCCAGCGTGGCATAGTGATTTGAGGGCTGGACTACAACTCTGGAGGTCAGAGTTCAGGTCCTGGCTCGGCCATGAAATCCACTAGATGACTTTGGGCAAGTCACATGCTCTCAGATGCAAGGAAAGGCAATAGTAAACACCCTCTGAACAAATCTTGCCAAGAAACCCCCATGATAGGTTTGCCTTAGAGTCACCATAAGTCAGAAATGACTTGAAGGCAGCTGCACACATCCACAGTTTCTTTTAAGCAGCTCTTCAAACCTTCTTCCAGCTAACCAGAGGGAACTGTAGTTTCACTCCTTTGTTTTATACTTTAAAATCATCAATCCCATTTGTAGAAAAAAGACATTTTATGCTGCTATAATACTTGTTTATAAGATGTGCATCTTGGTGCTTTACAGTGAGTGGGAACACATCATGAATGCACTTCAGCAGTAGCCATCTCCTCATTCCCCATTTTGTTCCTTCACCAAGGCCCACAGAAAGGGCCTTTCTGCTTTCCCTAGCTGCCTCTCCCTTACAAAGCTAATTGGCCCAAATCAAAACAGCCAATTATAGCAGAGGCTGCTCTGACAGAGATACTGTTTGTTCCTCCAAAAACCACTTAGAGCACAGTGTGCTGAGCACCAGTCTCCTGCATTCATTAACAGGTCACCATCACATTTGAATTTAACAGCCAACATTCACTCTCCCATTTCCGTTTTACCTTCATTCTAACATCTGTCCTCTGAGCTCTATTACAGAATGCATTCTTCTTAGCTACTGGAACTGGAAAGCAATTAAAAATACTGCTACACAATTTCCTGTAAATATACAAACTGAGTACAGAGCAGGAAATTTAATAGGCCACAAGAAAAATAGATCCTAATTTTTAAAACAAACAACATTAACTATCATCTTCAGCTGATTTTGACATGACTGGGAGCAGAAATGTATGAAGTCTTGTATAAACACATCTTTTATTACCTCTACCATTTACCTGTCACTTCCAAGCTCTGCCTATACCCTTTGCATAGCTAAACTAAGTCCTAGTTTTCTTATCAGTCTGAACTTACAGGAACTTGTTGAATGCTTTTAATCTGAAGGGAAATGAAAGGGGAAGGGGAATCACAGGGTAGGACAATGTAACAGATTTCTGATACTAAAATGCCTCCATTGTCAATGAGGATAATGCTGCTCATATATAGAGAGCCCACAGCCCATGGCCACATCCTTCTGTGGACTGTATACTGGTTTCATATGAGAAGGAAGGAATTTTGCTGATGAAATGACAGCATGAATGAGCCATGGGCACATGCATACACATGCAAATCAAGCAAGAACACCTTCACATGGCATCCAAACAAAGAATTAGGGTTTACTGGCTAGAAACAGTACCACTGATTCAGAAGACAAACAATTCATCTTCTAATTTTCATGCTGTCTAGG
Source organism: Sceloporus undulatus (assembly GCF_019175285.1). Classification (NCBI taxonomy): domain Eukaryota; kingdom Metazoa; phylum Chordata; class Lepidosauria; order Squamata; family Phrynosomatidae; genus Sceloporus; species Sceloporus undulatus. The sequence goes on along the minus strand of NC_056523.1, from coordinate 77,129,320 downwards.
GATGTACAGCCAGCAATACTGCCAATACTCTCAGAAGCACCTGAGAGAAAGAACATGGAAAGAATACAGGCTCCAAAATATGGTATTAGCAGGAAATAAAAGAAGAGATGGGAAAACAGATCACCAGTGGGAAGGAATACTTACCCAATCTAAGAATCTTTGCCACAAATACAGTTATTGCATTCAAAATCTAAGAGCTACTCATCACATTGGCTATGCAGTGAACAGCTGGTTACACATCATGACCAAACAACCTGTGATTCTGCTAAAAAGCCATTGTCACCTCTGCAGTTCAAAACACACAGTAAAGCCTTTTTCCCCTGAGCATTTTTCTTCAGCATATCAGGAAGGAGATGAGAAGAAGGAATATTATTTCCCACACCAGGAACCCGCTAAAACAGACAACAAATATCCTATCTACTTGCATCCCAACCCAATTAAAAGTAAAACACAACTTCTAATTTGCTATATTTGTTTCATAGGATAAGTTACTCTGAAAATATCACACCATTTAAATCACACACACACCAGTTTTAGAATAGGTTATTCAATAGGAAATATCACAGAGCCAATTGAAAATGGGAATCCACAATTTTGAACAATTATCTACTGCCTTAAAGATTTATTCTCTAACTACATAGATATACTAATCTCTAAATTTTATGGATATTCCTCTCAAATTAAAAAAATTATTTTTTTAATTGCTACAGCAATATTTAAAAGAGTAACAATACACAATACCCTGAATATAAAGCAAACAAAGTGTTGTGCATGTATACACACAAAATGTTGTTTTCAATTCTACATAAAGGTTTTCATCTTGTCCCCCCATTCATTGAACCATATTTCAAAAGATTATTATTACAGTTCAGTGCCAGTAAAGCAGGAGGAGACCCATTTAATCTAGCATTCTGATTGTACAGTGGCTGCTACCATGGGAGAAGCCCACAAGCAGTAAACAAACTTACTGTACTGGCATATTGCCTCAGATATTGCAAGTGGTCACTGGTAGCCTTTTCCTCCCACTTCTAAAGCCATAGACACTGGCAACCATCACATCATTCTGAATTGAATTCCATCATTTCACCATCTGCAATGTATGAAAAAGTAGTTCCTCTTAGCTGTCTTGAATGCCTTACCATCCAGCTTCAGGGAATAGGGAATGATGTCCCAAGTTTCTGCTGTTATTAAAGAGGAAGGAAATGTCTTTCTACTCACTTTCTTCACACCACACACATTTTTATACATTTTTTTTACCACACTCCCCTTTACCTGACTCAGGGGGGGAAATTTGATTGGGAAGATTGTGGATGCTGCTTCTGCAAGATTCAGGTAGCTACTTGACTGTCCAACAGTATATCCCCATCCATTCTGCTCCTTGGAGGTGTGTATGTGACTAGAGGTTTTGGCTTGACAAGGACCATTAATCAACAACTTTATGCTATGTATGCTATGACCAGAGTTTTTGTTCCTGATCAATTAATCCCCACACATCAAATGTACACAGTATATCTCTCACATACAGTAAGCCCTCCATATCCATGGATATTTTTATCCACGGATTTAACCATCCATGGTTTGAAAATATTTTTAAAATATATACAGTGGTACCCCGGGATACGAATGCGCCGCCTTACGAAATTTCCGGGTTACGAAAAAATCCAATTGAAAAAAACTGTTCCGGGTTACGAAGGTTATTTCGGGTTACGAAAGAAATTTTGGTGCTTTTCGGCGCTTTTTCACACCAAATCGCGGCTTTTCCCCATTAGCGCCTATGGGGTTTCGGCTTGCGAAAGCCTTTCGGGTTACGAAAGCGGCGGCGGAACGAATTATTTTCGTAACCCGGGGTAACACTGTAAATTCCAAAAAAACAAATCTTGATTTTGCCTTTTTATATAAGGGACACACCATTTTACTATGCCACTGTATTTAATGGGACTTGAGCATCCACAGATTTTGGTATCCATAGGAGGTGGAGGGTGGAGCCCTGGAACCAAATCCCAGCAGATAGCAAGGGCCCACTGTACATCCATTTCTCTGTTCACAAAATTATCAATATGTCTCTCACTGGGTGCTAATTTGATTTTGGTACAAGATAAAGGCTGCCCCTTTGCAATTGCAAATTTACAGACATACATACATTTACAGACATATATTTAGTTAGTATTAAAGGAAAAGTTAAAACCTTTGGAAGGTACAAAGATGAGAAATCAATTAAAATGCCACTTAGCATCAATTCTGCAATACTGCCATCAATGGATAGCACACACTTGTTATATGGCAAGTGCATAGTTATAAGCTCCACAGATGCATGCATTTACACACAGGGATAGAGACAGAAATAGAAGGAAGCTAATATACCTTTTACACTGTAAGCAGCCTCCCTCTCTCAATCTCTTTCATGTGATTAATCTTAATGCATGAGGCATGGCTACAAGCAAGAATGAAATCAATGAGTTTTCTTTTATTCCCTATAGCTGTAATATAAAATTCAGTTTAATAAGATGCAGAGGGAGAGATTTTCACAGAGGAAAAGCATCTCATGATTATCCTATTGCTGAAAAAGCAGTAATGCCTCCAGCAGTACAGACCTAATTACCCCCCCCCCTCAGTTTTCTTTTCTTTTGGTAAACTAGCATGAATTAAGAATTCAACTATATGACCACTTATGAAAGATTTAAAGATTACAAAAACAAATTTACTTCATCTACATCACACTTCCTCACCAAGTACATAAGTCTCATAAAATAAGATTTGCTCTTTTAGTGAGGAGAGTTTCCAGCCTTGTGGCTGGAGTAATAACAAATTCCTATACAATTACTTGTAAAAGAAAACAGGAAAGAGGCAAACAAACAAACAAAAAAGGAACTGTAAAGATACACTGAGTGGCAGGTGGAAACTTGCTTGGAACAAGGCATAGCAAGGCAGTTGGAAAAGCTATCACAACAAATCCTTCCTCCATATATATATATATAGCCTGTGAACCATCATCTCCATAGTCAGACAGCATTAGCATTACTATCCCTGGAGAATGCTACTTAGGGTCAAGTACATAATCTAATCATACTTTGATAATAGTCACTTTGGAGTAAAAGAGTGAGCCAGATCTTAAAGCATGTAAGCAACGGTTGTGGCCAAGCACTGCCAAGATGGCCAGTTTAGCCACACTTGGTGGCAGCATGATCACAAGGAAGATAGGTGTAAGGCTGTGCAGGGCTGTGTGATCCTAGTTCTTCAAGGAAGGGTCCAATAAATAATAATAATAATAATAATAATAATAATAAAACTTTATTTATATACCGCTTTTCCATAGTGATCAAAGCGGTTCACACTGCTATCAAATACACATAGTCAAATATTATTGCACGTTATATCAAATACATAGTAAATAAGACCACAAGCAAATATGAATTGAACGAAGTTCCTTAAAATCACATATAAAAACATTAATAACATCTGTCAATCATAAAGAGTATCTTTCAACAAAGGAATAATTTCTACGAGGAGTCAGAAGGATATGCTGACTGGAAAAGATAGGTCTTTAAGGCTTTCTTAAAGGCATCTAAAGAGGAACTAAGCCTTATCTCCTCTGGGAGCTTGTTCCAGTATATGGGAGCTGTAGATGAAAATGCTTTTTGGCAAGTTGATGCCAATCTCGTCTTAGGATATTCAAGTGAGCATTTTCCTGTAGTTCTGAGAGTGCGGGGCAGATTGTATGGGGAGAGGCATTCCCTCAAGTAACATGGGCCCAAGCCATGTAGGACTTAGGATTAGAAGGTGGTTGGCTCTGAGCATGGAAAAGTAACTTTGTGGAATACAATTCCCAGAACCCTCCAGCCAGCATCGATGGGGTAATTCAAGGCAGTATAACTAGAAAAAAGCTACTTTTCCAAGCTTTGGGCTGGTTTGTATTGGCTTTGATGCTCAAGGGTTCTGAGGAGTTCTCATGGCCTTCTTTGACCTCTGGGAAAAGCAGCCACAGGGTAAGTACAGAGCAAGACACTCCATGTGGCCCAGTTTGGAAGAAGAGAATGCCAGCTCTGCCAAATGGCAGTCTCTAGAGCTGTGAGTGAGGTCATACACAGAGTTAGCACCCTGTGTTTAAAATGGCTCTTGTGCTGCTCGAAAATAGATTCCAAATGTCTAATGGCAGGGCTTCTCCTTTACACGCACCAAGAGAGAGAGAAAAGATTACAAAGGGGAGAAAACTATACTAAAATTAACCTGTCAAAATACAGGCAATTATTTAAATGTGAACATCAGTCAAAGGGGGGAAAGAGAATACAATAAGATTTTAGAGGTGCTAAGATTTTCAGCAATGTTTTTTAAGGGCCTGACTATACATGATGTTAATTGTGTTGCCTGTAATCACGGTGTCATTTTTATTTGTAAATTTATTTAACTGCTGTCATGGGGACAGGACTGTGGCACGCAACCAATCCTCCATATCTTCAATCAGAAACACTTCCCTCTGCATATAGCACATGCTAGTACTGTACTAGGATTAGGGGGGAAAACACCTGCTGACACCCAAGTGGTTGTTGTTGACACCCTGAAGCCAAACAGCAATGCTATGTTCCTAGCTGAATGGTAAAGGTTTAACCTCACACAGCTTAGCCTCAACACAAAAAGTCCCCTGCATTTGTTATTAAATAAACAAGAAAGGGTATTATGAATGCAAACGATGCAATTAGTATCATGAGCAGTTAGGCCCTTCGTTTTCACAACACACAGGGAATTAAGATTTTAACTGTAATTGCCATATCTAGGGTAAACTTTATGGAAGAAATGAAGAAAAAGGCACGTATGTGTCATAGTAACTACCCAAGAGTAGATATAGAGGCTATACATGCTATCAAAAACTGGATCCCCATGATGAATGATACTGTCACTGTCACTCAGCTGTAACATCAGGTACTCACATGTTGTCATTTTCAGACTTTTAAGTTTGAAGTCCTGAAGCCAGACTCCTTTATGTGTATTTTAAAAAATTATATTTGTATGGTACCTAGAAACATTAAACACTTTCTAAACTGATAACAATAATGTCAATGCACCTGCATGAGCAAACTACAAAAACTCACACCATGATCTTACTAAAAATTGGGGGTGGGGACACTGTTGTGGAATAAACCTTTCTAAATTACAACTGGTTGGTGTTTTTTTAAGGTATAACTATAAAATGAGTTTATAATGAAAACATATTGTTTAAAACTTGTATTTAGAAAACAGTTGCAAATGAGCAAAACTAAAACAGCTTAAGATGGTTTGCCTGCAGCTCTACTCATGCAGAATAATATAATATTCATCCATTTAAAACCACATACAGATAAGAAATGTCAGCATACAACTCTCACACTCAGAGGAGGGAAAACATCAATTGCCAGATGCATTTTGACTTTCTTTTCATCTCAGCAGTACAAAATCAAACATATAGCAAATGAAACCAAGTACAGTACAGAAAGCACACTGTAACTAATGAATCCCAGTGTACAGTAACAGAAACACTACATTTTGGAAACAACAGAAAATCCAAAATACATTTAGTTTTAATAATCTGTTGTGTGTTTAGACATAACAAGCCAGAATTCTTACTGAAGACAAGGGAGCATGCTTGTGCTGCAAACAGGAGCAGCTTACCAATCACAGACCCTGTTTATCTTTGCTTATAACAATTCCTGAACACAATGACCAGGCTTTCCTCCTCCTCAACAAATCAAAGAAATGAACCATCTTTTTTTGTTGGGCTACTTACTTGTCTTGCTTGGGAAAAGACAAAAGTGCCAGATGTGGGAATCAAAATAAACAAACCACACCTGGAAAACCATACCAATTCTAACTGCAAGCTGAAATAAGTGGACAGTGTGTGCCACCATTATACCTAATCTCCTCCTCCTCCCCCAGAAGCTTTTAAAGAATCATGTCTTGTGTTGAACCTACGGTACATCTTCTCAATATGTTGCAAATTTGCGGAAAAATTACACTTACCAAACTCTCAAGCAAGAACTTGCATATTCTATGGCAGGAATCCATAATACTTTTTTCCCCATTACCTTGGCCAAAATGGGGATTACCCAGCACAGGGAACACTGCTGTCCAACAACCTCCCAATGGCAAATGAGCATTAATCCAAGAGGAGATTCAGATGGCTTCAAAAAGTCAAGTATTGCAGAAAACAAAACTAACTAACAAAGAAACAAAAATTCTGTGCTTCCTCATTTCATCCTTGTTTCAAAAATCACACCTGGAATTTGCAAGTGATTTAAACTTTTTGCTATTTGGGTCTCCTGCTTTGACAACTCTTTTGGGGGACATATCTTCCAAATTTAGAATATAGTATCAAAATAATAATAATAATAATAATAATAATAATAATAATAATGTATGAAAGCGTAACATGCATTTATTTGTTTATTTTATTTACTATTGAGTTTATATTCTACCTTTCTCCCAAAATGGGATCCAAGGTAGCAAGGTAACTAGCTTTTTCAAAACTGAAATTGATCCGGTTAGATCAGCGGTTCCCAACTTTTGTTGGGCCGCGACCCCCATTGGGGCGGAAAGTCCCGCCTATGGCCCCCCTGATAGGTTGGGAGGCCAGGAAGGGGCGGGACTTCCAATCGCCTACAAGCCCCAGCAGGCTGTGCAGCCAGAAGTCCTGCCCCTTCCCAGCCTCCCAACCAATTTGGGAGGCCACCAGGGGAGAAGGGGTGGGACTTCTGACCGCAAAGGCCTCTGGGGCTTGCAGTCCCTTCCCTTCTCCCTGTGGTTGCCTGGCAGCTGCGGGGAGAAGAGGAGGAGGCAGCCCCGACCGTCCCTTCCTCCCCGCGGCTGTCTGGCAGCCGCGGGAAGGGAGGGAAGGAGCAGGGGGACCCCCCCCCATTCCTTCCTCTCCGGGGCTGTCTGGCAGCTGCGGAAAGGGAGGGAAAGAGGAGGAGGGACCCCCCCATTCCTTCCTCCCCGCGGCTGTCTGGCAGCTGCAGGAAGGAGGGAAGGAGCAGGACCCCCCCCCCCATTCCTTCCTCCCTGCGGCTGTCTGGCAGCCGAGGGAAGGAGGAGGAGGCGGCCCCGCCCCCATCCCCTTCTCCTTGCGAGTGCCTGTGCCAGGGCCAGCACTCGCAGGGAGAAGGGAAAGAGGAGGGAACTCCGCCCCCTCCTCTTTTCTCCATGCAGTGCCTGCGCTAGCGCCGGCACCCGCGGAGAAAATAGGAGGGGGAGGCAGGGGGGATTCCCAATCTGGCGACCCCCGCCAAAGGGGTCACGACCCCCAGGTTGAGAACCCCTGGGTTAGATCAATCCTATTTTGGACTTCTATATTTCTATCCAAATATATTTTTCTTGATTTTAAATTTTTAAAAGTATGTCATGAGAAGGAGTAAATGATTTCACTTTTGGGCTTGAATTCTATTGGTTTGTTCTTGTTGTTAACTGCCCTTGATTCAAACCACTCATAGTGATGAGATATCTCCAAGACCTCCTATCCTCCATTATTCTGCTTAGGTCCTGTTAATTCAGGCCCATGTCTCCCTGATTTGAGTCTAGCCATCTGGCGTGCAGTCTTCCTCTCTTTCTACTGTCCTCTACTTTTCCTAGTATTATTGCCTTTTCTAGTAAATCATATCTTCTCAAAATGAGGCCAAAGTATGACAGCTTCAATTTCATTATCTTGGTTTCCAGGGACAGTTCCAGTTTAAACTTTCAAGGACTCATTTGTTTGTCTTTTTGGATGTCCATTGTATCATCAGCACTCTTCTCCAGCACCGCATCTCAAATAAGTTGATTTTCTTTCTGTTGGCTTTTTTCACTGTTCAGCTCTAACATCCATCCGTACATGGTGATGGGAAATATAATGGCTTGGATGATTCTAACTTTAGTAATCAGTTGTATTTTTTATATTTTAGGACTTATCTAGTTCTTTCATTGCTGCCCTTTCCATTCCTAGTCTTCTTATTTCTTGGCTGCAGTCTCCATTTTGATCAATGTTTGATCAAAAGTATGGGAAATTTTTATTTCAATTTCCTGATTATCTAGGTTGAATTTATGCAGATCCTCCATGGTCACAACTTTTATTTTCTTTATGTTCAGCAGTAAGCCTGCCTTTGCATTTTCTTCCATAAACTTTCTTAGTAATTGTTACAAGTTGATGATTTTTCTGCTAGTAATAGGGTGTCATCCACATATCTTAAATTGTTTATGTCCTTCCTCCTATCTTTACACCTCCTACTTTTGAGTGCACATCCGTTCTTCCTATGTTTTCTCCATACAAACTGAACAGTTAGGGTATAAGAATTCAGCCTTACCTTACCCTTTTGCCAATTGTAAACTATTCTGTTTCTCCATATTGTGTTCTAACATTAGTCTCTTGTCCTAAGTACAGATTTCTCATCAGTACTATAAATGTATTGGCACTCCCATGTTTTTAAGAGAGTTCTATAGCTTTTCATGATTTATGCAGTGAAATAATAATAATAAATAAAAGTTTATTTCTATACCGCTCTTCTTGAAATCAGGGCGGTGTACAACAGGAACAATCAATACAATTAAAATACATTAAAAACAATACAATAAAAACAAAACAAACTCATGCCAGCTCAGCAATGCTGACGAAGGGGGGAGAGGGGGGAGAGTATTGTGGGGCGAGAGTCAGGGGTAGGCCTGCTCGAAGAAATACGTCTTTGCTTTGCTGTAGTCTATGAAGCACATGCTGATTTTCTTTTGGAATTCCATTGTATGTCTGCAATTTGGTCCCTAGTGCCTCTTCCTTTCCTGAACCTTGCCTGTACCACTGACACTTCTCTCTCCATATATGACTGCAGTCCATGCTGCAGAATTCTGAGCATAATTTTGCTTGCATGGAAAATCAATGCTATGGTTCTACAGTTGCTGAAGTCTTTTGTATCTTTTTGTGGATTGGAATGTATATTGGTCGTTTCCATTCTTTTAGCAACCATTCTGTTTTTCATATTTGTTGGTACATTTTAGTTATCACTAGAGCTGATTCAGTCTGTGTGGACTGTAGCAATTCTATTCCTAGGAATGTATTTTTTACTGAAGCAATCATCTTACTCCTGGTAATTTATTTTTCTCAACATCTCTTATTGCAGTTTATATCATGGATTTGGAGTTCATATTTTTATGCTTCTTCATTCCATAGGTCATTCCTCTCTCTCTCTCTCTCTCTCTCTCTCCTAGCTATCTTTTGTATAGTTAGTCTGTGAATTGCTTCGATCATCTTTTTATTTCTTCTTGATCTTGCAGTGTGTTCTCTTCTGATCACAGAGCATCCCCACCTTTGGTTTGAACTTCCTTTGCGTTCCCGGATCTTAAGTACTTCCAACTAAAGTAGGAACCAATGAACGGTGGGATCTACCTAAGTGTTGACTCCTCACTCAACAACTGCTTTAGTGGGTCAACTCTAGATGGGACTAACCCAATAGGATTCAGCCCATAGGTTTCACAGCTGTGGGTTTCTCAAAACAGAGACAGTTTGAGACCATGCCAATTCACTTGAGATCCCTGCATTTCCTCACATGCCATAACTGGAGCCACATACCATGGCAAATGAGATGGCAAACTGCCCTCTTCATTCCAAGCAGGTCAAACCACTGGCCCCATTTGCTAGCATTTGTAAAACTGTTAAAAGAAATTATCAGTTCGGCTCCCCTACACCCCAATGTTACAGAAAAGTACAAGCCATAACTAGAACAGCTGTTTTTCAAAGATCAGAAAACTGTGCGGCATAGTATTTATCTAACACTGCCCTTATAAATAGAACAAGCACACAGAGTAACAGATTTACAGAACCTCTGGTCCACCCTTTGTTTCAGTTTGCCAAAGCAAACATTGCCATTTGAAGTCACTACTAATCTTACAGGTATCTTCCATTTTCCCAGTAAGCATGGTGACTAATACACAAAACTAATCCTTTTTGATGCCTTCACAAACATATCAATTTGGATACATTCTAAATGAAAGCTTTCTCTCCCCCACTCTAAATGCTAGAAGTGCTAAGGAAAATTTGAAGTGGAAACAAATTGCATTGCTGTTTCTTAAAGGATGGTTGAATAAGAACACACTGTTCAGATCCAAATTATACCCAGAAAGGAAAGAAAGAAGAAAAATGAGGAAAAAGATAAGCCACAACTAGCATCTGGTTTGTTTAGCTTCATGTTAGCACTGCTCAAGATGGAGGCAGAAAGAGGAACCCAAGGGCTCTTAAATGTGGTTTTATCCTTAGCAGGAAGAGGGCGGGTATAATACATAATTCCAGTAAACTTTTGGGTAACCAGTTTAACTCTGTATGAAATGCAATTTTGACTGCTGTTTTGGAAGCAAATTATTGTGTCATTCATTCCAGAGACCTATTATCCATTTCATTCACTGCCGTGTATGGTGTGTGCGTATTTTAAATGAAAGCTACCATTAATAAGCTCCCTACCCCTCTTTATATTTTCCTTGGGGCCTGATACACTCACCCAAATTCTTCTGTCTTGTGGTGGTTGGCCAAACTTGCAATCTATCTCCGCTGAATGGTATTGGTTTTAAGTGATATCCAAATCCTCTAGTTTTAGTGCTACTCAAATGATGTCTCACTGACTCAAACTGGTTTACAAGATTACAGCTACCAGTCTCTAGAGAGTTTCCAGGAATGAAAGAATAGTTGTAGTCAGTGAGCTTTTAATAGTGTGTTGTTTTGCTTTTTATATTAACACACATACACGCGCACGCACACACATATATATCCTGCCTTTTAATGACTTTTAACTGGTTTTTATACTCAATTAACTGCTTTTTAAATAACTTACACAGAGCAATGGAAGGAGGCAATTTACACAGAGAGGGAGTGATGGAGAGAAGTAACTTACAGAAAGAGGGGGGAGGAGGAAGGGAGGGAGGGAGATTTCAATGTTTTTGATCTGCCTTGAGTTCCAATATTGGGGAAATGGCAAGATATAAATGTTGAGAATGAAGATGATGGCAGCATCAGCATAGAAATAGCAATATTCTGGACTGACCACAGAGCTTCGTAAACAAACAAAGAAACAAAAAAGAGAGACAATAGCAATGTCACCTAAAACAAGAGCCAAGCTAACAATCACAAATATGTAATCACTGAATGTGCTATTCTTTTTATCCTATGAATTATTCCCTGCATTCCTAATGCACTCATAAATGAGAGATCTATCAAAAAATCTATTAAGTGAAAGATTCTTAGTTCAGAAGTCATTTCAAAATGGATAATAAAAGGAAAGAAATAACGCTGCCTCAAATCACCAGTTTCTAATGACATCCTCATTTTAGGCTTACTGATTTAAAAGAAAAGCAATGCTCCAGATAGAAGTGTTTTGAAATCACAGTAGCACAATCATCTGCAAGCATTATCAGAATGGCCAGCAATAAGAAAAGCTCCTATATCGAATTCCTATCTCTAGTAACTGAGGGTGCGGGTACACTCTCCCTGTTAATTTGTCTATCATGTGTCAGTCTGGATAAGCGACACTCCAGCAGACTCCCTGACTAACACAAAATAGACATGTTACAAGATAGGATATGTCCCCTCCCAAACTATCTAGAGACAAGAATTTGATATGGGAACTTTTCTAATTATCAGCCATTTGGGATAAAGAATGCTAGTATCAACAGATGATCCACAGAACCTTGCATTGTCAGTGTTCCAGTTGGTCAAAGCAATGTTTAGAGTTCATTCATACCACTAACAAAACAAAAGAGTGGGAGCAGACAACACTCCTAAGCAATTTAAAGACTGGCATGTCCACTGAAAAAGCTTGACCAGCTAAGATATTTTGCTGCCTAAGGGAGCAGAGCAGCAAATAAGTGTTCCCTTTCCCCTTAAATCAAATGCCCCTCCCCTTTCTTTGTAGTAAAAAAGTACAAGTGCCCCGCCCCTTTCTTTGTAGTAAAACAAAAAATGATAGTGTGTTAAATAATTAACCATATGCTAGCTTTGCATGATACCCTGAATCTTCTGACTGAAGCAGCAACTTCATCCTGCTTAATGGCCCTGTAGAGAGCTAGTTTAACAGCAATACTGTACAACACTAGGCTATACCTCAGCTCCCTTTAAGAATCCCAAGACCCATCATGATCTGCCTAATTCATTTCTCCACAACTATCCTAGGATATTGATATCACTCTTCAGCCAAATCCAAAGGGAAAGCTTTCCTTTGAGGATGCCTATCTCACAGAAGTCCCCAAACATGAGGCCCCAGATATTATTGGATGCAACTTCCAGAAGCCTTGATTACTGGCCACACTGCCAGTGGGAGTTTTGCCCAACCACATTTGGAGACTTCATTTCTGGGAAACGGTGGTCAAGTTGGGAAGAAGAAAAAAATTCCTCTCCATTAAGACTGTTTAAATTCTCATCCCCACTGATGGAAAAAAGTGTTAACTGCTAATTTCCCATACCTTTCACTCACTCTTGAGTTCCAAAGAATCCAAAAACTTCTGGAGAAGAGTTTATGATTGGGTGAGGGGGGGAGTAAAAATTGCCTTCCTCCTTATACCACTGACCACAACCTCTGCTGAATAAAAGAACCTTCTATCAGCATATGGTCACCATCTTGATATAAATCTAAATTATCATTAGAAGCTTTCAATATAGTCCTTGACAGGACAAGCATAATACAAAGGTTATGTACACATCAATTTACAGACCTAAAATTAGTTTTCAGTTTCATCCAAACAGTTGCCCAGTCACAGCATAACCTACCTGCAGAAATCCATTTCACTGTCTCCTCAAACTTTTATCAAGGGACTCCTGAATAATCCAAATGCACTGTTCAGCAAAACAACAACAACAACAACAATAATAGTTTTTATTTATATATATCCCACCTCTCCCTGTGGATCGAGGTGGGAGGACAACAATAAATTTAAAATTACAATTCAGTTAAAATACATTCCTATGACATAAAATTCTAAAAACACATCAATAAACCTATAAAAATACAATATCAACATCTAGTTTACCATACATGCTCCGAATGAAGTATCGTCTTATAACTGTTATAGCAGATCAGGGGGATAGGCTAGCTGGAAGAGATCCGTCTTGAGTGCCTTCTTGAAGGCATCTAAGGTGGTAATAAGATGGATCTCCTTCAGCAAGCCATTCCACAATTTGGGAGCCATAGCAGTAAATGCCCTGTGGGAAGCAGATCTTAGGCCCGTTACAGACCGCCCAAAAGGGGCGGTCTTGGGCCGCTGCCGGTTGCAGCGCGGAGGAGCTGCAGCAGCCAAACCACACGACTCCTCCGCGCTGCAAAAAAGGAGCGCGGAAATTGCGCTCCTTCTGGCAACCCGGAAGAGACGTCGCAAGTGCCAAAGCGCGCACTCGTGACGTCTCTTCCGGGTTGGGACATGTGGATGCAGAGCGTCCGCTATGTCAAGATGGTGGCGCCCATCTGTATAGGGCGCCACCATTTTGACGTATCGATTACGTGCGAGGGGCAAGGCGCATCCGGAAGCGCGGCGCCTCTTGCGCCCGTCTATAATGCGCCTCAGTCTAGTTTTTGGGTAATCCAATAGATTCTTCCCAGTTGTTCTGAGAGTGCAGGGCTGATTGTATAGGGTGAGGTGTTCCTTCAAGTAACTCGGGCCCAAGCCAATATTCAGAAACAAACCTTTCAGCAACAAAGTACAGTGGTACCTCGGGATACGAAATACCCAGGTTACGAAATTTCCGGGATACGAAAAAATCCCATAGGAAATAATTGTTCCGGGTTACGAATGTTTTTTCGGGTTACGAAAAAAATTTTGGTGCTTTTCGGCGCTATTTCACACGGAATCGCGGCTTTTCCCCATTAGCGCCTATGGCATTTCGGCTTACGAAGGCTTTTCGGGTTACGAAAGCGGCCGCGGAACGAATTAATTTCGTAACCCGAGGAAGCACTGTACTTCAGATTTGCTCTAAAAGGATGGATGCTTAGTTCAAACAATTGTGCTCTTTGCAGTTCTCACAACATAAACCAAATCACACTATTTGGGGGGGGGGGAACTATCTGTGACTCCAGTTCTCTTCACAACTGTGTGTGAATCATATGTCTGAAGTCAAGTCATTACACCTCTTCTTCCCACATGTACTTGAAAATGATTTTGACACATTCTCCAATTACTCTACATTTCAAACAACTTCTACAAATCACTGTATTTTTCTCCCACTACATGCAAAGTCCTTCCTTCTAAAATATTTTCCAACACAGTATTCATTACATTTTCTACCTCTCTTTTACTCAAAATGTCCCTTTGCTTCTCTCTCTCCCACACACAGTGTAGTGAAACATTCATCTACGTACGTTTCCACATGCAGTCTGATTTGGTACAGACCTCCCACCTCCAAACACACAGACAGGGAAGAACTGGGCCTACAGCTCCTAGGTTCCAGGTTGATGCTGTCTTGTCCAGAATTCCAAAATCTCAAATACTTCAAAATCCAAAATTGCTCACATGGCTGGCTGATAGTGACATCTTTGTTTTCTGCTGGTTCAATGTACACAAGCTTTGTTTCATGCACAAAATTATTAAAAATACTTTGTATAAAATTACCTTCAGGCTATGTGTATAATGTATATGCAAAGCATAAATGAATTTCATGTTTAGATTTGGGTCTCATCTCCAAAGTATCTCATTATGTATATGCAAATATTCCCATATCCCCAAAAAATCCAAAATGCAAAACATTTCTTCTCCCAAGCATTTTACTCATCCCATGGAGAATTGTTTGCCTGTACTACTTGCTCTGTATGTCCTTTTGGACCAGAAATCTACAACACAAATCAGTGAGGATTATATTTTTAGTTTTTTAAAGCATACATTTATTCATTAAAATGTGCAATGTAAATAAATAATACAATCTAGTATGAAATATGACTACAGTAATAGTAAAATTTATTCTCTTTGCTTAACTCAAGAGCATGACATGGTAACATTCTGTTTGAAGGAGGTCAGAGGGAGTTTGTTCCACTGTCAAATAGCCCTTACTGTCAGGAACTTCCTAGTAATGCTGAGGTGGAATCTCTTTTCCTGCAGTTTGCATCCATTGTTCTGCGTTCTAGTCTCTGGAGCAGAAGAAAACAAGCTTGTTCCCTCCTCAATATGACATCCTTTCAAATATTTAAACAGGGCTATCATATCACCATATCACTTCTCTTCTCCACGCTAAATATCCCTTGCTCCCTAAGGCATTCCTCATAGGGCATGGTTTCCAGACCCTTCACCATTTAAATTGCCCTCTTTTGGACACACTCCAGTTTCACAATGTCCTTTTTGAATCGTGGTGCCCAGAATTGGACACATTATTCCAGGTGAGGCCTGACCAAAACAGAATAGAGTGGAACTATTACTTCCCTTGATCTCAATAACCTATTACTTCTAATAATCAAACCCAAAAATTACTAATTTTCTTACTTTTTTTATCAAAAAAAAAGTCAATGAGGGGCTTCAGCTCTTTAAGAAATATCCCTAACAACCATTCTCTAATCAAATCCAACAATTTATTCATTTTGATTATTATTATTATTATTATTATTATTATTATTAAGCTTTATTTATATAGCGCTGTGTAAATTTACATTTACAAATGTACATACAAACTTTTTATTAAGACAGTTCCATGCCCTAAGCCTTACAATCTAAAAAGACATGAGACAAAAGGAGAAGGGAATGGTGGTAGGGAAGGGGATCAGGTCCAGCATTTCTTCTCTCACTCTGAGGCCTGGACCAAGGCAGATGGACTGGAGGGAGGGCTCTGCTTCTTTGTCCAGGCCAAGCCCGATGGAGCTGGGACTGCATCTCTCCCTCCATGGCCGGATGGCACTAGATGGACTAGAGGGAGGGCTGTTCTTAAGAGTAGGCCCGATGGCGATGGGCCTGTCCTTTCTCTCTCTCCAGGCTATTCAGAAGTGCTGTGGAAATTTCTTTTTAGCAAAGTAGAAAAAACTACCGACACTGTAGGTCCAGAATTTCACCAAAATTCAATTAATTTTATCCACAACCATTCCTCCATAGTGGGTAGTGTTGAATTCTTCCATCTTTTTGCATAAAAAAAAAATCCTGCTGCTGTAACCATGTGGCTCGTTTCCAACTGTACATTCATCATTCCAAAAGGGAAATGCTCCAGTTTTAATTAAATATCATTGTTTGAAATCCTCTGCTTCAACATGTATATTTAAATCTCTCCCCCCCCCAAAACATATCCAACATTCCTTCATCAGCACACATTTCCAACATGCATATTAAATCCCTTTAAACATTTTAAGCAATTCATCTAACACCCTATAGCAACAATGTATAACTAAAATTTTGTTTTGTAAAACTCCCCTTTAAAATCATGACACATAATGTAGATATCAACCTGTTTGACTCCATATTTTCCCATTAATCCATCTGTATGTTATAGAGAGCCAGTGTGGTATATTGGTTTGAGCATTGGACTATGACTCTGGAGACCAGGGTTTGACTCCTGCTTGGCTATTAAACCTGCTGAGTGACCTTGGGCAAGTCACATTCTCACAACCTCAGGGGAGGGTAATGGCAAACCTCTTCTGAACAAATCTTGCCAAGAAAACTTCATGATAGGTTTACCTTAAGGTCATTATAAATTAAAATCCACTTGAAGGCACATGGCAACAACATATTACAGCCAACTTTCTTAACCCATTTTGCCATGCATTTTCTGATACCTTGTAGCAACAATCTGCAGTCTTCTAGAAATTCATTTTGTAAAAACCCCTTCACAATATCTTTAACAGAGTACAAATCTCAATGCCTTTGATGACTTGCTTTCTCGTTAATCTGTCTGTATGTTATAGACAGAATTGTTTACCTATTGTACTATATATTATTTAGCTTATTCTTCACTTTATATTTGACTCTTAGCTTTCCCCACGGTATTACAAGCTTAAACACATCCCTGTGTCCTTGCTGACATAACGCATCAGTTGTCCAAACAAATACTGTGTGAAATATAAACCATTTTCTGAGCAAAACATTCTTTTTCATCACAGAAATCTCCCCCCAAAATAGCAGATTTGGATTCTTCCACCGTAACATGTCCTTCTCAGTTCTACTCCACATAATTATTTTGTTACATCATGCAATTCACATGCAACTTGACAACACTCCAATATTCGACTTTCATCTTAATTTTAAAAGCAATTTCATCCATCAATTCAATTTAAACTTCTATATGCTTATTTTTCCTTTGCCAGAATACCAACATCTTTTGACAATGCCAAATTATCTAAATCTTTTTCCTTCCCCTTGACGATTTGACCTTTTATATTCTCATTATCCATTAACACAGATCCTGCCAGCACCTCAACATCATTCAATAATGCCAAATTATTCAAACCTTTTTTCATCCTCTTATTTATAATTTCAATTTCCAAAACTTCTATTTTATTAATACTTGGTTTTAGAACCCCAACCAATTGCTTTAATGATTTTTTGAGTTCCTTAAACTCATCCGTCATGCCTTATTTCAATCCTCTTTTCAATTTTTTCATATCATAATTTCTCAAAGATTTAATGTCTGTATCTCTCTCTCTTTCTCTCATACATCAATTCACACAGGCTATTTAAAATGCCATCTAAGCATGTTCTGAAATAAGGCAAGGTGCAAGCTGGTTTATCTGCTGCTCATATAGCTTTGCTAAAAATTCAACTGAATAAACTAAGCAGACAATGTTCATGATCTAGAATACTGGCTCCATCGGTAGTTCCGAGCTCCCTCTATAAAGCTTTTCCCAACCTTCATAAAAATATGTAGCAAGAATTATTTCTGCTACACTGAACAAAATAACATTTTAAATCAATTATGGTTCTTGTTGCAGTTAATTAATATTGCAGATGTTTTTACTATAATTGTAAAGATGCTATTTGGAGGGAGATAATTTAATCTCTAAAAATGAAAGCACACACATTTTATTCAAAAGCTAAAAGCTTGTGTCCTCTGCCCTTTCATTTCTAACATTTTCAGTGTTATTATAGGTCATGGCATGGAAACAGCTAATTATTATCTAATCACTCAACATGTGTCTCATGCCTCAATAAAAAAACTACAGAAGATGTATCAAGGAGAATATATATATATATATATATATATATATATATATATATATATATATATATATATATATCAGGAAAGCAAGTCCAATAAAAGAAAACTCTAAGTAATATGCCAAACATAGCCACCTTCCCCAAGAATATGTGTAACACATAGACTGAAGTTGTTTTCTTTTCCCCATGTTGTGAAGTAGCTGTAATGTGAAACACAGTATTATATAACTTTCTCAGATGACAAAACACAGCACAGTCTTGAAGTAAATCCATCAATGTATCTCCTTGGGGACACACAGCCTAAGTAAATGACCCTTGAAAGACATTGGCCCAATTCAGACATCACACCCCATTCCTTTAAATGATGGTGCCAAACAGTGAAATGGGCTGTGCACTTGGCTTTGGTCTTTTTCACCTTTGGCCTCCTGGTCTGCAATAAGCACAGTTTCCCATGATGTTCAAGCAAGGCCAACTAGGTCCGTAACACAGTTCAAGGAAGCTGATAATCACATGGGTTTTAGCCATATGATTAGATCAGTTTCATTTACATGTATCTATGTGTGAATAAAACCAACAGTCCTGAATGAGCACACTTTCTAAAACATGCATTGATTTCAATGAAGAAAAATGCAAAACTGCAACTTTTTAGACTACTTCAAGGGATCAGGTGGGATAGCTTCCCTTGATGTTTGGGCAAGCCAATACTCTACATAAGCAAAGATCTGCAGTGCAAGAGAGCTCTGAATTTTCATCTTATTGCTCCTCTCTCTCCTGTCCAAGAAAGAAGGGAATGGCAGGTACCAATTTAGAAGGTGGAGGGGGGGAGGATTGGGAGTAAAAGGGGAGGCTCTCTACTAAAATGGTGTCCACTGAAGTGGAACTTTTTCTTTTTCAAAAAAAAAAATATCTAGAACAATGCTTCCTAACCTTTGGTCCTTCAACTGTTTTGGACTTCAGCTCCCATAATTCCTGACTGTTGGCCAAGTTGGCTGGGGCTTCTGGGAACTAAAGTTCAAAACAAATGGAGGACCAAAGTTTGGAAACTACTGGTCTACAACATCTTCAGTCAATCTGATTAGCTGCTTAGGCAGTGCACCTTTAAAGTAATCCCCAAACAGGTGTGAGAAACTGCCTGGCCAAGGGTCAATTTCCCCTTAGATGCTCCATGGGCTCCACTTCCCTCCACAACAAGCCCCAATACTTATATTTTCACGTGTAGTTCCTCACAAAAAGATGACTGTAAATGACATCAGTTAGTGCCTCTGACAGGGACTGTAAAGGGAAATAGTGATATTTGGCAGGGGGGGAGTATGGATCTCTCTGGTGCATATAGGAGTAGAGGCAATTCCTTGTATTTTCATGAACAGGCTTTTGTGTATGATTTCAGGGCAAAAACTGTAAATAAAACATAATACCATTTTTTTTTTAATGGGGACAAAATGTTTCAATGGTGACAAAAGTGGGATGCAGGACTACAACTGCCACCTGCTCTGTTTAATGTGTTTGCAAACTCACTTCAAATCAAGGTTCTGAAACATGGTCTAAATTTAATGCTAACCACAGTTTGGCCTATATCAACAACATGGCTAATAATGGTTAGAATAATCTAGAAACAAAGAAGGCAAGCTGCAAGCATATGAGCCCACTGCACTTCTCATTGCCCTTCAGTGTGAGCCATTAATTCCAACGGTAATATATTTAAAAACAAAAACATACAGAACAGATGACCACATAACTCAGAAAGGAGAGATGTAGTAGTGATGGGTGATTTCAACTATCCTAATATTTGCTGGAAATCAAACTCAGCCAACTCCTCAAGGTCTAGCAAATTCCTCATTTCCCTTAAAGACAATTTCATTGTCCAAAAGGTGGAAGAGGCAACAAGGGGGTCAGCTATTTTGGATCTGATCCTAACCAACAAGGATGACTTGGTTAATGGGGTGCAAGTGGTGGGATCATTAGGTGGAAGTGACCATGTTCTCCTGGAGTTTGTTATACAGTGGAAAGGAGAAGCCAGGCATAGTCAGACACGTGTACTAGACTTTAGGAAAGCTGATTTCAGTAAACTTAGAGAAATACTGAGGGTAATCCCATGGTCAGGAATACCAAAAGAGAAGGGAGTTCAGGATGGATGGGAGTTTCTCAAAAGGGAAATACTGAAGGCACAATTTCAAACAGTTCCAATGAGGAAGAAAAATGGGAGGTGTCTCAAGAAACCAGGATGGATGACTAAGGAACTTTCAACGGAGCTAACTTTTAAACAGAACATGTATAAGAAATAGAAAAATTGGAAAACCACCGAAGGGAAATTCAAACAAATAGCTAGCATGTGTAGGGGTAAAGTCAGAAAAGCTAAAGCACAGAATGAAATCAAGCTTGCTACAGAGGTTAAGAACAATAAAAAGGACTTTTTTGGATATGTCCGCAGCAAAAGGAAGAAGGAAATGGTAGGACCACTGCATGGAGAAGATGGCAAACTGCTAACAGAGGACAGAAAAAAGGCAGAATTACTCAACATCTTCTTTGCTTCAGTGTTCTCAGAAAAGGAAAAGGGTGCTCAACCTGAGGAAAATGGAGCAGAGGACAGAATAGGGGAAATTCAGCACAGAATAAGTAAAGAGATAGTAGAAGAATATCAGGTTAATCTAAATGAATGTAAGTCTCCAGGACCTGATGAACTACATCCAAGAGTATTAAAAGAAGTAGCAAATGTAATATCGGAGCCGTTGGCAATAACCTTTGAGAACTCCTGGAGAACAGAAGTCCCAACAGACTGGAGGAGGGCAAATGTTGTCCCCATCTTCAAAAAAGGGGGAAAAGGGGATCCCAACAATTATCGTCCAGTTAGTTTGACATCAATACCAGGAAAGATTCTGGAGCAGATAATTAAGCAGAGACTATGTGAACATCTAGAAGGCAATTCCATAATCACAAAAAGTCAACATGGGTTTCAGAGAAACAAGTCATGCCAGACAAATCTAATCTCTCTCTTTTTTTTATATAAAATTACCAGCTTGGTAGATGAAAGGAATGCTGTGAATATAGTATATCTTGATTTCAGTAAGGCCTTTGACAAGGTTTTCCATGACATTCTTGCAAACAAGCTTGTGGGCTAGACAAGGTAACTGCTACATGGATTTGTAATTGGTTGACTGGCCAAACCCAAAGGGTGCTCAACAATGGCTCCTTTTCATCCTGGAA
>NC_056523.1:77094657-77098041 GCF_019175285.1 Sceloporus undulatus | reverse complement strand
ATCATCATCATCATCATCATCATCATCATCATCATCATCATTAGGCACAAAGACAGCCAAGAGCAACTGCTTGACACATACATTTCATAGTAGTTTCAGCTGTTCTTGTATTAAAGCTCAATCCACAGACATGCCAATGAAAATTATCCTGAGACAAAACAGAGTATTGTTTACAATCTGCTGTCACCCTAAGTGTCTCATCCTTTATCTTAAATCATGCCACTGTAAACTACCCAAGACAGGTTTCCTTCTGGTCATAAAATTTTATCATTCTGGTAGTGTTCACCAAAGATGCTACCATAATTAATCACTACCATTTTAGATAAACTAAGCTGCTTTGGAAGCAAAGGCAGGCAATAAGTGCATGAAACAAACCTACAGCACAGTTTGAATAAGGAGATTTTTGATTTGTTTTGCCTTTCAAATGGCCTCATTTGCCTAATAATCAAGTTGGCATTAGTTTGGTTTGAACAAAACAGACTGCTGCTTACACTGGGCCATTTATTGTTTATTCCTAAATGCATGCCACTCGCTGATTAGCTCCAGTATCTCCATTCATGCAAAAGTGGAGGAGAAAAACAATAAAGCACAGAACAGGACTCAGTTCGCTATGGCTGGCAACAGAAAAGTTATGCATAAGAAATACTAGGTCAGACAAGAAGCCCAAGCTCGACTCAGGCTTGCATCCTTCCGAGGTGGCTAAAATGAGTACCCAGACTGTTGGGGGCAAATTAGCTTACTTGCTAATTAGCTTACTTGCTGTTCACCGCTATGATCTTTGGAATAGCGGTATATAAATAAAAAAAACAAAAATACTAGGTCCATTTAATATATCCGTTTATGTCACTATTGCTGACTACCCAGATAATTCCCAACAAAATTTTAGATACACCTAAATATGCCTTTTCCTCATTGGAACAGTCAAATGTGAAGAAGTCCTAGAGCTGTGTTAAGTGACTGAACAAAGAGTTCTGACAAATAACATACAAAATCTGGAGTTTACAAAGCTGATTCTATTTTTATTTCTAGCTGGATGAACATGAACCCAACATTCAGTTTTCCACGGCCACAGTTTCATTATCATGTCCATTCTATGATTAGACCCGTTTATCTCTGAAATGAAAACACTATATAGAGATAATATTAACAGCAGTGGTACTGTAAATCATGTGCTTACTTGGTGGACAAATCACATTAATGGAGTTTTCCCTGTAAATCTGGCATGCTCAGAGCTAAACCAGATGATATACTTAAAAGACAGCAGCCAGCTCTAAGTAAGAAGGAGAACTGACTTGGATCTGGACCTTCATGGGAGGGAGGGGCCTGTCATAATTTAATTTCAGAGCAAAACAAGGGCTTTGTGGCTAGAGTATAAATAGCAGTGAAGACAAAAAGTCAGTGTGTATTCATTACATCAAGCAAGTTGCTGTGTGTTAAAAAATGGTGGTGAATCCAGCAATTTAAAAGGGTGGGGCACAACAGAAGGGTAAGACTTTTAGTCATGGCTTCCTTCCCTAAATAACATTGCTCCAAACATTAAGAGAACCATGAAAATTAAGCAAATGCTTAGAAGTCTACTATAATCAAAACTGTTCACACCAGTGGCAGAATCAGAATCTGTTTTCATTTTTAATAATACATGCTATACAGAATTCTCAGTATATTATGCAGTCAGTGAAAAATTACCTAAGGCTAAGGGCTCAATTATATGTTCCTGTACTGACCCAGAAAACCCAGAGTCAAAGATCTCACTCCTGGGGTCAGCTGTAGGAGGGACCTGCCACATGCAACAACCTATGCACTCAAAAAATCAGTTTACCTTCAACTGCATAGAGACACCAATATGGAAAACATAAGATACAATATTTCAATGCTGAAACTGAAGTCCAGTTCTTTTGGGTTCCACCAAAAAGAGTGCACCACAGGTTCAGATACAAGCAAAAAGTATTCTTTACAAGCACAGAAACATCTACATATAACATGTCCTATCACTAGAGAAACATATTTTCTTCAGCAGTTTCAAACCCCCCCCCCCTTTGCTGGCCCCAATCAGGAATAAAGCTTCCACAGCCTCTCTTCTCCTTCATCTTTGCATCTAATGTCCTCCACAGAGAGTGATGCAAAACAAGATTGTTTTAACACTGAAAGACTGGAGAAGCTCAACATTCCTGAGGTGTTAAATTACTCACATCCTAATCAGATACACTGTGTTTGGGCCTCTTTGGGGGAGGGGGACATCAGCAAATTGGAAAAAGAAGTAGCAGAACACTGTCAGGGGTTGGAGACTCACACCGGAGAACCACTGTTGTATTTGGTAATTATGGTGTACTCCTTTCCTCTCAGAAATAAAGCATCTCCTGTTTTAATGAGGCATGAGTTGTGAGGCCTGAAATAAAATGTATTTGATACATCTTGCTACTGAACAACAGTACAACATGGACATTTCTGGATGGCAGTTTCAGAGGAGATTGCCATGGCTGGAAGACACTCCTCTCTCTTAGTACTAAAGTCTTGTGTTCATCTTACAATGACACCACACCATCCAAGACACAAAAGAGAATGAGGGACAGTAAGCAACTTCTGATTCTTGAAACATAACAGGCCTTGGAAGTGTGTGTGTGTGTGTTTTACTATATATCGCAGATTACCCCTGCCAGCATAGCCTAAAAAAGTAGCTTTTCCAAACGCAGGAATCACTAGTATAGTCAACACAGAGCCAATCATGATTAAAACTTCAGAAGGATTAGGACATAGTGCAAAGGGTTCTGATTTTCTATGAGGTAGTAGTGCTGGCAGAGGAGAGGCATTCCTCTGAGCTGTTTCCCCAGCTAAAATAGTCCACATTGAGATACTATTTACAAGACTGCCTTAAAACATGTTGTCTAAGGTGGAACAACAAATGACAGCCTTGTCCAAGCCTCTTCGGATCAAGGTGTATAATATCCCAAGCCAATGAAGTTACTAAAGATATCCCAAGCCAATGAAGCATCTAGAACAACAAAATTTAATCACCTCCCAAAATTTACCACCTCTTTTACCACTAGTCAAATAATCTCTGCTAGATCTCATCAACTAAAATGGGTTTACCTATCATGGGATGAAATCACTGGGGCCCTATTCTTTGGCTCTCATCTGTTAGTGTGCATATTTTATTCTCAGTCACTGTATTCTGCCAAACTTTACTGCGATTGCTGGTTATTTGCTAAAAAGTCAAATACTACTACCAACTGAGATATCTCCATGAACAACACTAGACACAAACAGGTATACAATGTAGAATAATACATGATAGTATAATGTTACATAAACAAAATTACAATACAATCATGTAAAAGAAGTTTGGTCATAAAAATCCATTACATATATCAGGAACAAATGGCATGA
>NC_056523.1:77073722-77094647 GCF_019175285.1 Sceloporus undulatus | reverse complement strand
ATCTATCTATCTATCTATCTATCTATCTATCTATCTATCTATCTATCTATCTATCTATCTATCATCCCAAAATATATTTTGAAATTTTCTGTATGGATTCTATGTAGTACTAGTTCTATGCATTTTTACATCTCTGAAATATTATATTTTGATGCATGCCATTTGTTCCCAATATACCCTGTTTCCCCCAAAATAAGACATATCCATAAAATAAGCCAGGATTTCTAAGCATTTGCAAATGTAAGCCATACCCTGAAAATAAGACATAGTAATAGGCCTGGCGCAGAATGGAAGGGAGTGGAAAGATTGAGGCCAATGGTTCTAAAGGAAACAGAGTTGCAGGAAATTCAGGATGGAATTCCAGGTTTGGAGAGTTATGACCATGTTCCAGAAGAAGATGGCTTAACTATATTTGAATAAATGTAGATTGTTGTACTATACTTAATAAAAAATAAGATATCCTCTGAAAATAGGCCATAGTGTGTCTTCTTGCGGAAAAATAAATATAAGACAGTGTCTTATTTTCGGGGAAACACGCTATGTAATGGATGCATATAGTCATAATTATTTTACATGATTGAATCTTATCTTATTTATGTAACATTATACTGTCACATATTATTCTACATTGTATACCTGTTTTTGTCTAGTATTGTCTGTTGTTATTAGGGGACCATGGTGGTTTTCTTTTGGTATATCTCCATTAACCTCAGCCCTGCTCAGGTCTTGCAAGCTCAGGGCTCTGTCTTTCTTGATACAGTCAATCCACTGGTAATGCAATCTTTTTCTTTTCTTCCTGCCTTCTACTACAGCAATCTTTTCATAGGAGCCATGTTACTTCATGGTATACCTAAAGTACAGAATCAGAGAATCACAGAGTTGGAAGGGGCCTCAGGGGTCATCAAGTCCAACCCTCTGCTCAATACAGTATCTCCAGCTAAAGCATCCAAAGCAGTTACCTGTCCAACCTCTTCTCGGTTCCAGTATTGTATTTCATATATGTTGAGTGTCTATACCCCACCTCAAACTATAAGATGGAGTAGAGATGTTTAAATAAATAAATCCTACAAGCACCATTCTTCCTGCTTGGTAATAAAGCAGTATTTATCATGAGTAACAACTTTCATGATACCCTTGTACTATTGCCCAAGGCAGCTGCCTCATTCCCTTTAATGGTACAACTGGCCTGTCTACTGAGTCCTATAGTAGGAGTGGGGAAGAAAAAAGGCACACTGGCAGGACTGTAAAAGCTAGACAGTAAAGAAAATCAACTCACTGAAAAGTGGTGCTGGAGGAGAGTTCCACTTGATACCATAGGCTGCTAAAAAGGCAAATAAAGGGTTCTTGGAACAAATCAAGTCTGAACTGTCACTGGAAACCAAAATTTCTAAATTGGGGCTAACATACTTTAGACACATCATGAGATTACATGATTCACTGGAAAACAGTTTAATATTTGCTAAAGTGGAAGCTAATAGGAATGGAAGAAAACCACATTACAGAGGGGTTCGTTTTATCAAGGAAACCATGGCCAAGAGTTTGCCAAACGTGAGGAAGGGTGTTGATGACCAGAGGTTATGGAGGCCTCTCATTTGTAAGGTTGAGATCAGTTGAAACTAAAGTGATAGCAAACAACAACAAAATGAAAATGATTACTGTGTATATGGCTAGACTAAAGGACAGCTGAATCTGTGTGTTCCAGCTCATGAACACAATGTCTTCTGAATCAGGAACAGTTCTTAAATTTGAGGACATTGAGGGCTGCTTTGAGGACTGATTTTTCCTTCACTGCTGACTGAAACTACAGAGGAGACAAGGCCAGCTGCTGCTACACTACTCCCTAAGCTTCTGCAAATTACTTCCCTATTTTATGAGAAAGAAATCATGAAGACCTGCCGAAAACTGCCCAAATCCCCAGAAAGTCATAAATGACAACCATTCTCTAAATGTAACAATTACCTGGAAACTAGCCATACAACTAGGAAGGGAGAGGTTTTCCTGATACAGAATGACTTAAATTCAAGAAAAAACAAACACTTCAGATGAAAAGCCTTTAAGCAGCTGGTGGGTGAAACTGCGCTGAGCTGGATTTTCCTTTTCCGGTACACTACTTCTTATGCACAGGTGTGTCAGGAAACAAAAGGTTGGGGTTTAAATAATCTGTTTAATAAATTAAAAATGCAATGTTTCCATCATTAGCATCCACTTTAACGACTGAAATGAACCAACAGAAGATAGTATATGCAAGGATTCTGTTTCCAGTACCTGTTTAGGGACTCTTTCAGCGCAGAACAACTGGGCAAAAAGTCCTTCATTAGAGATACTTTCATAAATTCAGAGACATGAACTGCAACATCATATTATTTACTATTCATAGGATAAACTATTAGAATCCAGCACCATTGTATTTTTTTCACATTTTTCCTTCTCTCCCATAAAGATGCACCATTGATGGGATCATTACATGAAAAAAATAGGAAGCACTGCTAGCCATAAAAATGAAGAAACAGAATCAAAGGAGCAGAAAACCTTTTTTAAAAAAGGCCATTAAAACTATCCTTAATTTAATGGGAGAAAAAGAAATTATGTTCATGAACATTGTACAGGAATCGGAATATTGATGGCATTTTACCAGCATCACTCAGGCGGGATACAAACCACCGCTTTGCGGTGCTTCCCCGCCGCCGCCGTTTGCTCCGCGCGGGAGCCGCAGCAGCCAAACCGCGCGGCTCCCGCGCGGAGCAAAAAAGAAGCTCCATTTCGGAGCTTCTTCTTGCGGCGCACTGATGACGTCGCGAAGCGCCGCCGACGCATTCGCGACGTCATAGACGCCGCGACACGTCTGGACGCTATGCGTCCAGTACATAAAGATGGTGGCGCCCATGTAGAAGGGGCGCCGCCATCTTGTACGTATAGGATACGTACTAGGGTTAGGGGGGTGCGGAAGCACCGCCCCTTCCTAACCCTAGTACGTATCCTATACGTACTATATGGCGGTTTGTATCCCGCCTCAGTAACTCACTTCACTGTCTGACGATAGCTAGCAACTACAGTGGTTACTCAATGTTTTTTTAATTCTAAAGCAGCACAAGGGCCTTCATTACCAGAACTAACATGTATCACTGGTACTTACAGAAATAAAATGCCAATTCTTATAGGCTATGTATTTCTGGCTTTAACTCTTGCAAGCCAGTGTTTACGATCAATGTCTCAAAATAGCAACAGAAGTTATTATCCTCCTGGAAAATGAAAAAAGAGTTAGGCATTTTAACATTCCTGTAGGCAATTTCAATTATTTTCTTGCTGATTTATTTATTTGTTGGACTACAAGCAAAGCTAATAATGCTTTCTTTTGTACAGCTGTGAGATCCCGTGCAATATTTAAAGTGTATGCACATACTATTCAGTGGCAGTAGGCTAGAATCTGGATGAAGTGGCTGCATTCTGATGTTCCTTCCATCTTGCCTAATTAGTAACTCAGTGCATCAGTGTCTGCACATTGAAATAATTAGGTCTCGTCTGTTTCCTAAATGATGCTAGAAGGCATTCCAATCCCAACCTCCCCACACAAGCACTTGCAACTCTATTTATCCACATAATTGAATGATCTATTTAGCAGCTATATGCCAGGGATGGGAATAATGTTTTCCCCCAGATATTGTTGAACTGTAACTCTCAGCATCTATGAGCTCCAGGGAGCCCTGGTGGTGCGGTGGTTAAATTCTGGTACTGCAACCACACACTCACAGCCGCAAGGTTATGAGTTTGATTCTAGCCAGGGCCTCCAGGGTCAACTCAGCCTAGCATCCTTCCAAGGTCGCTAAAATGAGCACCCAGCTTGTTGGGGGCAATTAGCTTACATGTTATAAACTGCTTAGAAACTGCTTAGTTCAGTATGACGTGGTATAAATATGTAGCTGCTATTGCTATTGCTCCAGCTATTCTTCCCACCTTTGCTATAAACAGATAACCTAAGCTTTACTTCAAAAGTAAAATGCACTGAAATTAAGAGCTATGTAACCATTAAGGTTACTTGTCTCCTGCCAAACCAGAATCATAAATCTAACTTCATATAACCAAATAAACAAACCAGAAGGTACCATTAAATCTGCAGTCCAAGCAGGGATTATGATTACAGTGGCGGGATACAGACCGCCGCTTTGCGGTGCTCCCCCGCCGCCGCCATTTGCTCCGTGTGGGAGCCGCAGCAGCCAAACCGCGCGACTCCCGCGCGGAGCAAAAAAGAAGCTCCATTTCGGAGCTTCTTTCTGCGGCGTATCTATGACGTCGCGAGACGCCGCAGGCGCATTCGCGACGTCATAAGCTCCGCGACACGTCTGGACGCTATGCGTCCAGTACGTAAAGATGGCGGCACCCATGTGGAAAGGCCGCCGCCATCTTGTACGTACTGTATACGTATTAGGGTTAGGGGGGTGCGGAAGCACCGCCCCTTCCTAACCCTAGTACGTATACAGTACGTACTATATGGCGGTGTGTATCCCGCCAGTGGGCCCTTGGTATCCAGGTTAGGTTCCAGGACCCCTGTGGATAGAAACTCTGTGAATGCTGAAGTCTCATTAAATACAAAGACATAATAAAATGGTGTCTCTTATATAAAATGGCTATTCAAGCTGTGGATGCTTGAATCCATGAGTGAAGAATCTGTGGATACAGTGGGCCAACTGTAGTAGCTTCCACACATGCTGGGATTCAAAAGCCAACTATAAACCCTGATGATTCATGAATGCTAATTTGGAACCAAGCTTATTAACGCTCGCTTGTTTGGAAGCAATTAACTATAATGTCCAGTTCAGTTGTAACAGAAAGGCATGCTTAACTGAAGCTTTCAGATATGCTTACATACTTGCACAAAAGAACCAACACAAAAAAAGCAACTGGGCTGTGTATGTAGCATATGCTGCTCATGTGCACAAGAGTTTATCAATCCAGATTTGATGGTTTAGTGTGGCATATCAGTGCAAGCCATACCACTCACAGTAGACAATCTGTTAATTGCAGCAGTATTAAATGTATACCTACTTAAACAGTTAAGTATTTGTCATCTTTGTAAAAGCTTTCCTGTTCCCCCTAAACAGACTGGATTTGGGATACTTGGTTTTATTGAAGAGATTTTTTGTCTTCAGACAGCTGTAACTTTAATTAACCTATAACTTTAGTGCAGACATCTAATAATCATTCCAGTTTCAGCACATGCTGCAATTCTGTGCACACTTCAGAAGCTAGGCCTAAGAGAATCATGCCTGTTTACTTCTGAATAAAGGAATAATAGATGAAGCCATAAAATTTCTACCTGTGTATCATGTCTGTCTAAAGACCTACCACACATATACACATAGAATTATAGAGTTGAAGGTACCACAAGGACTATGCAGGAATACACAACTAAAGTATTCCCATCCAACCTGTTTCAAGTACTCAAAGGATGGAGAGGTCGCCATCTTCCAAGGCAATCTATTCCATTGTCAAACAGCTCTTACAGTATAAAAAAAATCTTCCTAATGTTTATGCAGAATCATTTCTAAATCGAATCCACTGGTACATATTCTAGTCTCTGGAGCAGTAGAAAACAAGCTTATTTCATCTTCTATAAGGCATCTCTTCAGATATTTAAAGAGATATTTCATGCCACTTTCAGTCTTCTCTTCTCCAAGCTAAACATACTTACCTCCTGCAGTCATTCATCACAAAGCTTAGTTTCCAGACCTTTGATTTTCTTGGTTGCCTTTGTCTGGACATGTTTCAACTTATCAATATCCTTCTTGAACTGTAGTGTCCAGAACTAGGTACAGTATTCCAGGTGAAATGTGAGGTCTGACAAAGCAGAAAAGAGTGGCACTACTACCTCCCTCAATCTGCACACAGTACTTAAGTTGATGTATTCCAGAATTGCTTTGGCTGTTTTAGCTACTGCATTACACTGTTAACTGATGTTTAGGTTGTAGGCTACTAAGGCTCCTAGATCCTTTTCACATGTACTACCAGGTGTTAGGTTCAAACCAGGTGTCACTCACCCAGTATTTGTATATTTCATTTTCCCTATGTATTTGTACATTTCATGTACTATCTTACATTTATCCCTGTTGAAATTCAATCTGTTAGTTTTGGCTGAGCTCTCCAAGCTGTCAAGTCACTTTGAATTCTGTTCTGGTCCTCTGGACTATTAGTTACCAGCACCACCCATTCAGTGTCACCTGAAAATTTGATAAACATTCCTTCTATTCCATTATCTATGTCCTAGATTCTCAAACAATGGGGTGCAACTCCCCAGGAGGGTATGACAGAAAGGAGATGCTGACCTCAAGCACTGATTAGCTGACCGTCCATAGAGGGGAGGGGATTGGAATACTTTTTCAACATCCGGTTCAGTTCAGACCATGTGACAGGGAGCAAGAGAGGAAAAGTAGGATGTGAATGTCAGGGTACAGCAGAGAGGTGGGACTTGTGTGTGTGTGAGGCACTTTCCTTTCCCTTTGCACTTTCCAGATGCAAAATCCCTCATTTTTGTCTTCTGAAGGCGCAAACCCTTATCTTCTCCTTTTGCTATTTCCAATGGCAAAATCCCTCGTTTCTATCTTTGTAGAAAGCGGAGCAAGATGTAAGCAATGAAAGGAAATGAACAGGAAATATAATGTATAAGGGGGAAAACGATCAGGAAACAGCACGGGGTTTTTTACAGAAAGGAGTGGCTGAAGCAGGTAAGGAGTTAAACCTGCCACTTAGCATAATACAGATATCCTGTTGGAATAGTTAAATGTTTATTCACTTAAATATGCAAAATAATTTAAAGCTTAACACAAATGCAGAAAGTAGCAGCAACATCTAGCTATTAAACAAACAACTATGGAGTATTCAAATGACATTTGCCTGGGATTGCAGCTGGAAACAGTTGGGACAAGACAGGCAGGGCACTAGACAAAAAAGCTTTGGTACAAACTAATTTGTAGCACAAGGGCTATAAAGGCATAGCTCAATTAACAAAGATTCTGACAAAGAAGCTCCTTTTTAGAATTTTTTTATGGCCACCCAGTTCCTCCCCCCCCCCTCTTTTTTTTTCCCTCCTTGTTCGTGGTCTAGCTAGAGGTGTTTTTTAGCAGCACTGGCATTGGGAGGATGGCAAAGGACGGCTGGAGAAAAGCAGGAGTTTATCAGACAAGGGGAATTGGAAGTATAATCTGATGGCAATCTGAACGCAATCATGGGGTTTAATGTTATTGCTTGATAACTCACTACACACAAATTTGGGCAATGGGAAGTTAGTCTGAATACAATCATGTGGTTTCACGTTATTGCCTGATAGACTGCCACACGCTAATTCGGGCAACGGCATGCTATTTTTGGGCAATGGGGAGCCAGTTCAAATGCAATGGGTATTCACGTAATTGCGCAAAACTAGCGACTTTAAGTGAATGCGTTCTGGCCCCACTTTCTTTTCATTCGAATTTAAGAGATATTCCTCCTGTTTGATAAACTCCACAGACTTGTTTTGCAAAAGTGTGTCTACAAGAAACTATGCAATAAGGCTTCAGTTGGGAAAGACTGAAGATTCTACTTTAGCTGAGCCTACCTTATCTGCCTACATGTATCTGCCCAGTATATGAATGAATGAATGAATGAACTGTAAGTATGGGAACCCAAATGAAAATCATAAAGAAAAAGGATGCTGGTGAAAAAAAAAAGAAAAAATCACTACTGGATACATTTTGGAAGAAGCTTTCAAGTGGTCTCTAGAAGGTTCAAAACATTTTTTGTTTACCTATGCAAGGCTGACCTGACTTGGTTGTTTCATTGCATATGTTCATATTGCTAGTTATGAATAAAAAGTATGTTGAAATATGTTGAACGACTTTTCTTTTTGTGATTCAGGAACCTATCCCTATCCTTTTCATATTATTTCTGCCTCTGGTACCAATATTTCTGTTAAAGACGTAATGCCCTGGAACATGTCTTTTTTTAAAACTGAGGTATACTTGTAGTATTTCAGCAGTGAAACAAGCAAGGAAAGACCTTCCTAAGGAGATTGGGGAAGGGGGGGGGGAAGTTCTATGGGCAAAATGATATTTCATGCTTCTCTCTATAGTAAGACTCTATAGAACAGACTCTATAAAGATTAGATGGCTAAACCCACTTTTAAGGACTACCAAAACTTAAACATCTTACAGATGGCTGCTCTAAATTTCCATAGACAAGTTGTACACATTAGGCCATACTGAGTATAGCCAGTATCCCTTACCGATCAGTCAGTCCATAATGGTAAGCTGAGTAACCAAGGTCACAAAAGTAATTAATGGTGATAAATGAAGCACCAGCACCAGCTGCTAAGTGATGAGAAATACTATTTTCTGAACTGCCTTTATGGCAGTCATGTTTACCCTGGCATGATATCCACTTCATAACCAAGACACCACAGATGTCAGTGCTTGCCAGCAAAGCTGGAAAAACTTATTTATCACCAACAAGCAAAGGTATTAGACCTCCATATCTGGTATTTTAGTTATGGGTGGTAAAGGTATGGCCTGTCTATATTTGTTTTTGATATTTCTGCCATTACTTCATGGGCTGCTAATTATTATTATTATTATTAACCTTTATTTATAAAGTGCTGTAAATTTACACAGTTAATAAGATTCACTGAAGAAAAACCCACCCAGATTAATTATTTCTGAATGTCATTTGTTTATATTTTCTAGAATGAGTGAAAGTAGGGAATTACCAAAAACATGTTTTCATATTATCTATGGCTTTATCTAGCATTTAAGGAATCTGCCTTTAGAACAACATTGCTCCCAGAATAGGATTGGAATTTAATCTGCTAACAAGCTTTTTGCATGTATTTGTACCAAGCATAACACTCCTATTATGAGCTTCCGCATATGGGATATTTTATCTAGCATATTTTGTCTTGCTCTACAAGATTATAGGCACTAAAACTTCCCAATACATACAAAATGATGGGCTTGGGGAATGTGGAAGGAAAATAGTTCTTGCATAGAGCTATTAATTAGGAAGCTACTAGCAAGAGATTTACTACCCAATGAAGAATGGCTTTTCCAGGGTTCCCTCATTACTCATGTCAGAAAAGCCCCTTAGGAAATTCATGGAACTCTTTAAATTAAAAATGTAAGTTGTGATATATTTTGAGTTTCTGTGAAATTTTACAACCACTAATGGCAACAACGCTTATTACAGGGGGAGCTGTTCTGCCAGTTCCTCAGTGAAATACTGGCTAAGGGCAAGTTCCAATGACCCTTGAAATGAGCTGAGCAAGGCAGAATGCACACCAAAGGGATTGAACGGTTGCTGCATGTACAAGTTCCTATTTGTAGAGTTTGACAGTTCAACATGCCATTACTGATCAACTCCAAGAAAATGTTAGCCCCTTCTGGGAAAACATAGATTTAGGAACATGAATTCGTGTCACCCAAAACAGAGTAGAGGATTAGGTCTTTTGGTACTGGCACCAACTGCTCTTACCACAGACATGTTGGCACATGATAACCAACATGTGCACAGTTTTAGAAATATCAACAAGCTCAGCAATCATGGTCTTGACCTTTAAAAGGCTGCCATTGTTTACTGCTTGTCTTCATAGCACACACACACTTTGTCACAAATTCACACTGAATTTGTACTTGATAAAACTGTGGTCTTGTTTTTTAATTTTTGAGAAAGCCACAACTTTGATAGATGAATGATGAAGGGGAAGGGGCAGGATTAAAGCTTTCCCTACTGTCCACTATGTCACCCCAGTTGCTTGGCTCTCCCATGAGCTATCAAGTGACAGTTCTTGGAATCGAAATGGGGAATCTGCCTTGGTCCAGGCCTTGGAGGTAGAGAGGAACTGCTGGACCTCTTACCCTTTCCCTCCACCACTCCCTTCTCCTTCTGTGTCATGTCTTTTTAGATTGTAAGCCCGAGGGCAGGGAATCGTCTAACTACAAGATTGTATGTACAGCACTGTGTAAATTTACAGCGCTTCATAAATAAAGGTTAATAATAATAATAATAATAATAATAATAATAATAATAATAATAATGGATGAAATTTCTGAACATGGAAAAAGGTTAAGATCTCTCCCTGGATCTCATCTTCTCATACCTTCTCATACCTAAAGAATATGGTAATCTTCACTGACAGGACTTATTGAAAAAGAAACACTGAGACTACAAAACACAAACAGGGTGATTTATCCAATTCTGACACCTCCTTATTAAATTAATGTAAGTGTTGCTGTGGTGGTGGTGGCTTTAAAAAGAACCACTTCAAGAGACAGAGCAGGAAATTAAAATAAAACCCTTTGGCTATTTGACTACTTCATCTCTGTAGAGTAGCAAAAACAACAACAACTCTACGACAATAGTGCTATTCGAATTCAGCAAAGAGGGTTTCTTGTTCACAAATAAAGACCAGCTCTAATACATAATTCCACCACATGACCTGGGACACTGAAATTGATTTTGTGGTAATATACAAAGGCCAAAATCTTGTGATTAAAGGGCAGATTCAACTTTAGAGAACCAATGGTTTCAACAAAGTGATCTCTGCTGGCTTCAGCCTTTCAGCAGTTCAATAACATTCAGTAACAAAGGCAAGATCAATATCTAGTTACCAGAGAGACATTATTTTCACATTATCAGCACAACTGTTTATACAAAGGGCATGGTAACTCATGCAAAGGGAGAGAAAACTAACATTCTGACAAATGTCCAGCTGTTGGGTTGTGTGTACATGTGTGTTTTAAGGTCTTTTTCAGACTGATAATACATTCTAGGAGCCAGAGGTTTAAGTGTTGGATTAAGACTCTGGAGACCAGGGTTCAGTTCCCAACTCCATGGAAACCCAGTAGGTGACCTTGGGCAAGTCATGCTCTCTCAGCCTCAGTTGGCAATTTCCACCGTAAATTAGAAATAACTTGAAAGCACACATAACACACACACACACACACACACAGAGAGAGAGAGAGAGAGAGAGAGAGAGAATACTGAACGAAGTTCCAAAAGGATTTTTCTGCCCAGCACTGTCTTAAAATTAAGCAGTATCAGTGACTGAACCAATGTAAAAGAGAATATTATAAGGGTTTTTCAGTTGCTCTTACCCCTGTTTATGCCTGCTTCTTGTGGGATGCCTATTTGCTACCACCCAAAAGAACACAGACAAAAATATGGTAAGTGTTGGTTTCAGTGCTATGTATTTCATGGTAAATTTCCCTTTAAAATCAACATGATCTTTTCTCCTTTAATTCTCAGTGTTAACATCAGAAAACTCTTGCTCACAAACATAAACCAAGAATATATAATACCTGATATAGCTGGATGCATAACGTGAGCTATCAGTACTGCATTTAAGCTCATTTAACATTCATCTTTACAAGAATTTAAAAACGTCTACATCTTTTAAAAAGTTGTTCAGTTTGTGGGCTGCCACTGTTTTGGGCTGACAAAAGATCCCCCTCTCCCCCTGCAAAGCATTTCAGCATCACAGCGCTTTATAAATAAAGGTTAATAATAATAATAATAATAATAATAATAATAATAATAATCCATACATACAACATAACATTCATTTGAATTTCAGCACTAAAGCAGCTACAAGAAAGAACTACCAAGTCTCCATGAAGATAGGGAGAGATGGGAGACATACAACAGCACAGGGTGTTACCCAGTCTTGAGCAGCTGTACTAACACCAACAGCCATAATTTATTGGCCTCCCTGTTGGAATGGATTTTGAAAAACGGAGAAATGGGAGCAGCACTGGCTACGTAACAAGCCGTACTCGTGGCAGTCCCCAGCAGGAAGCCCAGAGTGAATCAGCCAACTATCTTTAGAAACGGTGTATTATATCATGCTCTGAATTTACCAAAACATTATTCACAGCAAGACAAGGTTATGCTGATGAAATGAATGTTTAGACACACACATTGTTCCTTAACCATTTGTGCTCCATAAGATGTTATTTGGATACATGGAAGGAACATCTGTCTTTGCTAGGGCACAGCCACTCAGCACAAGTTATTACGCAACAGGCAAATATAACTAAAGGAAGTGTAAAGCAGACAACGGAGGTTTAACCAGTAAACGGAACTGTTGCTCAAGCACCCAGCAGAGCAGACCATAAACGTTTCCCCTTTCTGCCAGAGAAACCCTGCCCTTCCAAAAATGCTCCCTCTGGTCAGAAACAGATCGCATCGACTCTTATACTCTCATGATTTTGCCAAGGAGAAAAGATAGAATAACTTGACCAATCGCAGCACATATGAGAGCATCCTTTCTGTCCCATATTAACAGCCCATGTAAAATTAAAACATTACTTTGTTTCTTCTTTAAACTGAAAATTTGTTTGTTTGTTTTAATTTCCCATATATAGCATGAGTTTTTACCATCTTTAAATAAGAAACGTGTTTTTAATCGAACTTTCCTACCATGCTTACATCTGGAAAAGAGAGTTTCCTCCATTTCAAATCTTCTCTCTTTAAGCAACACCAAACAGGAACTTGCACTATATAGTAAAATAGTCACAGTGACCATTTTTTTAATTCAGTGAAAACAAGTATTTAACATACAGAGATCAATAGTTGGCTAATCCATTCCAGCACAAGATTCATAATGTCAGTGTTGCACTGGCATAAATGCGTCCTGCTAACTGTCTTCAGACTACAGCTGCCCAGTCAAAGAGAAAACCCCTACTCCCATGAGACAGATTGTTTTACCCCTCATTTAAAATACCTATGGCACGGTGCAGACGCGCCAAATGCGCCATGTTGGTGGCGTACTAGGGTTAAGGGACAGCACGGCAACTGCAAGGTCCCTAACCCTTGTATGGCGCGGTGCTGTAACAACGGCGACATCCCATGTATATGGGTGCCGCCATTGTTACGTGACAGACACATAGCGTCCGCATGTCACGCTGCGCTTGTGACATCATGAATGTGCCATGGGTGCACTCAGGCATCACAATGGCAGCACAAAAAGAACCCACTTTTTGCGGGTTATTTTTCCGCTGGTGGGAAGCCGCATGGTTTGGCGGCCGCAGCTTCCCTCCAGTGGAAAAAAGGCCGTTGCCAGCCCGGCCTGAAAAGAAGGTACGTACCGTGCTTATGCTACTCAAACCAGTGTCACATAAGCATTTCTATGTTTCTATGATTAAGATTGCTCTCTGTATGGAGAGTTACAAATCAGTTGTTGAGACTGTCTGGGCTACATGCTCATACATGCACAGCCAGATTTCCTTTACCCATCCACACATCTTGTTCGCCTTGCTTCTGCCTCCATAATCTTTCAGTCCTGCCTCTGCTACAGCAGTGGCAATCCCTGAATCAATGGGCAAGCAGATGAAGTAGAGCCATTGCTTATTTTCTTCTCTCAAGCTTTCAAAAATACCAGATTAGAAATCCTATTTACAGCCTCTAAGAAAATGTCATCATCTCGGTCTGCAAAGTGTTTATTTTTGTTAAGTCCGAGTGGTTTCTCTTCAGATCGTATAAATACTTCACATTTTAAAAGCAATTAAACATTTATAAAATTAAAAAATTAAACATTACTAACGTTAAAATTAATTAAAAGACTATGTAAACCATAAAACAACACAACACATCATTAATAGCCCATCCCATTCAGTTTCGAAAAACCTGGTAGCACAAAAATTGTTTCAGTTGCCAATGGAAGGAGAATGAGGAAGGCACCACCTTGGACTCCCTAGTGAAGGAGTTACAAAGTGGGAGCAGCCACTGAAGCAGCCTTCTCCTTTGGTCCAAGCAAATGAACCCAAGAAGGTGGTGGGACAGAGAGAAGGTCCTCTCCAGGAGATCTTAGAGCTCTAATGGGCTCATAAAGTTAGTTATGGTCCTTCAAATAGCCTGGACTCAAGCAGTACGGAGTTTTAAAGGACATTTGAATTGTGCCCAGAAACAGATTAGCAGTCAGTGGAAATGACAAACTGTATTATCTTAATTACTAGTACATTAAAACAGATTAAACCAAACCATAGCTACTTTAAACAAATCACAGTTAACATTAACTATGGATGTCTATGTTTTGCAGCTTCTTGAACCCAAGCTGGATAAGTAAAGAGGAGTGGGGAGCTGTGAGCCCAAGGCTCACTGTGGTTCATTTTCAACACACTAGATTAAGCTTTAGAATCATGTTCAGGAGTAGCCAAGCTGGCCATGCAACAAAATACAACAAAATCCAAAATCCACAAAACATCAAGACCTTCACTGGGCCACCCAAAAGAAACATAAAACATTTTGTCTTAAAATGTTACTCCTGTTGTCAGTTTCCATGGAGAGGAACATTTATGAATCTGTAACCAATTTTTGCGGCTCCATTCAGTGGAGCTACTGTTTGAAGAGCCAGTAGTGGTTTGAGTATTGGACTATGACTCTGGAGAGGAGGGTTCAAATCTCCACTCAGTCATGGAAGCCCACCATGTAACCTTAGGCATGTCACACTCTCCCAGCCCCAGAGGAAGGCAATGGCAAACTCACTCTGAATATAAACCTTGCCAAGAAAACCCCATGATAGGTTCCAGTAGTTTCTGCACTTAGGAAGATCTATTCTGTGTCTTTTCTTAAGGACTATGAAGGAGCCAAAAAAGTGCAGCACCCTCCCCCACTTTTTCCTTCCTTGCCTTTAACACTTCCTTCTCAGCTACATAAACCACATCGGGCCACAGCAGCAAGCTCACCAAACATGATTGCATCCTCCACCCACAAGACAACTGTTGCCACAGCAAGATCAAAAAGGCCTTTTGGACACTTCCATCATACGCCAGTGGTTACTAGCACCGCCTTCCTCAATGAAGTGCTCTGCAGATATGTTGGACTATCAACCCCACCTAGCATAGCCATTTTCCACACTGTTTAAGGGTGATAATGAGAATTTCATTTAAAAAAAAACCCCTGCACTTTAACAGGAGCCTGAACGAGACTCAAAAGCCTATTGTTTCATCACTGAGGATGTGTTAGCTTCTTGAAGTGTAATGCAGACAATCAGGCACACAATTCCTGATTTTGAAGAACTATTCAATAATAACAAAAAGAGATGTAATCACATCTTTTTTCCTTACTATTTCTACCCTATTAATGCCCCACCCTTTAAATAAAAAGAAAAAGCACTGTTCAGCTTAACATCCTCAGACCTCTTGTCACAGACTCCCTTAGTAGTAGAATTGGTTACAATTATTTAAATAGATGAAAAAAATCTCTCTCATCTTTTGGAAGCGAAACAAACACCACATTTTGTCCAATGAAAACTTCAGTGAGTCCTCCCGTTTTCTATACATGCATTTGGTGAGGAAATGGGAGACAGCCATCTTGGTGGCTGCTCCTGGATAATGAAATTCCCTTCCATGGATGTTTCACCTGGCCCCTTTCTGCTCTCTTTTCAGTGGCAAGAAAAGACCTTTTTATTAAACAGGCTTTTGACTTTTAGTTCAGTAAAAGTCAGGTTTCTAATGGTGTCATGCTGGACTTCCATCATTTTTATGTTTTAAACATGTTTTTAAATGAATTTTAAATAGGGTTGCCTATTAAATAAGATTTTTAAAAAAACTTTTTCTATTATCTATGTAAGCCACCTTCACCAGATTGAGTGAAAGGTAGTACCTGTATATAAATTAATTAAAGAAATACATTTGTTGTTGCATGCCTTCAAGTCATTTCTGACTTCTAGCCACCCTAAGGCAAACCTGGGGCTAAGTTCTTCACAAACCTAGAAATGTACAGTCCTAGTTGAACTAGACTGTTCAAATATTAGACAAAACTGCTGTGAACAGATAGAAGGAACAAACAATGGAATACAATCAACTGTAACTTCATCATTCCTTTCCTTTCTAAACTGAGGAACAAGAAAAGTGTTGTACATACATGCACATGTACAAAACCAAGAGCTGTCCATGTTAGGTCCATGTTGGGACTACTTTCTAGGGCTTCTATAGATAGGTATACAATTAAAAAAATTGGGAGGTTTCAGTTAACTACAGACAGAATAAATAAATGGATTGAATTAGCATCAAAGGAAAGCCAAAACTATTTTAGTACAAGTTTGCA
Organism: Sceloporus undulatus; assembly: GCF_019175285.1. Lineage (NCBI taxonomy): Eukaryota > Metazoa > Chordata > Lepidosauria > Squamata > Phrynosomatidae > Sceloporus > Sceloporus undulatus. The sequence goes on along the minus strand of NC_056523.1, from coordinate 77,078,582 downwards.
AAGCCGTTCAAAGATTTCCTGCATCAAGTTCAAGGTCTTTGTTCATATCTCTTCCTGTCTCCTTTTAAAAAAAGCCAGCAAATGACTAACTGCTTCTCTGTAAGAAGCAACAGTGTAGCACCTGCAATGAGAATAAATTCTCACAAAAGTCCAATTCCTCACAAGTCCAGAATATCATGAAATTGTATTGTGTCAGCAAAGACAGTACTGTCTCATTAAATCAGCTAGTGAATATCACCCATAACTTCATACAGTATAAAATCATTTAAAAGACATAAAGGTAAAAATGCTTAATTCCAATAGTTACAATCCATCTTATTCCTTAAACTAAGCCCCAATTCCACATATCTGCACACACCTGGACAGCATTGCACCTTCTTAATCAGTCTTTATAGCATCCACAGATCCTACATATTTTTAATCCCTATTTTAGTCCACTTCCTCCATGGACTAAGGCAGCTGTGCTATCAGTAGTCAGACAGGCAGGGATGTACAGTACTCTTCCCTTCTAGCAGGCCCAATGAACCTGTGACACTACAAAATGCTGAGCCTTCTATGATCAATAAAAGTAATCAACAATTGTAACTTTTCCCCCACTGCTGACATCTCGCATTCCCATGTGGACCTATTCCTCAATCTGAGACACTTAATCTTTGCAGTTAGACTCTGTATTGCTTAATCAGTAAAACACACACACACAGAGACACACACTTATGAGAAACAAGTGTTACACTCATACTGAGACAGGATTCCCTTGATGGACATCCATATGGAGCTGTGACAGTGAATTGCCCCCTGTACTAAGCTACGCTGTCACTGTATGAGAGAATTAGAGAATGTAAGTAACAAAATGGCAGAATATAGTACCAGTGAACTGCAAGGGTTCTTCTCAAGTACAATTTACTCTGAAAAACACATAGAGAGTGGTATGATTCATTTGAAAAGAGGGAGAAACAGAAAGGAAGTCCTGCCTTGCCCAGGCTTCCTATATTATGACTCCAAGTGCAATGAATGAAGTGAGGACTAAAAGCAGTTTTCAGTACAGAATTCTTCCTGGGTGGGGCAATTTTTGTGGCTCAATCCCCTATCAGAATGTTTCCCATGTGTCTAACAGCATTACAGACAGTCCTAGCACTAGATGGTCTCATGTGTCTAAAAGCACTACATGTTGATGCTGGATTCCCCTCTCAAATCATCCCAACAGTAATAAAAGGCAGAGAAGCTGATTTTCCATGAAAATCTATTTCCACCATACCCATTTCATGCTCTGCTTACAAAGGTCACTGAATAAAGTATGTAACAGCTCTGTTCTATGAAGTTCCCACTTCAGAAGTTAAGTTGCACTGGGTCTGATAGGTTTTTCTTCCAGGTATTTGCACACAGCATGGCATAGTGGCTTGAGTAGCACTCTGGAAGGTAAGGGTTCAAATCCCTGCTCAGCCATGAAAATCTACTGGGTCACCTTGGGCAAGACACATTCTCTCAGCCTCTGAAGAAAGCAATGGCAAACGCCCTCTGAGTGAACCTTGCAAAGAAAACCCTGCAATACAGTTGCCATAAACCAGAGTCCACACAAAGACATATAATGGCATATATCAACACCAACAGAGAGAGGACTATACAATACAATTTTATTGACAAGAGAAACCATTTCATTGGATCCCCACCCACACCCCAGTCAGTAAAAAAAGATGTTAGCAGGAATACATAGTTTTTATGGAAATTTCAGATAGCCAAGAAATATCCTGCAGGTTGACAGGCTGTGGCACTGGCTAACCAGTACTGCCTTCTCAGACTATAATTAATGGCAGTCTCAGCCATTAATTCAGCCACCTCCATTTGATGGTTATTATGTGTCTGTGTTTTGATGTATTTTAAGATATGTTTTAATGCTATTATTTTGTTTTACTTAGATTGTACACCTTAGGCAGGTTTTTCATAATAGTAGTTTGTACATTCAGTATGCACAGCTGCATGTGCAAACCTATTATAAATAAACTTTAATAATAATAATAATAATAATAATAATAATAATAAGCACAAACAATGCAACTCTCTGGATAACATGGCAGGCCTTTTTCAGGCTCCTCAAGAGAGGATACTATTTAAAATTTTAACTATCCCATCTGTATATGTAATTATTTAAAAGCTATTAGGAATAAGGCACTTCCAGCTTCCCTTGCATAAGGTATCTGTAATGACTTAAGCCAGTGGTTAGCACATGGATCTTGTGACTGCTGCCCATCCACAAGCTGTTTCCTGCTGTCTTGCGTCAAGAGCGAGGGTTCAGTGCTCAGCTACAGGCTAGGAAACACTTTTCTTTCTTCCTCTTATAGTAAAGTCATGTCTGTCCTGTGCCAGTTTGCATTTTCCTCTGAGTTAGTAGGACAACTGCTAGAGAATAACCAAATCCCACCAAATGACACAAAGAAGAGGCATATGCCATCAATAAAAACTGACTTCACCCTCTGCTTCAGGAAAAGCTCACCAAAATGAAACCATTATACATTACTTCAGGGGGAGGGAACTAAGAATTGGGAAAATCTATGATTTTCTGTGATTATGCAGCCCTTTTTTTTCCTTGGTAACACCAATTACAAGGTCTTAGCTGGCTTACAAATAAAACAACACACTTCTTCTCAAAACATCTGCAACCCATCTTAAAATGTATAAACCAGAATACACGACAGGAAGGATACTCATAGATGCAAGCATACCGCAATTAACAAAGATGCAAGTCTTTTTATTCCCATCCAGCCCCCTTTCCTCCCCACTGTATGTCAAGCTGGAGATTTTAAGCAGTGTTGGCATTAAGAAGGTGAGAGGGGAGTTTGTAGAGACTGCAGACTTTTAGTATCAGGTTACAGCAGTGTGTCTGCAGGAAACAATGCAATAAAGCTTGAACATAAGCATTACAAGGAAAATAAGCTTTACTGGCAAGTACAAGAGAAACAACAGGATTTTATGCTAATTGCTGTGTGTGCTTACCTTCAACAGGCAAGGTAAATAGCAGTTGCCTGTAGAATCCCTCATAATGCATGCATGAACAGCAAAACAGTGAGAAAAGGGAAAAGCAGATAAGCCTGGTTCATCAACTACCCCAAACATAGATCTATACATCTGGTCACCAAAATAGAAATCATAAGAAAGGTGGAGGCTGGTGAAAGAAAAAGCTGTCTTGGATACATTTCAGAAGAAACCTTCAAGTCGTTTGTGTAAGTTTCAGAATGTTTTTGTTTGCTTAGACAAGGCTTATCTGGTGTGGTTTGATTTCACATGTACATGCTATTAATTTTAAATAAAAAGTCGGCTGAAACATGTGGAATTACTTCTTTTTTTTGGTGGTGTAGGAACCTACCTCTGCCTCTGATAACCAAATTTTTTGTTGAAGAAGTAATGTCGAGGAACATATTTACAGTGGGCCCTCGTTATACACGGATTTGCCATGCACAGATTTCAGCATCTGCGGGTGGCAAACCCATATATTGTCCCCAATGACGGCTCGTGTGCCATTGGGGACAAAAGCCCCTTGCCTCCCCTCCTCCTCCCTCTTTCCCTCCCTTCTTCCTTCCCTCCCTTCTTCCTTCCTTCCTTCCTTCCCTGCCTCCCTCCCTCAGTCCTCCCCTCTCTTAGTCATACATTTTCATTGGATCAACACACAATACAACACTTGTTCCTGTCGCATGGATTGCAGCTTTGGGAAGCAGCAGTAGTAACATAAAAAGAGTCCTGGAGGTTCAGGCCAAAGATTTAGCAAGATGAACAGCCTGTTTTCCCACTGCAACCAACCAGACAGTTCTGGGAAACTAAGAAACAGGACATGAAAGTTATGGTCACACCACAATGTGTATCTTCCACATTATTTAGTCTAGAGTAGAGGACCACATTCTTGCCAAGTGTGATACCTGGGGTGGGGAATCTGTCAGGGCAGCATATTGGCAGTGGATAGTGGGTGAAGCCAGAAGTGGCCCTTTCCTCTGTCTTGTTCTGCCACCTCCTTAGTTTCATCTTCCTCTCCTTCTCTCACTTTCTTCTCACACCTGTACCAGCAGGATACCGAAGAGCAACCAACTCCTTTTCCATTCGGCATGAACAAATTGCATTGATGAATTTGTCTAATCCTTTTTTTAAAAGCCATGTAGATTAAAACCCCATAATAGGGTTGCCTTAGGGCTGCTGTAAGTTAAAAATGACTTGAAGGCACAAAACAGCACAGCTGTGCTACTTAAGTGGTGGGTTGCCATCAGCTGTCAGTCTGCAGAAGGTTTACAACAGGAGTCGGCAACCCCCGGCCCGCGGGCCAGATGCAGCCCGCAGAGGCGACAGGACCGGCCCCAGCCCGGTCCTGCCGCCGCCGCCTCCTCCTCCACCTCCTCCTGGGCCGCTTGACCGCACTGCCCTCCTCTTCCTCCACCGCACGGAGGAGGAAGAGGAGGGCCGCGCGACCTGGGGGCAGAGGAGGCAAAGGGGGAAGCCCCGCGCTGCCCTCCTTGCCTCCCCGTGCGGGCCCGCGCCGCCCTCCCTGCCTCCACGCGCAGGCCCGCACCGCCCACCTCCTTCTCCTCTGCCTCTGACGCCCCGCCCCCAGGCCGCGCGGCAGGAGGGGGAGGAGGAGAAGAAAGAAGAGGAAGAGGAAGAGGGGGGAGCAGGAGGAGGAAGAGGAGGAGGGGGGAGCAGAAGGAGGAGGAGGAAAAGGAGGAGGGGGAGCAGAAGGAGGAGGAAGAAGAGGAGGAAGAGGAGGAGGCGGGGGAGCAGGAGGAGGAGGAAGGAATAGGTGGTGAGTGGCCAGAGGCCTCAAGGTTTTTTTAAATTTTATTTTGGGTGCTTTTAATGCTAACAAGTCTCCCTTGGTTTGACAAT
>NC_056523.1:77054912-77073712 GCF_019175285.1 Sceloporus undulatus | reverse complement strand
CATAGTGTGGTGATGATGATGATGATGATGATGATGATGATGATGATATGAGTCAGCTTGAGAGGCATGCAGGCACTGTTTCTTAAGCCAAGAGAGTGTCACCTTCCAAAGTGTGTTTTGGGTGCTTTTAATGCTAACAAATCTCCCTTGTTTTGACAGTGATAGTGTGGTGATGGTGATGATGATGATGATGATGATGATGATGATGATGATGATGATGATGATGATATGAGTCAGCTTGAGAGGCATGCAGGCACTGTTTCTTAAGCCGAGAGAGTGTCAGCTTCCAAAGTGTGTTTTGGGTGCTTTTAATGCTAACAAGTCTCCCTTGGTTTGATAGCGATAGTGTGATGATGATGATGATGAGAGTCAGCTTGAGAGGCACTGTTTCTGAAGCCAAGAGAGTGTGACTTTCCAAAGTGCCTTTTCTGTGTGTTTTTGGTTCTTTAATGGTGATATTGATATCAGAAAGCCTTTGAGGCAAGGCCAATCTAAATTGCTGTGATTTTTACAAACTCATGCGCAGTGAAGAAAAACCAAAGTCCCTTGACCAAGTACACACTTCTGAGAAGTACACTTGGTGCAAGAACGGTGAAACCACCTTGACATGTTCAATATGCATAGCCATGTGAACCCATGTTCAGTGTGAAACCCAAAGAGTTTGGTTATGCAATAAGCCTCTGAAATATGCAAGAGGCCATCTTAAGTAAAGCCATGTTCAATGCCCAAATGTGCTGTTTGGAATGGGGGGAGGGGGAGTTGGCCAGAAAGGGAAGTCCATTTCTGCAACCTGTCTAGGAATAATGCCCAAATGTCCTCCATTTTGATCATGCCTAAGAAACATGCATTTATATTAACATTTTTTAAAAATCATCAAAATTTTTTGCATGTCCTCCATTTTTAAAAAATGTTTCCTACGTTTGAAAATGTTGTCCTATATTATTTAATTATTTATTTTTGGGCTTCGCCACCCCCCCCTCCCGTTGTCTGGGGGACACCAACCCAGCCCCCGGCTCAAAAAGGTTGACTACCCCTGGTTTACAATAAGTTATGTGAATATGTCACCCGTCCCTGGCACACTAAGAGTGGGGGAAAACCTCTGGTCTACCAGTCAGACAGCTTCAAAAGCACAGGATTTCATCAAATGACTTGCTACTCTTATATCTCCTCTATTTAGTTCAGGAGAGGACACCTGTGGGGCTGTATGGCTCTCCACACCCTGGGGAAGTACTGGAGGGCTGCACGTGATTAATTCATCACAACTGATTAATTTGTATTTGACACGATGTTTTCATTATTGACAAATACAATCCCATCAGCCTTTATTAGCAAACAAAGGCCTGTTCCAGACTGCCAAAATAAAGCTGCTTTGGGTCTCTTTGGAGGCATGCTGTTTAAACGATGCATGCGTCCTAAGAATCCGGAAGCTGCACCAAAGCTGCACTCCAGTGCTTAGGAATGGAGTGTGGCTTTGGCGCGACCTCCGAACTCTTAGGACCCATGCATCATTTAAACAGCATACCTCCAAAGAGACCCGAAGCAGCTTTATTTTGGCAGTCTGTAACAGGTCAAAATGTTCTTTTTCCCGTTGGTAACAGTGCATTTACACAGGGATTAGAAGCATGTTGTCATGAAAATATTGTTGGACTCCAATTCCTAGTTTTTCTTACCATAGGCTATTCTCGCTTGGGCTAATGGGAGATGCAGTCCAACAACGTTTAGAAGACTGCATGATTCCCATCCCTAATTTAGCCGTGGATGCCAAAATTTGGCAATTGGTCTCAATGACAGATTTTAAAAAATGGGGATGCCTGGGAATGCAAAAAAAGTGAAAAGGCATTTGTGACACTTTGTCCCTAGCCATATTAGTGGCTACATCCAAATGCTTTTCATTCATTCTATTTAACATTCCATTTAATGGTTCATTCCCAGGAGAGGTATTTTGGCTAATACAAGGATCTTGAAAAGATCACACTACATCAATCATTTTACTTATATAAATTAACTGTGTTTTGAGCCTGGCACACAGAGGAAGTATTGCTTAATCAACTTCTGCAATATGTTAAGTGAGTGCCTTTGCACTCTCACAGGGTGAAGGTAAATGCAGGCAAATGAAAAATCTGCTTCTGAAGACAGACATCTAGTATTTTAATAAACGCCTCCTATGAACGTACAGTAGTTGTTTTTCACTCTGAGGACAAGAGAATTTCTCTCCTTAAATAAGCTAGCCTGCAACTTTTGACCATTATTTTTAATGGCATACTAATTTCACTTGTACATAAACACATTTCCCAATATGGAATGGTCATTAAATAGTACTTTACAGTGTTCCACAAACCCTCACAGCCTGTTTACTTCTCTAGTATCAAAGTTTGTTGCAAGAGTATGGAATTTCAAATCACTTATCCTACTTCTGTTTTCTTAACAAAGTTGCTGTTTTAGTTAAATTTGCTATTCCTTTGACCAATTATATTCTTCAAACCCATAAAGTACCTAGTAGCAACCCTGAAATCCCACTGAACAAATAAACTAACTTTAAAAGCCAACACAACACCTGTATTAATCCTGCTATCATACAGTTTTACAATCTAGAGCTACCTTCACATAAAAATGAAAAACAACACATATGGTTAATTATACTACAGAATGACACACAAAGGCTCTTGCATATCCAGACAGCTGCTCAACTAAGATACATCCAGACCTCTAAGGCAAGCTAATGAGAAAAGAGGGAGAATTCACCTACTACTACTTTTGAAACATCCTTTTTGCAAACTGAGACCAACCCCCATTACTTCATGCAAGAGGAAGACAAATGCTAACATTCTATACCAAAACCTCAAAGACACTGCTATGCAGAAAATTATGTAACACAAAAGGCTAGTTGAATTATTTCATATTATAAATAAGCAAAACACATATGCGACACAATATAAATAAAGTAGCAACACATTTTGCTAATAAAAGACATGAAATAAGAAGTTGGTAAGCTGTACAGCATGCTGTTGTAAAACAGGTACTAGTTTTCCTTTAAGAAATAAATTTTATTTATGAGTCAGTCAGCATAATCCTGTACACAGTACAATACAAATACACAATCATGCATTTAAAAGGTAAGCCTGGATTCGTTCAGTAAGGTTTACCCCCGGGTATCACACCTAAGAAAACCTTATGGAAGTCATAGGGCTGCCACCAGTTGGCAGGCGACTTGAAAGCATAGATAGACAGATAGATACACATAAACACACACAAAAGTCTAGGATTGCTGCCTTAGTTCATTCTTTACATTACTCTACTCTAATAATACATGCTCTAATAATACATGCTGTTGTGTGCCTTCATTAGCATTATTTTAATGAGATGCAACAGGAAACCAGTACAAGCATTTATGTAAAATTTAAAACATATAGGCAAAAGTTTGGCCTGGCAATTTTGCTGTAATTTTCCACTGGTAGCAATTACCATTAATGCAATAGTGTTAGGATAAGAATTGCAACAGGTAATTTAAGATTATGAGTATACCTGTCAGGACTGCTTCTGAGCACTACTCAATTGCATTGTTCTGGTAGGGTCATTACAATAACTGTAACTAGCCTTAGCTTATCTAGCTTGGGCCCTTATCACACGTGAAACTGGAACTCTAATCCAAAGTCCTTCCGTAGCCCTTCCATAGCTAGGATGAAGCAAAGTCACTTTGAATCCAAGGCAATTCACATGATGAATTATCACACGTGAACAACGAAATTGTGGCCATTCCTGAGTCAAAGCGGAGTGAGTGCACATTGAATTACCACACCGGTACATACCATGCGGATTCAACTATTCAAATTGGCACCCTTGCGCATGCTCAGTAAGGGGTTTGCACTCCCGGGGTGAAGAAGGGGGCCACTTCCTGGTTCCAGTTTCACATGAATGCTAGCTTCACGTCTCTTCTTCCCTTCTATTTTATTCTATTTTTTACTCGATTTACTCTAGAATGTGTCCTGGGTCCTCTCTGTCAGATTTCCCTACATCCCAACTGCTTCCTGTGAATGTATCCTAATTCTCCCTGTCGGATTTCCCTGCATCCCCCACCTGCTTCCTGAGAATGTATCCTGATTCTCCCTGTCAGATTTCCTTCCATGCCCCCTTGCTTCCTAAGAATGTGTCCTGGGTCCTCTGTGTCAGATTTCCCTGCATCCCTCAACTGATTCCTTCGAATGTATTCGGTTTCCCTTATTCTCCATGCTCCCTAAAGTACCACCTCCCTGAATCCAATCCACTCTCCTCCTCTTTGTAACAGTTGCCTTCTCTCAGGTTGCATCTGCACTGGGGAAATAATCTGGTTTGACTCCACTTTAACTGTCCTGGCTCAGTGCTATGTGGAAGTTAGAGTTTGTTGCTCCCCCCAGCCTCCGATGGCCTCCTCCATTGCTCCCATCTCTCCCCCCAGACTTCTGTTTCATTCCCTTCATCCCTGTCAGCTACATCCACCTCCGTTCTTGAAGGAGCACCGGAAGCAAATGGGGCAAAATTGTAGCATCATGGGAAATGTGGGACCATGGAGGTTTGGGGGTGGTGTACCAGGACGGAAGCAAAGTTGCATTCCACACCAGACCAATTTAGTGTGAAATTGAAGTGAGCTTAGAAGCAATTTTTGTGTATTTGCTTGTTACCGAATTCACCAAAATGAGGAGTCACTTTGGATTGACTGCGGAAGCGCCTCGGAACAACCCCCCATAGAAAGCAACCACATGTGATAATACATCACGGTTTAGCATGAATCCGCATGGTTGGACCTGCAGTCGCGTCGGAAGAGAGCTGCAAAACCCTCCGTGTGATAGGGCTCTTGGTTCCAGCCCCAGAGCTGCCTTATTTAAGGAAGGTGGAAAAAGCTATTAGCAGAGAGGACAAAGGACAAACTACTGTAGTTCAAATTCTTTTTACTTCCCTTGTCCTTCTCTTTTTTCCTATTTCCAGAATCCTAAGGCCCCAGTTGGTTTATCATGAAGCTGTGGAAATCTCTAAGAAACAGGGATGTCTCCTTGGTTTCAACCAAAGTTTTCTATGCCTCACAACCCTTGACTGAAATCACACACAGAGGACTAAGACAGAGATCTAGAATGTGGATTATCACCCTTACTTAATTTTGTGTTTTATATGCCCAGTAGACACTGGACTGTCCACTGGCTATGAACCAATTAATTCCCTAAATACAGTTATAATTCCTGAACTCTAATTTTAGTGTATGTTTTTTATTCATGTGTGATCAGTTTTAAAAAGCCAAGATATAACTCAGTACAATTTCCTAAGGCCAATAGCTGAGATGTGTAGTTGTCAAAGTTCAAAGATCTCAGAACACAAACAAGTTCATACACATGTTTGAGAAAGCATTTTCCATATACTTTACAAAAGAAAACGGGAAAACTTCTCATTTCACCAGGGCGTATGTGTGCTTGTGCCTTTTTAATATGTGAAATATCTCAGTAGTGTTCCAATACTGAATAGTATTTTTAAAGCAGAATATGTGGCAATGGTTCCCCCTAAAGATGAGCCTCTGAAAAAACTAAAAGGAACCTTTGTTATTCTCTGGGGCCAGTTCCATCTTCTCATAGAGCTATACCCTTTATGCTACAATGATTATAAAAATGTCCAAGTGCTTCCTGAGCTTGTAATGTTCATAATGACACCACAAACATTCAACGTGAGGTATGCTGCACATTTCTCAGGGGATTATTTGTGTATGCAGAAAATGAATGCTTCTAACAATAAAAAGAGACTGCCCTATTGGACTTGAAAGCAGGAGCTGAAACAAAACAGGTTTGGTGAACACCACAGATACGACTCTACAAAATATCTCCCCGAAGCCGAATTACACAAAGAATTAAATAAAGACCATGATGCAGTAGGAAAAATGCTTTTTCAAACTGTGAAATTATTAAGCATTTGAATTCTTCTTGCCCTTGCAGACCAATTCAGCTCTGATGAGAGAGTAATAATGAGAGGGCTGATGACAGGAACCCATTCAGTCATGCACTGCAGGCTCAGCTAGTTCACTTTGTTGTAGAATAATGGCACCATCACCACTGAAGTAAAAGCTCTGGCTTTACAAATGTGTACACCAGCAATGCTATTTTGTTATGTTTTAAGCATTTCAAAAAGCTCCCTTCCTTAAGTAAAGTATTGCTTCTCATCTGGAAAGGAACATGACATTATCACGAGTTTGCTATGTTAATAAAAGGACACATAGGTGATTTGGTTTTGAATGTAGAGACTGGGGAAGGAGGAACTGCAGGTAAGCCTGGCTTCTTATTAGGGTGAAAACTGTAGTCACACAAAGATAAGCATTACAACAAGACAGACAGCACTTCCTCTTCCCATTTCTGTGACAGGAGACAAATAATCTCCCTCCCCCCCCTCTCTCTCTCTCTGTATTATTGATTAACCAAATTACATATTCACAGTGCTTTTATCATAATGATAACCTATATAAAAATATTCCATCTTATTCAGTAATTTTAACAAAATATAACTTCAACATCCAAAATATATAAATAAGCATCCTCAGTTTACCTGACATTTGGGCCTTTATGCTTCAAATTATTTAATAGACCTTAGTCAAATTTTCCTCTACATCTTAAAAAAGATTCCTTCTATTCATAATCAAAATTCTATTCTTTTTTCTGCATACTTATTTCATATTATTTTAGTAATTTCACTCTTACTTGCTTTGCTACTGCCATCTATTTTTATTTTATTTTTTTGCAAAACTTTAATACGGAAAACCATTCCTACTTTTTCTGTATTCTTATGATTCAACCAAGAGATTAATCTATCCACTTCTTTCATGTCAAAAAGTTTCATCAACCAATCATCTATCGTTGGGAGATCTATCCCTTTCCATACTTGTGCTATCATTAATCTTGCAGATGAAATCATATACAACAAGATTCTGGCAGCAGGCAAATAATCTCTAGCGACAACTGTCATTCAGTTCCACCTGTACAAAGGCCAAAAACTTTCAGCCTGCAGTCTTTGATAAACTGCATCTCTCTGGTTGCATTCTTGCAGCACATGGTGCCCAGATATATCAAACAATACACCCTTTCTCATTTCAGTCTGCCAATGCCTTTGTATGCAATGTATACTCAAGTGGAAGAGCTACAGTTCAACCAGTGATCCCTACTAGAAGTGCTATGTTTCACCACTAACTTTATCTACTGTATATACTCATGTATAAGTCTAGAAATTTAGGTCAGAGAATTGTTCCAAAAAACCTGAGTCAAGTTATCCACGGGTCAATTTAAGTACTGTATCTTAACTCTTATTTAAAAGAAGGAACCATCCCCTGGTGAAAGGGGTATAATCTGTCCTGAAAGCATTAACCCCCCCACCCATCGATCCAGCCTTAAGAGTGAGCACAAACAGTTATGTTTGCCAAAATGTTGTAACTTCTTTGACGTTGTTTTGCTTTGCTTCATCCTTTAAATGCTTTGTTGCATGCCCCTAAATTTTACCCTCAAGTTATCCATGGGTCATATCAAAATCGAAAATTTTGGCCCCAAACTAGCTCTTGATTTATACATAGGTCAACTTATAGTTGAGTATATACGGTATATTTTTCTTTTCTCCCAGAGGCAGCTTACAAAAAGGCAGAAAACACCATAAAAACACAAAGTTAAAAAACATACAAAATTAAGGTCAAAACTGTATTAAACAACAATGGAATTGTTGTTCTGTTCATGCTAAAGCATTAAGCAACAGGTGGGGAAAACCTCTGCCTGATGTCATGGGGAATAAATGCCCATCCAAGAATGAAAAGATCAGACTAAAATTACCACTGGTGTCAAAAGATAGCAGTCTCACCTCTTATCTGACTTGCCTACCATCACTGCATGCACAGAGTTGGTTTCATTACTGATCAATAACACACTGCCACAACACAGAGTGCAATCAAAATGTAAGAACCCAGATTTCAACCCATAATCCCTTTTGCAGAACTGCCAGTCTCCCAAACAGTCCATTTGTAAACAGCAACAAGAGCTACTGAATCTTTTAAAGCAAACAAACACCCCTTGCCTGTACACATTTACTTATTCAGATGGACAACACTGACCTCATCTCAATAGTCCTGCCTTCTTACATAGAATCATAGAGTTGGAAGAGACCGCAAGGGCCATCCAGTCCAACCCCCTGCCATGCAGGAAATCCAAATTAAAGCATCCCCGACAGATGGCCATGCAGCCTCTGCTTAAAGACCTCCAAGGAAGGAGACTCCACTGCACTCCGAGAGAGTGTGTTCCACTGTCATGTCTGAACAGAAAATGCAGTTAGTATTCCTTCTAATTAAAGATACAAAGCATAAGCTTAATACAGTAATATCTCACATTCAATATCCAGCCTTACAGACCTAGTCTGTAATCCCGCTTCGATCCAATGGGAGAGGCAGGGAAACATAAATATTTTTTTTTATTTTATTTATTCATAGCGATTTAACAGCTGGCCCAGCTGCAGAGATACAAGAATACTATCTGGAGGGCCAGGTGGGGATTTAATCCTTAAATTTTCATCCCACAGTAAAGACTGCATTGTTAAATAAACTGGATCAATGTGTACAAACAAGAATTTAGAGTGCAACCTAAGAAAACCATACATATAGACATGGAATATGGTTGCAAACTACAGACAAGGAGCACTCAATCCAAAAGTCATACTTTTCACACACCCATATTAGGAGACTGATGACTACTTGAGGGAAAAGTATGCAGAGATGCCATTAGTTCATATAAGAATTAAGAATACACCAACTAGTTTCCCAGTTTGCAGGCACAAGCAGCATTCAGTTATGCTATTCCTTTTAAATGGTTCTAGTTAAAAGTCAGTCCTACTATCCAGCACAAATTGCCATTATTTACTTTTCTTCTGAGAAGTTAGAAAAGAATTACATATTCATAAGGCTACAAAGGTAGTAGTCCACCATAACCAGTCCAGAACCCACAAATACAGGCTGCCCTTAGTAGTGCAGCTATTACTTCTCTCTTCACTGATCTTGCCTCTTTCTCAAGTCACTCAGGCACATGCAGACATGGACAGAGTGGCCTTCTCAACCCATCACTTTGAACCAGGCACTGGAGACCATCAGAAGCAAGAAAAGAAAATCCTAATGCTTCCAAATCTCCAAGTCAAATCTCCTTGAGCACAGGTGGCCTATGAAAGTCTCTGTCAAAAAGAGAGAGTCTGTGGCAGGAATCAAGAGCCACATAGATACCAGAAAGAGAACTTTTATCACAATTGGTCACCTGGCAACATAATTTATACAACCCTTCCTCCAGATTATTTCTATTCAATACTGGTGAATGCTAAAGGTCAAGGAGGGACATATTCAAGGCTGCCGACTATTTTATTTGACATCATGGGAGAAAAGATATTTCCAACTTGAGCAATTGCTTACAACTTAGTCAGAATGCAATTATATTTGACAGTTTAATGTTAAATGCCATTCCTTAGATAAAACTTTCAGCAGTTCCCAGAAGGCAGGGTCAATGCCTCTCCAGAATTTCTGCACAATTTCTGGAGCTTTGTTGTTGACACTGTTCATATATAAATAGTATTTCTCTGAATGTTTGCAAAGCCAATAAAACACAGCAATTTCTTCAAATAGTTAATATGGCTATCATTAGTAAAAGCACAGATGGTACCAAGAGAGGAAAGGCATCGATGCTGCACCCATTCCACTGGCAATAGTAACTGTAAATTTCTGTTGCTTCAAGGATCTCACAATTCATGTCCAGAAGCACAAATCTTAACCTAATGGAATTCTACTCAGTCAGCACAAACCCTTCAAATGGCGGAAGTGTTTATCTTGCTTAACACAGGCATGGTGAGGGAAGAGAGAATAACCTATTCCAAATAGCAGAAGCCTGATTCCTATGTGATTCTTCTTGGTATGGGATGTACTGTAGTTTATTTCCCAAGATTGGTACTATAATGTATTCTATCACCTCTTTGGCAGATTGCATCCTTCCTTTTATTTGAACCAGCCTAGAGTAGTAAGCTTCTCAGTAACCAGTACGTAGAGAGATCTTGTAGCACCTTTGAAACTAATTGAAAGAAAAAGGTGGGCAGCATGAGCTTCAAAGACTAAAGTCTGCATCTGAGGAAGTAGACTTTAGTCTATGAAAGCTCATGCAGTCAACTTCTACCTTTCAGTTAGTCTCAAAGGTACTACTAGATCTCTCCACATACTGATCCTACAGACTAATCTTTGAATTCTCAGTAACCAGCTGGCCTTTCCTGCTCATTAGGACCAAGATAATTCTACCTAATATTAATGCAATTCTTCTGAAATGGCCCCACAATGCAATTCTACTGCATCTGTGAAAAAATAAAAATAAAAAGCTACACTTCTTTTCTGTAAAGAGAACTCAGAAATTCAGCATTGGTAATGGAGTAGAGAACATAACAGTTTTGGTTCCCAGAATACCAGAGTAGATGTTAGAGGGTGGTGAGCAAAATGGGGAAGTTATTTGTTTTTCTGCAAATGATCACAAAACCAGCAAGAATGCAATAGCATTCGTATTTCCTTTGCATAAGTAAAAATAGTGTCAGTGCTTGCCTTCACAGACTGACAGCTTTGCCAAATGTTTCAAGCAACATGTTGCATCTTTCCTGGAAACAAGCCCTGTGTCCCAAAGGCAAACAGTAAATTACCATCAATCTAATTATTGTTGTTATTGCAATATATCAAAAACTATAAAATCACTGCAGGAGTAAACTTTACTGGCAACCACTCTACAATAGCCAAATATTCAAGATAATAGTGGTGGTCTTCTTGAGCAATTAACAGTACAGTATTTTTACTGGTTTTTCAAAATATTTCTTTCTAAGGAACATCTCTAGGTTCTGGTTAACAACTAATTGTTGCTTATTTTACTGTCAAAATAGTATATAACAGACAGGCCATCCAAGTCTTGCTCTCATACGTTTTATAGTGTACCTGCAGTTTAAAAATTCATTAAACTTTCAGCAATTAACTACATAAAAAGGAATTATTCTTGGTGAGACTAAGTGCTAGGATTCCAAGCTGTCAAAAGAGACATCAGTTGATTATGTGCACCAGATATCAAAATGCTTAGTCCTTCACTTAACAGGTTGGAAAAGTTTAATGGAACAGAATTGACACAATAGCTGTGACTCAGCTTTCAACAGTATCTGCAAGAGATAGTGGTAATTTAGGGTCTGAATCCAACTGCTGGTCTGAAATAAAATAGACAGTGATTCAACTGCTGTTTTTAATGTTTTGGGAGTGTTTCAACTTTCCCCCAACCCTCATGACAGCTTCTGGAAACCTTCCAGGAGCAGAAAAACAGATTTTTAAAATTATTTTTCCCAGATAGGAGGGAATCAGAAGGATCCTGAGTGCAAAAACAACCTCAGGCAGCTATTTGCTGTCTATGAGCCACATCTGCCCACTTTATGAGGCTTATTTTAAAAATCCAAGTTTGAAGCTGATTTTGACAGATCTGGACAGGACACATGAAACAAGCACAAGATAGTTGTACTATTACATACAAGATTTCAAGAAACACAGTTACAAGTAGAAATATTTTTTGACATTACATACCCTATTTATTAGAATGGCCTCATTTAATATCATTTAGTGTAGCTATCAGAATATTATGTCATCAATTTCGGAAGAAACTAAAGAAATGGCAAAGGACATATTTGACTTTTTCATATTACATTCCTTCACTACCGTACTTTATTTTGCCAGTCTTAAAAACAGATGTTAGTGCATTTAACACTTCATGAATGTTGATCCTACAGGGACAGAATATCTCAAATATTTGTGGTATGCATTAATCCCGTAAATAACCATCCCCATAATCTCCAATTCAAGATTTGGCATAAACAAACAAATTTGAATGTAAGTAAATCCAAGTCAGAGAAGATATATCACTGTTTGCTGGAAAACAACTAGTAGGCTAGATGTTTTTAAGCAAGTCGAACATGCCACCAATGAAAACACAGGAAATAAATAGGAAAGCTCCCTACCATATCCAGTATGAGCAAGTCTTCAAAATACAACAAAAAGGTAAGAGACCAGGGCTCGTTATCTGAATTTTTCCAACAACAAGTAGATTACAAAAGAAAAAGAAGAGTTGTCTGCAGAAATAAAATTAGATGCCTACTTCAGAATAGCTGGGATATTACAACAAACCTGCAACTTTGCTGTGTGGAGTAATTATGAGGAACTTGAAACTTCAAACTAATTATAGCCTCAATATATATTTCCCTCAATACCTGAATTGGCTGGACTACAACTCCCATCATTCCTCACCACTGTTTATGCTGGCTACCACTGCTGCTGGGGCATAGAGTTCTCCTACATATCCCCAAAATTCTGTCACACATTTCCCAAGCACTGCCTTTGGCAACTGTTGGTGTGAACCCTGGGTAAGGGCTAAAGTAGCCTAAATGAAGACTCAAGATAACAATGCCACAATAATTTGTATTTGATTCACATTAGGGAAACAGCAGGTAGCTTTTAAAACACAACTTTTAAAGCAGAGTAGAGAGAGAAGGAAATATGTGGCTTATAGCAATGTGCTCAACAGGACATTCTTCCTAAGAATTCATATAAATTACATTCCAAGGGTCAGAACTGTAGACAAAATAGAGTCACATAGATGAATTACTGGCCTCACATTTTGCAACAGTTCTGAGCCACTTTCAGAACAACTATATAATTCTAATAGTAATTTAACCTAATAAGGCAAGATGCATTTTTAAATTATAAAAACCAATAAAATAAGAGTAGAATCATAGACTACAAGCAGTCACCACACAAGAGTACATCTACACTGTAGAAATACCATAATACAAGGTCATTAGCATTCTTTGCTTAAGAGGGCTGATGCACTCACAAAACTATAAATCCCATGATTCTGTAGGATGGAGCGATGCAGTTAAAGTGGTGTCAAACTGCATTATTTTTACAGTGTAGATGCACCCAAAGTCTCATACATATGGCTGAACAACAAATATACTAAAAGATAAGACTGGGTTCTCATAAGCAGCATATATACTGTAAGTGCTTACTAATATATTACATTAATGGTACCTAGAGATGATATATATTTGGAAAACAATGTAACAGTATTTTCCCCTGTCCTGTAAAACTTTGCATAGCTATTGATAAGGCA
Source organism: Sceloporus undulatus (assembly GCF_019175285.1). Classification (NCBI taxonomy): domain Eukaryota; kingdom Metazoa; phylum Chordata; class Lepidosauria; order Squamata; family Phrynosomatidae; genus Sceloporus; species Sceloporus undulatus. The sequence continues at coordinate 77,060,528 of NC_056523.1, read as the reverse complement.
GCTATGATGTGAAAATTGTTGTCAGGGCTTAATAGATCAATCACATAAGCATCTGACAATTACATCCGTATAACAAAAAAAAACCCAATAATTCTGGGGCTGGGAGACATACTTTGTATAATTTTAGATTATGCATGTGTTGCTGCACCATCATCATTTCAGAAGTGGGCATTTCCCATTTTTCATTCTGCAGAGAAAAACAGCAATCATTCTCTGTATTTTAAATATACTTCAACTAAAAACAATTTAACACACTTTATATTTTTCTGCCCTGTTGGGACATCTTTTGAAATCAATCAAACATTACTGTCCTTTTATGAATAAGTAAATGCATGAAAGTATAGTGCCTAGCAGTTTTCATTATGTACTCCTTTTGAGGGGAGAAAAACTATTTATGTATCAAGGAATCTGATCCTGCCAAAGCTTCCCTCACTTTATGAATTATAACCAATTACTACAAACTCCTTTTAAAAAAAAAACCTTGACTTCCAAAAATAAGTAGTGATTCTACAGAAACATTAACCTGGCAATCACTGGAAGTACTGATTCAGAGCAGACACAAATGTCACCAGGTTTCTCTAACACTCTATAAATACTAAGACCAAATGCATCTGAGGAAGTAGACTTTAGTCTGCAAAAGGTCATGCTGCCAACTTATTTGTTTTAGTTAGTCTCAAAGGTGTTACAAGATCTCTCTACATAAACACTAGTTTCATAAGATGTCTACGTCTGCATTCACACATAATGTTAAACCGTGGTTTAGGGTTACATAGAGGAACCACAATAAACTTCAAGCTTACATGCTCTTCTTTACACCCCAACGCAGCACAGTCACAAGAAAAAGCAGAAAATCTATTCTTACATTTTATATCAACTACAGCTTGTTGAAACATCTGAACCTGGACAAAGTGGTTAGTCTTAACTGAAGTTTGCTAAAACAAGCCAAGTTAAAACTATAGCTTGTAACCTGGCTTATTTCAACAAATCATAGTTAAAATTAACAATGAAAAAGGTCAAAGCTCACTGCAACTTCTCATAATGATAAACCATGATTTACTGTTACTTGTGATCATAGAATATAAATTTGTCTCTGCATTTCAATGTAATTTAAATTCTAAAGCTAGCATTCTATCCTTAAAGTTCCCCTTCAATAGTATCACATCCTCTGAGGTAATGGTACAGTGGAAAAATGGTATCTAACACATGTAGCAAAACAAAAAGCATTGTGCATTTTATTCTACAAGAGAACCATTTATTTGGCAGACTGATGAGCTTCCTGTTAGCACAAGACTATTCCATTTGCAGTTCCCAAAAATTGTGTGTGACTGCAATAATCTCTTTTTCTGGTTTGCAAAAGCAACTGCAATGAATATGTGCAACAAAACTCATGTCAGTACAGTATAGTACCTGTTTGATGCATCTGCTTTTCATATCTCATCTTTCCTGTAAGTTTTTTATTTGTTTTAAATTTTGGCTGCTAAATGGACTTCAGCTTTCTCATATCAGTGATAAAAGTCCTCAGAGATAGAGGCATTTGGGTACACTAGGGATTGCTAAACCAATTATTAAACAAACTATGAACACTCTCCCAAGTGACAATGTCAAGACACAAGAGCTCAAGACACAAACAAATGCCTCAAAGAGGAAACTGCAAGAAAGGAAAGAAAAAATCTCTACTTTGAAATGCATTTAGAAAATCCTTCTCTCAGCATAAAGGCCAACCACATTCTGAAAAACTTTCCTCTTTTGTTCTACATATTAGAACAAGAGGGGTAGGAAAGAAAAGATGAGAAATCACTAATTCGGCAAAAATAACCTGACCTTATTTTTAGCAATAGGCTAAGCAAGCAATTCTTAATTCTCTGCTTCTGAAGTCAAGGTGACTACTGGTATTTTGAAATATGTGGTTTAAAGTTAATACATTTCAGCCATTCTATGCACGGTCTACAGCTATCAGAACAAAGCTGGAAAGTTTTCACACCGACGCAGAATTATTTAGAAAAGTCTTTTTTTTAATAATATAGATATTGTATGCTACCTATATATTCTGAAACTGATGAATGTTCTATATGTCCTCCTAGATGCGGGAGGAACCTTTGAATAAATTAAGCTTCATTTTGAAGGTGTAACCATTTTGTGTTAGAATGAGCATCTATAACACAAATAAACCTCACATATGTTTAAAGATTACATTGTGCCATATAGCCTAGTCAGAATTCTGCATAACAAAGAGGAAAAATAGAAATTAAGATATTTTTTTTCTTCATTGGTGAGCAGAAACTATTCTGAAATGGTAGATTTAAATCACTAGGCAAGCATTATAACATTGATTTCTTGAATGCACAAGAGCCCCTCTATGTGTGCTTGAGAACACCAAATACTCAAGACAATTTGATCTATAAAAGGGCTCAGGTCCATGATATCTGAAGAACTGTATTATTCCTTATGAACTAGACCATGTTTTTGAGTTCTGCTGTGCATGCCCTTCTCTTCACTTTCACAGGTACTTCTGTTAGGAAGAAGGGAGATTGTCTTTTCAGTGGCTGTCCCCAGGCTTTGTAACTCCTTTCCCAGAGAAGTCAGTCTGGCATCCTCTCTACTTTCTTTTCACAGACAAGTAAAGACTGTTCTATTTCAACAGGCATTTGATGAGTGACTGTATAAGGCCCCTCTTACCTAAACAATATGTCGGGTCTTGCTAATTATTGTGCTGGTGTGTGTGTGCGCACACACACATGCATATGTTTAATAATGTATGTTTTAATCTGGTTTTAATTTTTTATTATTATTATTATTAACCTTTATTTATGAAGCGCTGTAAATTTACACAGCGCTGTACATGCAATCTTTTTAGTTAGAATTTTTGATTATTTAATCTTGTTTTAACTTTTGTAGCTTGTGCATTTTTAATTTGTGCGAAGCCACTTTGAGTCCTGGAGTGGGGAAAAGGCAGGCTAGAAATAAATATAATAAGAATAATAACAAAAACACACATCTTCTAAAATCTATGCATAGGATCACAGATGTCTGCCTTATCATCATGTCACTCTGCTGGAAGCTACTTGCCAATGAAACCCAACAAGCTTACTCTTTAATGAGCTTTATAAGAAATTTTAAAAGTGTGACTGTTTATACAAGCTTTTGCAGTGGGGGGGGTGTTGCTGAAAATGCTGTGCAGGATAGACCATTTCACTGTTTATTTAACTAATACCTGTATTTTATGGTATTTATAACTGGCTTTATTGTATTGTTCAGTGCTGTTTGTGACTTGCTCTTAGAACCACAGCAGAATTATGAGTAGTTCTATTTTTAACACAAAAAAAAGCCAACAACAATAAACATAGCTTCACAATAAATATTTTCAGATAAATCCACTAATGGCACACTTCTCAACTCATTACTTAGATTTTAGTGGTTTTACTTTTTTTAAAGGCTGTTAAAACATTTGCTTACCATATTTCCTGCACTGTAACTACTGATATTTGAAACAAACAAGTAGCCTCTGATATATTTTAAAATGTGAAATATGGTATCAGTGTGAGAGCTAGCGTGGCGTAGTGGTTTGAGGACTGGACTATGACTTTGGAGACCAGGGTTCAATTCCCACCTAGCTATGAAACCCACTGGGTTATCTTGGGCAAGTCACATGCTCTCAGCCTCAGAGGAAGGCAGCAAATCCTCTAAAAAATCTTGCTAAGAAAACCCCATCACAGGGTCACCTTAGGGTCACCATTAGTCAGAAATGACTTGAAGGCACACAACACACACACACACACACTATCAGTATCTAAGGAGCAAGGTGCCTTGCACGACTGGGTCATTTAACACTGTTCTCTATAAAGTACTTCCCATTTATCCTCCACTTCAGTTCCAAAAATTTTACATTTGTAATGACTTTTAAGTGCTGTGTGTGCTTTTCAAAAAGGAACTTAAATAAAACAGTCCATGGTCCAAAATACATTGCTGAAATATTCCAGTTTGAGACCACTTTAACAGCCCTGGCTCAATGCTGGGGAATTCTGGGAAATGTAGTTTTATGTGAGAGTTTTTGTCAGAGAGTTCTGGTGCCATAATAGAACTGAGCCAGGGCAGTTAAAGGGTTCTCGAACTGGATTATTTCTGCAGTGTATTTTGGATCCATCTCAGACATTCAGAAACAAGCTCTTCCTATCGTCACAAGATAACAGAAACAGATTACTGATGGTCTGCCATGAAATTATGATTCTGTGGAAGGCCTACATCAGGGATGGCCAGCATGCAGTTCTCAAGATGCTTAAGGATTGCAGCTCCTAGCATTCATCACTATCAGCTGTATTGGCTAATGCTGCTGGGAGGTGCACTCCAACAACATTTGAAGAGGCAGAAGAATATCTGCAACTACAATAGTCACTCTTGCCTCCAATCTCACCCACACTTGTATATGTTAGATTTCTACAGAAATTTCATTTAGACTTGAATCTGAAGATCACAATTCATATTTTAAAAAGACATATAACAAAAAGGATCTTGTAAAACCACAATGAGCACAACGGAGTATCAGTTACTAACAGCTCAGCAGAAAATGACACAAAGTGACCCAAGTAAAAAATTACTTAACCTTGCAGTCGCCATAATCAAACTAAGATGTCAACTGTACAGTTTCTACACAATTAATATTTAATACAAAATTTGTTCTATTTGGATCTCTATTTTTGGAGCACATTCTCTCAAACTAGAGAATTTACAAGTTATGACGTCACACAGCTGTCATCAAAATCTGTGTTTCTCAGGCTAACCATTGCAGGGGAGTGGCAATTATTGTTTTCCAAGGTTCCACTGACCAGCACTAAATTTGTGTCTGTTGGGTGCAATTGTTAGCAACTTCCCGGGGACCAGCAGCCAATGGCTCAGAGATCATCACTGATCCAGGGACCCTCCTTTGAGGACCACTGATCTACAAAATATGAAAACCCAAACACAATATGACAAATGCCTTTTGAAAACAACACCATTTAGTCTTTGGCAGATAACAACCTACCACCTTATACATAGTTTGCCCAAGTTTGCCCCAAACCACCAGTTTTGAAGTCCCTTCACTGGCTGCCAATTAGTTTCTGGGCAAGGTACAATGTGTTGGTGATTATCTTTAAAGCCCTACATAGCTTGGGTCCAGAATACTTAAGGGAATGCCTTCTTCCATACTGTCTGTCCTGCACTCTAAGGTCCTTGGGGAAGGATCTACTTCAGCCAAAAAAAATCTAGGCTAACTTCAGTTACCCAGAGGGCCTTCTCCACTGCTGCTCTGAAGCTGTGGAATGACCTGCCGGAGGAGATCCGCCACATTTCTACCCTTACATCCTTTAAGAAGGTTCTTAAGACTGATCTCTTCCGACAGGCCTTCCCTACCTAGTTCCTCTCCCCATATACTGTGACCTACGTTGTGCTGTCCACCAATTCTTCTCTTAATTTTAACACTTTGTATTTTATTGTTTTTAAATGCTGATTATTTAATTGTAATTTTAGTACTGGGATGGGGGGGTTGGGAACGGAATAATTTTTGAATTTTATTGTATTTTTATGTATTTTATTGCTGTGACCCGCCCAGATTCCCTGTGATTGGGCAGGCTATAAATATTA
>NC_056523.1:77051342-77054902 GCF_019175285.1 Sceloporus undulatus | reverse complement strand
TATTATTATTATTATTATTATTATTATTATTATTATTATTATTATTATTACAGTATTATTATTTATATTCTCTCCTCATTTAAAGTATCTGTAAACTACTCTTTATACAGGGCAGTTTGCAACCAAAAATTACAATAAAATCCAGCCACACAATTAAGACAATCTTATGAATTTACATGTTCTATACTACAGGCCAATGTATTGATCTTCTGGTTCAATTAATTGCTATTTCCTTTCTTTCTTTCTTTCTTTCTTTCTTTCAAAATGTATTACATATGGAATGTCAAAGGTTGAATATGGCTGCCCTCCTTGACTGAAAGGGTGAAAAATACTAGGCTAGCCTGAGATTAGAGCAGTAGACTTGCCATTGGTTCATGGGCCCAAAGCCCCAAGATCATTTCTACAGATTCTGCCAATTAAAATCAATGGGGCTATTTTGGGTTTTGACCATATTAGCCTCATTACAAACTCTAAGCTTTAAAACAATTAATAAAGCCTCCAATTCAGATCACCTCTATGGGGATTTATCATACAATTCAGAAATAATGTTGTTCATGTACCAGCACATGGAAGGAGCTTAAACTAGATTAACAAATGCCACTTACGATGCACACACAACAGGACGATTTTAAAAAATGGCAATCAGCATATTTTTAGGTGTAGTTGTAAGGCTCCAGCCTTGAACAGTTATCATGGAGTAGTCCAACTGGACCTAGTGGGAGCTAGTCCTAAATAGACATTGACTATGGGCACTCCACATTTGCGGCTTTGACTTTTGCAGATTTGATTATTTGTGGTTTTGATTGAGATGTTGTCTCTAGGAATCTCTAGGCCCTTCTGTGCAACTCTGCCAAAAGTTGACCATAGAGTTGTGGTGGGGAACCTAGAAGTTCCTAGAGAAAACACTTCTCTAGGCATTTGTAGGTCCTCTAACATGATTCCATGATCAACCTCTGGCAGATGTTCACCATAGAGTTGCAATGGAAGGCCTGGAGATTCCTAGAGAGGTGTTCTCTCGGGAAAAAAAGAATAGTGATTTTTTTATTTGTGGTTTTTCCACATTCACAGGGGTCCTTCAGCCCTAACCCCAGCAAATGTGGGAATCACAAATAAATAACCACTTTTTTTTACCTTGAAAGAACACCTCTCTAGGAAACTCTAGGTCCTCAAGAACAACTTTATGGTCGACATCCACTGGAGGCTGACCACAGAATTGTAGTGGAGGACCTAAAGATACCGAGAGAGGTGTTCTCTCGAGGAATCTCTGGGTCCTTCAGTGCAACTTCTGGTGAAAGTCGGCCATAAAGTCGCACTGCAGGACCTAGAGATTTCTAGAGATAACATATTAATCAAATCTGTGAATAATTAAATCTGCAAAAGTCAAGGTCGCAAATGAGGAGGGCCAACTGTATGGGATTGCTCTTTACAGTTGGCCCTCTGTTTTCATGGGGGATCCGTTCTGGACCACCACCACCCGTGAAAACAGAGGATTGCACTTATTCAAGCCCCATAGGCTTGAATGGAACGTGCCCTTGTGCATATGCCATTGCAAATAGAGGAGGTGGTCCTCTGCGTATATTCAAGGGCACGGATCCCAGATCCGCGCATTAGGAGGGGCGACTGTACATCAATAACTTCGGAAAACAGCATGCAGAACCAAAACACTGTCAACGCTTATTTAAGAGATGTGAAAACAACTATCCTCTCTAAAGTCAGGAGACAAAGAGCTGCGATGCCAAACAATTCATTAGTTGCCTTCTGAAGTGCAGTGAGGGCTGTGAGTGTAAAGGGCATTTCAGTCAGAACTAGAACTTCACTAAAAGGGCATCATAAAACAAAAACAAACAGAAAGCTAATTTTCACATGTTGCTTTAGGCTGGTGAGGAAGGTCTGCCACTGAATTAGCCGTTGATACAACTCATTATCAGTACATTTCGGTGAATCTGTCACATGTTTCACCCCTCTCTTCTCCAACCAAGACACTCTCCTATCGGCATTACAAAACAACACTCTGCACCACGATTGTTCTTTAAAATGCTAAAAACGCTCCCAGTCCTACAGTCCTCTAGTTTGCCCAGGATGATAGCTCAAACCTAACCATTACATTTGCCATACTTAATAGGCCACAAAGACGTTCATGCATGAAAATTAATCAGCCCAGAAAAAGCATCTTATCTGCGGCGTTGCATAACCCATGAAAATATCCTCCACACATTAACTGTTCTCACAAAGACTCTCCCAAAAACACAATGAGTCCAAACATAAACCTTCTGGTTTGCTTTGACTTCTCCAAGTTTGTGCAATGATGTTTTTTCAAGATAAATAAATAAATAAATAGGGGAGGGTTGTAAAAAAGTGAGGTCTTCATAAAAAGGAAGGAGACCAGGCCAAGTGAGAAGAAGCTCAGGAGCACCAGGAAATACTCAAACTATCCTTGCTGCTAAAGGGGAAGAATAGCCCAGTCTGTTTGTTTCTGAGGAGAGTGGCGCTGGGCCTGCCTTATTTGCAGTTGAGACTCTTGTTTTTCTCCCCACCATCATCTCCACTACAGTACTACTAACCTGACAACATAAATCAAGCCTGAAAGAGGAAACAAAAATGAAAGTCTGTGAGATGAGATGATTAAAGGTTGTGAAATGGGGGCTGGGGGGTGTTGCACACAGACAGTTCAGGTTACAGACTGGGTTGTCTATAGAAAACAAAGGAGGGGGGTAAGATGGGGAAGTATTTTGGCTCCTTCAAGCACATTTAGGTGCTCTTGTTAGGAGTAGTCCTGGGCAAGTCACACTCTCTCAGCCTCCTCCTCCTCCTCCTCCTCCTCAAAGGAAGGCAATGGCAAGAGCCCTCTCTGAAGAAGCTTGCCAAGAAAACCAGGCTGGCCAGGGAAGGGCTGGAGGGAGCCACGGAGAGGGCGGAGGGGCTCCCTGGGTGACCCCCAAAACCCCGGGGGCTCAGAGCCCTTCTGGGCCAGGGGTGTGGCAGCAGCAGCAGCAGCAGCAGCAGCAGGAGCCGAGGGAGGGAGGCATGGAGGGCGGGAGGGCGAGTCTCTCACCGAGGAGCAGGAGCTTGACCTCCCTGGCCGCCTTCTCGCCGTCCTCGCGGAGGTTCTTGTCGATCATCTTGGAGCGCTCGGCGGCCGCTTTGTCCTCGGCGCTGACCGTGCAGCCCATGGCGGGGCTCCTCCGGACCCACAGGCTGACCCTCCGACGGACGGACGGACGGAGCGAGGAGCGGGGGAGTCCTGGCGGCCGCTTCTGGCCGGAGAGAGGCGGTCTGGGGGGGGGAAAAGGAGGCCAAGAAGGAGAAGATCGAGAAGAAGGGGAAGGGTGGGACCGGGCTCGGCCCCAGGAAGGCTCCTCCACACTCAAAGGGAGAGAGAGAGGAAGCGGGAGGGAGGGAGGGAGGGAGGCTGGGCCTCAGTCGTCGTCGTCGTCGTCAGTGAGGGGAGAAAGGAGAAAGGAGAGGGTGGAGGGAACGGGGGACGGTTGAGGAGCCGTTGAGGGAGAGGAGGAAGGGAGGAGCGATGGGGCCAGAGCGGGAGGCCAGGAAGGAAGGAAGGA
>NC_056523.1:76977810-77051332 GCF_019175285.1 Sceloporus undulatus | reverse complement strand
GATGATGATGATGATGATGATGATGATGATGATGATGATGATGATGATGACTGCCCTCGGCCTCCTGGAGAGGGAAAGGGAAGAGGAAGGCAGCCTTATGGGGCGCACTGCGGACTAGGAGGAAGGCACTTGGGATGGAAGGTTAGGCCTTCCACGGGGAGAATAGGGGGACTAAGACTGTGGGGAATAAAGTTTACTAAGGCTGAGCCTGAGGGAGAATATAGGGACTAAGAATAGAGGGAGTAAAGTTTACTAAGGCTGGGCCTGAGGGAGAATATAGGGACTAAGAATAGAGGGAGTAAGGTTTACTAAGACTGAGCCTTAGGCAGAATGTGGGGACTAAGAATGAGAGGAGTAAGGTTTAGTAAGACTGAGAATGGGGGGGACTATGAGTGTGGGCAGTAAGGTTTACTAAGACTGAGTCTGAGGGAGACAATAGGGACTAAAAATAGGGGGAGTAAGGTTTACTAACACTGAGCCTGAGGGAGAATGTGGGGATTATGAATGGGGGGAGTAAGGTTTAGTAAAACTGAGCCTGAAGGAGAATGGACTAAGAATGTGGGGAGTAAAATTTTGTAAGACTATGGGGAGTAAGATTTAGTATGACTAAGCCTGAGGGAGAACGTTGGGAGTAAGTATTTGGGGACAGAGATTTAGTAAGACTAAGCCTTTGGGGACTAAGGCTAAGAATGTAGAGACTGGGAGTTAGTAAGGCTAAGACTGAAGGAGAATTTGGGGACTAAGGCTAAGAATTTGGGGACTCAGACTTAGTAAGAGTAAGCATGAGGGAGAATTTGGAGAGTAAGATTTAGTAAAACAACCTGAGGGAGAATTGCAGGACTAAGACTCAGAACTTGGGGACTAAGACTTAGTAAAAGCCTGAGGAAGAATTTGGCAGCTAAGTGCGCCATTTTGTCCCTCGCCTCTTGCTGTCCGCGTAAGCTGGAGTCCACATATGGCGAGGGCGCATATGCCAAGTGCAGACTGTATTAATCAAAACTGCCAATAACCAAATCCACAAAAGTCAAAGCCGCAAATGTGGAGGGCCCACTGTATATCTGTCTACTCCAAAGCCCTGGGGGGGGGGGGTTGGATTCCATTTGCAGCATGTTTTCAGGCCCCTCGGGCCCTCCCTCCCTCCCAGGGCCAAAGAACGTTCTGCAAATCTTTTCATTAAAATACTTGGCCCCAAAATGCCATCTAGAGGATGGGCAGCATTTCTCCCATGCTTTGGACCCTCTCCAGGCCTTCCTTTATTTATTTATTTATTTAGTGTACTTATATCCCGCCCTTCAGCCTTAAAGGCTATCAGAGCGGCTTACGATTATTATTTTTAATTAGATTATTATTTTTAATTATTTTAATTTAGGCCCCAAAGAGGCCTTTTTTGAAACAGGAAATGATTTCTTTCTTTTTTAATTTAATATTTTATCATTAAAATGATTCAGTAGAAATCTTTACATACAGACACATACATACATTACAGATACAAGTGCAAATACATTCATTCCCTGTATACAGGATATATAGATAAAGATGCCTCCTATATGGATGTATCTTAAAAGTCGAGAAATAAGGGAGTAATACATATAAAACAAAGTTAATATTCTTATATTCATTTCTTTATTATCATTATTATCTCTGTCTCTCCTGTCACACCAGTTATCTCTCCCTCTACCTCCTCTACTTCCTCCCTTACTTGCTGGCTACCTACTACTATCTTTTCTACTCTCCTTTAAACCTTATATTCCTATCCTCTTTTCCCCTTTTCTTGACTTTACTTTTTACCCAACTCTTACACTCAACCTTCTAGATACATACATACAGTACATACATACACACATACATACCTACACAAACCTTCCATACATATCATATATCCCACTTTTCTCCTTCTCTTTCTATATCTTCTTGTTATTTCCTCTCTAATAAACTTCTTTACATTTCCTCTTCCATACACCCCCCTTTCATACCAACTTCCTCCCTACCAATATTTGTCTTTTTGAAACAGGACGTGATTTCTGTTCACTTCCTCTTATTTAAAAAAAAGGCTCCAAAATGTAGTGAAAATGCACTCTTTACTCCTAGAGGGCATTTGGGACAAATTATTATTATTTTGCAAAACCTGATGCGGTGAGGGTACAACTGTTCAAGGTATTCAGAGAGGCTAATTCAGTCCCTTTCCACAGTGTCCCACCCCGCTCTAAGGCAGGGTTCAAAAAGGGGGAAAAAAGACATTTATCTGCTTCAAACCACTAATCACTATGATGACTTTAAATACTTTAAATATCCTATAAGTTCTGGGCAGTTGTAAGAGGAGCCAGTATTCCTCAGTTGATTCAGTCCAACAGATGAGACCTACTTTACAGCTGTGAACTACCCTGGCAATGGGGACAGGGCTCCTTTCTGCACACCATTATTTTCCTCCATGGTGGGCCCCTCAGGACAAAGGAGGATGTGGACCTAGCAGTGACAACCGTGATGGCAGCCTCAACCCAGCTGGAAGCCAGTGAGTCACTCAGTAACCCTCACAAGGTTAAGACTGTCTGTTTTGGAGACTTTCCCCACCTTGCTTTAACCTGTCATTTCTCTCTTCCTCCTCCTCTCAGGTCTTGAGTCTGCTCACTCACTTCTTCCAGGCAGGATCTTGTAAGAAAACACAGACATTTTAAAAATCTGCTTGAACAGAAATTTAACTCTGAAAAGAGAACATGTCTCAGAAAAAGGAGGACGTATGGTGACACTAGCCTAGGATAGAGACATGACTAGTAGATAGCAGTGGTGTCACTAGGGTTGGGTTGGTGTCACCCAGTATTATTATTATTATTATTATTATTAACCTTTATTTATAAAGCGCTGTAAATTTACACAGCGCTGTACATACAATCTTTTTAATTGAACGGTTCCCTGCCCTCAGGCTTACACTCTAAAAAGACACAACACAGAAGGAGAAGGGAGTGGGGAAGGGGAAGGGGATGAGGGCCAGCAGTTCTTCTCTACCTCCGAGGCCTGGACCAAGGCAGATGGACTGGAGGGAGGGCTTGGCTTCTTAATGGATGGGTAAACTTCTTCCAGGGAGGCCTGTTGGAGTTAGCCTGCCTCTCTAGTCAGATAATACATATAAAATACATAGCAATACAGGAAATGATTCAATAAAACAGGCAACAAAGGAACATCAAATAGCAAGTGACAGTTATGCAATGCCTGGGAAAGCTTCTCTGAACAGGATGGTCTTCAACTCTGTTTTGAAGCTGGTTAAAGAAGTGATGGCTCTTGTTCGCAGGGGAAGAAGGTTCCAGAAGTGAGGGGCAGCGAGTGAAAAGGGGCGAATCCGAGATGGGGCAGAGAAAATCCTGGGCTGGGACAGCAGACCTTGACTACCAGAACGGAGGGCCCTAGTGGGAAGGTGAGGAGAAAGAAGGTCTGATAAGTAAGGAGGGGCCAGTCCATGGAGGGCTTTGAATGTCGACAGCAGGAGCTTATACTGAATACGGAAAGGGAGGGGGAGCCAGTGAAGGGATGCCAACACAGGAGAGATGTGGTCAGAGTGGTGGGTGGAAGTGATAATACATGCAGCTGAATGCTGGACAGAGATTAAAGGACGGAAGTGAGAGAGAGGAAGCCCTGCCAGAAGGATGTTACAGTAATCAAGTCATGAGACCACTAGGGCATGGACCAGGATCTTGGCAGTAGAGGCAGAGAGATAAGGTCGGATTTTAGCAATATTGTATAAGAAGAATCTACAAGCCTTGGCTGTGGTCTGGATCTGAGGGATACACGACAGAGAAGACCAGAACTCATGGTGTCACCTCCATCCGTTGACTTCCTCCCATGCCAGACCATACAGAATCCTTACTAATGTTTTGTACTAATGTTACTCAACAATGATAACTCCTGTATATCACTATAAATAATGGCAATAGTGACATAAACAACCAGCAAAATTAAAAATTATACATTTAAATTACAATATCATATGCACAACCTAAATGTATTTACATGTACATAGTTTCATGCGGCTAAAGTGAAAAATTGGTAGGATGTGATTTTTAAATATTTTTAATTAAAAAAATAATTTTAAAAAACCATCTCTTCCACTGAGTTGCAGCATTTTAAAGAGATGTGGCAAACACCACAGCCTGTTTCTGCCCAAAGGCAGGTGTTTGGAGAACAGTGGTGTCACACAACAGCTGGTTTGTCCCACATCTCCCCACCCTCATAATGATGCCCCTTGTGTTTGGAAACTACATTTGTTTAGACCCTAAACTTTAGAGGAACAGTGGCTTAAGGACAGAAGAGGCATTTCAATAAAGAAATGTTAGTGATCTTTTTATGTGTACAGGAGGCAAGAAAGGGGAAAATACTTGTTAATTCCTAGCATGATGATGGAAAAATAGTTAATGGAATTATGTTAAAACAGATCTAAATGGTGTAGTAATATTTAATCAGCTGTATGTGTCTTGAGGTACATTTTTGCCTGGACATACTTTGAGATCTAAAGGGGTAGCATCAATTATGGGACAGAGATAAGAACCACAATAGGCTGAAGCTAGATCTGTTTGTTAATTCACAACATGTTCTCTTGCTGATCCCTATTCAGCCTGACCCAGTTGACAAAGGTAATGAGAGGTTTGAGCTCCTTGAAAAAGGGTGGAAGAAACTCATAGGAACCTGGAAGTGTATTTCTTGGCAGTTTACAGAACATGGTTGTCATGCTGGCCAGTGGATTCTGGAAGTTTCAGTCCAAAAAAGTAACATTGTCAGAGCACTGAACCATATAATGAATAAATATTAAGTGTAGCTCTTGTTGAGACATGTAAGTAAAACCTATTTATTTCAACAGATGTTTCACGGGCCCTGAAAGGGTTGGCACTGGGTCCTCTGATTTTATGTTTTATGTTCTTTTGTTTTATGGCTGCTATAATTTTATTATGATCATGTTTTATTGCCTTCTGATGACCACTATTACTGTATATTACTTTGTTGATTTTATGTTGTAAGCCTTCTTGAGCCCTGTAGAATTAAGACAGGGAATTTAAATTTTAAAATAAAAACAAGGAAGTGGCTTTCCATTGCATAAGTCGCATGCAGAACATGGAAGCAAAATACAGAGGCAGACAAAACATGTACAACTAAACACATGTATATATGTTTTTTAAAAAATAGTTTTCACATAAATAACACTATTACCATGCATGATACTTCACATTCACAAAGTAAACCCCAGACAGAGTTGAAATGGAGTGCTATGACCATTGCTTGACAATAGTTCTGAGATTACATCTACAAGTTCCCTTAGTATTCTTGAATACAGTTCATCCAGCCCTGAAGACCTGAACTGAATCATAGCAAGATATTCCTTCACTTTTGTCTATCCTGGGCTGCAGTCCCTTTACTGTATGATTTGTTCTGTTTTTACTAGTTAGAGAACTGTTTTGTTTGTTGGGGTGTTTTTGTTTGTTTGTTTGAGGAGAAGACTGAGGCAAAGAAGGTGTTGAACAGTTCCACCTTCAGTCTGTCTCCTGTTAATATGTCCCCATCTTTTCTACACAGTGGCCCTACCATTTCCTTGTTTTTTCTCCTGCTACAAATGTAGCCCAACCCCCCTTTTTATTTTTAACCTTTCCACCAAGCCTGAACTCACTCTGAACATTAGCTTTCTGGCTTTCTCCCTCTAAATACCGGCTATTTGTTTGTTTTCCTCTTTGGTGACTTCAACTTTCTGCCATTTCTTATACATGTCTCTCTTAAATCTCAGTTTATCTGAAGTTTCTTTGTACATCCTCTGGTTTCTTCAGACACCTCCCAAATTTATTCCTCATTAGAATTGTTTGCAACAGAACTTTCAATATCTAACATTTAAGAAACACTCATGTATCATGAACTCCCTTCCCTTTGAGCATTTCTGACTGTGAGATCTCATCTACTATTTCCCTAAGCCTACTGAAACCAACTTTCTTGAAGTCCAGAGTGTGTGTCTGACTATATTTGCCTTCTCCTTTCTTCTATATAACAAATTCCAAACGGACATGGTCATTGCTACCCCAGGATTCCACTACTTCCACCACTTTGGCTTTTAAAGCTCTCCATGGATTGCTCCCTCCCTACCTGTCAGAGCTAGTTTCTCCATACCTTCCTTCCTGTACTCTTTGGTCAAGTAATCAAGGTCTGCTGTCACAACCAAGGACGTCCATGTCTTTGACTCGGATCCACCCTTTCTCACTGGCCACCCCTATTTCTGGAACCTCCTTCCTGCACAAGGTCATTCCATCATCTCTTTGACCGACTTTAACACTGAGTTGAAGACAATTTTGTTTTAGGGAAGTGTTCTCTGCCATTACATAAATCTCCATTCCTTTGCTATTTTAACCTGTGTTTTATATTATTTTAATTTAAATTGCATTAATTTGTAATTGTTTCTAGAATGTGTGCCTCCTGCAGGTTTTTATTTGTTTATTTATTTTAATTAATCTGATTATTCTGTACAGCACTTTGCAAATTTACAGTGCTTTAGAAATAAAGATTAATAATAATAATAATTTGACAAGTTCATCTCTGTTCATTACGATCAACTCTAAAGTAGCTGATCCTCCTGTTGCTTGCTCCTCCTTTCATACAGTGAAATTGTCTGCAAGACAAATAAGGGATTTGTTAGATCTTACATTCTTGGCAGAATTTGACTTTCCAACAAATATTGTGGTTGATATCACCCACTACGACTATAGCTCTCATTTTTGCATGTTTAGTAATTTGTTATAGCAGGGTATCATCCAGATCTTCAGTCTGACTATAGTATCCAGATGCTCTCAATGTGTTTTCCATGTTCTAAATCACTGATTTCCTCAAAGATGTACACATCCTTGATTGTATAATACTATTCCTCCTTATCTCTGTGATCTATTTCCTTGGAATAGGTTATACCCTTCCATTACTATATTCCAGTTATGAGATTCCTCCCACTATCAAATGCCTATCAAATCATATTTGTCTTCTTGTGTTAAGAGTTCAAGTTCATCTTCTTTGTTTCCCATGCTCTGCAATGTAGAGACTTTTAAGACCATGATCATTCTCTCCAGCTGATTCCCTTTTTCCCCCAGCCCACTCTTGGGTTCTTGTACTATTGGCCCAGTTTACTTGTATTGTTGAGGATATTTCCCCCAGTATGTTCTCCTACCCTTCAGAATACTGTCTCCTTCCCCTTCTAGCTCAGTTTTAAGCCCTCTTGGTTAGGTTTGCAAGACTTACAGCAAATACAGTGGGTCCTCGCCTTACGCGGGGATCCGTTCCGGATCCCGCCGCGTAAGGCGAATTCCACCTATGCTCAAGCCCCATTGTAAACAATGGGGCTCATGCACGGCGGGGAGCAACGGGTGCACGCGCCCATTCAATTGAATGGGACGCGCCGCCTCCGCGCGCACCCCACGGCTTGAGCACGTATGCTCAAGCCGCGTAAGGCGCGCCCGCGTATGACGCAGGCGTGCTGTATATTCCTACCAGCCACTATGAGGTACAGCCCTCTTTTTAGTTGGACTACAGTACAGTTGGCCATATCTATGAATTCATCTATCTATGGCTTGAAAATATATACACATACATTCCGAAAAGCAAACCTTGCTTTTATCATTTTATATAAGGGACAGCATTTTACTATGCCACCATATTTAATGAGGGTTGAGCAGCCACTGATTTTGGTATCCATGGGGGTCCAGGAACCAAGCTTCAAGACATACCAAGGGCCCACTGTACAGACTGGTGAGGTTTTCATCTTATAAGCCACACTGCTGCCTCTGCTTGGTTGGCAACTGAACAGCTGTAGCAACTGTGATTCTAGGGTTTTACCTTCCACCTCTGCAAGAACAGACTTGCTGTGTGCAGGCAAACCAGACCCAGCTTTGCTTCTTGATTTTTCTCTTTTTCCTTTCAGACCATCTCAGATCATTTAAAGTCAGGTGTTCGGATATGGGCAAGCTCCAGACAGCCAACAAGATCTATGGTAGTCCATTCATCTGGTTAGCATGGGTTTGCTGTCTTTTTCTGACAGGGCTCCTAGTTTGTTCACACCTATATGGATGTCAAAAGTGCAGCAGGAGTGTATTTTTCTTTTTTCCTTTTCTGCCTGTAATTAAACAAAAGACAACAAAATGACATAGAAATGTATTTTTTTCCCTTTTCAGCCTGTAATTTAAAAAAAAAGATAACAACCTAAAGTTGGTAATTATCAGTATGGATGGTTGTTTGTTTTTTTGGTAAGGTTGGAAATAGCAATGGTTAAAAATAAAAATACTCTGCAAAAAGACTATGCTCCTACTTGAATTTCTAAATTGCTACAATTCTACTCCAGCCTGTTCATGCATACATTTTGGCATTTACATGTACCAAGTGTACTAGTCTATCTGTACCAATCCTCCTCTTTCTTGTTTAGTGAAGGTCAGCGCTTGTTAGTGTTAAGAGCTACCCAGAGTTCTTCCAAGCCTCAAGTGGGAGGTTATGCTGTATGAAAAGTGCAAGCCTGTCCTCCTAAAAATAATAATACTAAAGCTGTTTATTCATTGCAGCTGGAGAAAATACCAACTGTAGCTGCAAACCTAAACACTGAATTTCTCAAGCCAAGTCAGTATTGGACTACCCAGCTGCCTTCATCTCCAAAATTATCACAGATAATAAACCCCTTGGTAACTAAATATTTTGTTACTGATTAAAACAGAGATAAATATTTTAACTCACAGGTTATCATTCTTTTCTGCACAGAAATGTTACCCACATGTAATATATGCAAGAATATAAATCTGAAATAAAATTAACTTGTATTGGCATCATAGCTTTGAAGAGGAGCTTGTTAACTATTATGGCCTAAATGCTTTTTTTTTTAGTTCCAACTAGCGTAGACCCATTCAGTCAAGGGGATAGTATTGAATTATCATTGATTCAATTGATCTTCTCTACTTGGGATTAGCAATAGAATTTAAACCATTTTCTCAACCCCCTCAAACCTACCTACCCTCATCTCTAATGGCTCATCTTTTTTGGAGGTTGCTTGCAAGAATTACTAAGAAAATGGTTATATCAAGCACTCTGAACATTTAGAAAAGTGCTATAATTAAGTCCTGTTATTAAGAGGCCATTTTTTTTGTTTAATGGAATGTCTTTCTTTAAAGCTATTCAGTATCTACATGACATGACTTAATTCTGCAGAAAGGGTATCAGACTCCTCAATCTTTTTGTTTAATTCCTTCTAAACTAGGGGTGGAAAGTATGTGACAATCCAACAGCAACCCTCACTCTCCTAGCTAATGGCAAGGATACTGAGGGCTGTATTACAACGTTTTGGAGGAATATATGATCCCCACTCCTGTTCTAAACTATATTTTAGGATTTTCCCTATAATTTTTAATAGTCTAATTTTGTGAACAGTCACATTTGTCATCCTTCAGGGTAAACTTTGGGTGGGTGGGGGTAATATTTTGCTAATTCAGCTCTACAGACAGTGGCACAGCTGGCAGATAAAATGCTATTGAGCTGATGGAAAATGCATGATTCTGTAATGCAACTCTGTGTAATCCTTTGTAAAAACATAGCTGAAGGACACAATATAGTTTCATAGACTAAAATAAGGGCTAGGATTAGCATAATAATCATGCTCTAGTGTGTCTCAGGAGATTTCATTTCTAATTACCAGTTCCATTAAATTATTGTGATCAGTAAATTAGCCTCCATGAAAGCAATCTGATTAACAACAAAGAATGTGGCCTTGCACCAAATGCAGGATCATTTTTGTCAGCTGTTGAATTAATCCAAAAATTAACCCTCTAAGATGAAAACATCCTAAAATCTTTTTAGTGCTGTGTTGGAATTGTTATGCTCCCTATACAACAACAGGCATGGGAAACACTTGCTGTCCAAATGCTGTTGTATGCCAGGTTCCACCAACTCCAGGGAGCATGGCCTAATGGTTAAGAGTGGTGAAAACTAGTCTAGCAATATCTGGAGGGCCACAGACTCCTCATCCCATGTGCAGTTTTTGCTGATTGCCTCTTTTTTCATCCAACTAGAAATACACCTCTTAGGAATCACTCAGGGATACAGCAGACATTGTAAATTCATTGGCATTTGCTTTACCTCCCCCAAACCTTGCAATAATTATGTCTTTCAGTTTCACAATATTTGGATACTCCACCATCCTCACCCTCTAGGAGGAAACCTTGGTGCCAGTTTTTCAGAATAAATCACTGTAGTAAAAATTAGACTTTAGGACAGCCTCACTGCAGGAGTGGCAGAACAGTTTCAAGGGGGTTCATTGGGCAACTCCTCCATTGATCCTTCTCTCCTAATGTCCTGCTTGTACCGAAGCAGCTACCTATAGGAAGTCTGCTGGGAGGACAAGAACTGATGATTTTCATGTAGCTGTCTGAAGCAGACTGACTTCAATTACAAATGTAATTCTTCTAGTTGGGATGGCCCGTTTCCACTGCTCCAGTAAAATAAAAATGAAATGCCTCACCAAAAGGGAGAACAAAAGGTGTATGTTGGGCTGCATTTACAAAATTTGCATATCTAAATTTTATATGTAGATGCAAATTTAGAAATACCTGTAATAAGATTTTAAATAGAAATGCAATCAATCTCAGCAGAATGGGAAAAAGCTCCAATTAAGGCTGGGGAACCTGAGGGAGGATGAAACCAATTTCTACTGCTGTAGTTATTTAAGTTTCATTTTTCTGAATGTAATATTAATATTATTCTTTTTATTCTTCCTTGCCAAAAACATTGAATGAAATTTGAGTATTCAAGGACAAGAAAGAGAAGATGGAAGCTTTGGAAGCTTCAAGCAATCTTGGATGAAACGGATTTTCTGGACCCATTTCAAACTGGCTTCCGGGTGGGCTATGGAGTTGAGACTGCTATGGTCGCCTTAGTTGATGATCTCCGTCTGGGCATGGACGGGGGTAGCATGTCCCTGTTAATGCTTTTGGACATCTCAGTGGCTTTCGATACCATTGACCATGGTATCCTTCTGGAATGCCTGAGGGAGTTGGGTATCGGGGGCACGGCGCTCCAGTGGTTCCATTCCTACCTCTTGGGCAGATTCCAGATGGTGCAGCTGGGGGACTTTTGCTCCGATAAGAGGGAACTTACATCTGGCATCCCTCAAGGAGCTATTTTGTCCCCCATGCTATTTAACATTTACATGAAACCGCTGGGAGAGATCATCCGGAGACACGGGGTGCGGTGTTATCAGTATGCTGATGACACCCAAATATGTTTCTCTGTGTCTCCGACTGTTGCAGTGACTAGGGATGGCATCTCTCTAAATGCCTGCTTGGAGTCGGTAATGGGCTGGATGAGGGAAAACAAACTCAGTCTGAATCCAGAGAAAACAGAAGTACTTGTGATAGGCTCCCCGGGTCCGGGTAGTGTAATTTGTCCACCTGTCCTGAATGGGGTCATGCTCCCCCCTGAAGGACTCAGTTCGCAGCTTGGGAGTGCTTCTGGACTCGTCGCTCCAATTGACATCTCAAGTGGATGCGACGGTCAGAAGCGCCTGTTATCAGCTTCGGCTGATACGCCAGCTGCGACCCTATCTGGGCCAGGGGGACCTTGAAACGGTGATACATGCTCTGGTAACCTCTCGATTGGATTTCTGCAATGCGCTCTACATGGGGCAACTCTTGTACCAAACTCAGAAGCTTCAATTAGTGCAGAATATGGCAGCAAGATTGGTCGCTGGATATTCCAGGACCGACCATATAACACCTGTTCTTCAAGATCTTCATTGGCTGCCCATTCACTTCCGGGCACAATACAAGGTGTTGGTTATTACCTATAAAGCCCTAAATGGCTTGGGCCCAGGCTACTTGGAGGACCGCCTCTCCCCATATAATCCGCCCCGCACACTCAGGTCAGCTGGGAAGAATTTGTTGAGGGTTCCAACCGTGAGATATGTGTCAACCTCACAAAGGGCCTTCTCCTTCTCAGCCCCTAAAATTTGGAACACTCTTCCCAATGAGCTCCGTTCCATCACTTCCCTGGATTTGTTCAAAAAGAAGCTTAAAACCTTTTTTTCCACCAGGCTTTCCCCCATTTCCCTTGATATTATGTGGCTTCCCCCTATATGTACTGGCATCATGGATTAACAATTCAGCTGGCTTTGACTGGGGTAATTGGTTTTATTTGTTTAATATAATGGTTTCATATAGTGTTATTGCTATGTTTTTATTGAAATTTTTATTCTGTATTGTTTTTATTGCATTTTCTGTACACCGCTTTGATCATCGCGGAAAAGCGGTATAAAAATAAAATTTTATTATTAATTTTATTATATTATTAAAAATGCTGTATTTTAACAAATAATAAAAAATTAAATAAAAAAATTAAAAATAAAATCTTCCCCTTTTCCTATTGCCCTCAACTTTACCATGCATTATTATCTTTTCTAACAAGTTCTTTCTTCTCATGATATGGCCAAAGTACAACAACCTCAGTTTAGACATCCTAGCTTCTATGGAGAGAGGATTCAGGCCTGTTTGCTGTAGGAACCATTTATCGGTCTTTTTAGCAGTCCATGGTATTTGCAGAACTCTTCTCCAGCACCACATCTCAAATAAGTTGATTTTCTTCCTGTCCGCTTTTTTCCACTGCCCACCTTTTAGAACCATACATAAAAATTGGAAATACAGTGTGCCCATGCCTTACGCGGGTGCACTATATGTGGCTTCAAGCTTACGCTAAAGCCATACAACAATAAAACATGGCAAACCCGTGGCACTGCAAGCACATTGTTTTCAATGGGGCGCAAGCATACGCAGGATCCCCCTTACACGAGGGGATCCGAAACAGATCCCCTGCATAAGAGAAGGGCCCATTGTATAATGGTATGAACAGTCCCAACTTTAGTTTTCAGTGATATATTTATACACTTCAAGATCTTGTTTAGTTCCTTCATTGCTTCCCTTCCAAGTCCAAGGCGTGGTCTAGATGGCACTTTGCTCCAGCCTGGCCACGTACTAGGGTTACGCAGGGGCGGAGCGACCGCATGCCCCGCAGCCCTAGTACGTGGCGGCAGCGTAATAATGGTGGTGCCCTGTATACCCGCACCGCCATTGTTTCATAAGCACCACGCAGTATCCTCACATTGCATACGGCACTTATGTAACCAGTGTGCCACTGGTGCACTGGTTACGCCGCCCCTGCGGATTTAAAAGAACCTGCTTTTTGTGGGGGGGTTTTCCGTCAGAGGGAAGCCGCGCAGTTTGGCAACTGCAGCTTCCCTCCAGGGGGGAAAGGCCACCGCCACTCTGGACATTCTGTAAGGTATGTACCGGGCCTTAGTCTTTCCTTTTATTTCTTGATTGCAGTCTTTGATTTATGATTGAGCCCAAGTATGGAAAATCTTGAACCATTTGAGTGAATTATGTAGATTGTGTTCATTATGTTTGGGTTTCTGCTAGTAATAACGGTGTTGTCTGTGTAGTTTAGATTGTTGAACTGACTTCCTCCAATTTTCATGTCTCCTTCCAATAGTCTTCAGGTAGAATAAGACTATCCTCTATATAAAGAGTCCATTTAGCCACCCTAGAGATATTGTGAAGGAGTGTTTTAGTTTCCCAAGATGTAGCCATGCTAGTCTTAGGCAAAAAGACTGATAATAGCCTGTTCCAGACTGCCAAAATAAAGCTGCTTCGGGTCCCTTTGGAGGTATGCTGTTTAAACGATGCATGCATCCTAAGAATCCGGAAGCTGCACCAAAGCTGCACTCCAGTGCTTAGGAATGGAGTGTGGCTTTGGCGCGACCTCCGAACTCTTAGGACCCATGCATCATTTAAACAGCATACCTCCAAAGAGACCCGAAACAGCTTTATTTTGGCAGTCTATAACAGGCCAATCTAACTGTTTTGAACCTGCTCCACATGGTATGAAGTGCTAGTGGTTCTGGTGATTTTCATTGTCTCATTACAAAACTTTTGTTTTAAAGTTTTTGCTTGTGTAGCATGTTTCATGTGAGCAAGAGCCATCAGTTGTAAGCAGAGTTAGACACAATATGTGGGGTGGGGTGGGATTCCTGTAATCCATGAGTTCCATATAAGCTTGCACAGAGTCTTCTTTTCCCTTGTTATGACAAGAAGGATGCGACAATTTAACTCTTGTTTATCATAGTTCTATACAGCAACAGCCTTTTGGTGCAGCTACTACTAAACATTTATGAAACACAAATGCATATAAAGGAACAGGTTATGAACAGCTGTGTGTCTTTAGTGCAGAGGAGAGGACAGATTCCAGCACCCAGCCACCTTCCTTGTTTAGAACCATCAGTAATTCTCTGTAAAATAATGTTCAAGCCAAGGGCCAGAATCCAGCACAGAGTTAGGCATAGTTAAGCAGATGGATTGCATTAGCTTCAGATTAGTTCATTGATTAGTGCTTCAGGGCAAGATAAAAATAAAGGAGAATATTGATGAGACAATGATGTTTATCACACTATACTCTTAAAGTGCTACAATTCCACTTTGACTCCTCTAGCTGCCTCCTGTTGCATTCTGGTATTGGCAGTTTTAACGAGGGGTATTTAGAATACCTGAGAATTCTAAATATTCCTCCTTAAAACTGCAAATCCCAGAATGCAACAGGAGGCAGCTAGAGGAGTCAAAGTGGAATTGTAGCACTTTAAGAGTATAGTGTGATAAACATCATGGATGCAGCCAAAATCATAGAAATAGACTTTAGAAGCTGTAAAAACCACCAAAGAACTTCTGACATCTTAAAGAGTAACACATTTTTATAACCTAAATGTTTGAGGACTCATACATACATCACCTGCATGAAATGTTGTTATTAATTGCTGATATGGTTCAGGAGCCAAGGAAGGGAGAAGTGCAGAAAACACAAAAAGGTGACAGACAGGTATGATATTAACATATAAAAAGCAATGCTGTTAGTACTGGTAAACTAATGGACAAATGAAATGTGTTAAAAAGTATCCCAAATCAAGCCAGAAGTGACAGAGTAGAATCTCTTGACTAATTATAATTCACTGATTTCAGTGTGCAGCTTCTGTTTGAAATGCTGTTACTTGAGAACAATTATCTTAAGGTCAGTAGTAGTGCGCCCTAGTAGGTTGAAATGTTCTCTCACTGTTGTTGTTTAATATTGCTAAGTCAGTATTCCCAACTTGGTGCTGTCCAGATGTGTTAGATGATAATGGAATCTTTCATACTTTGCCATTATACTGCTGTAATTCCACTTTAACTTCTGTGGCTGCATCCTGTGGAGTCATGAGGTTTGTCGTTTGTGCAGGCACTACAAATCTCTGCCTAAGAATTCTAAATACCTTTCCCTAACCTACAAATGGGAGCCAGTATAGAGTAGTGGTTTAAGTATTAGACCATGACTCTGGAGATCAGGGTTCGAATCCTAGCTCAGTCATGAAATCCACTGGGTAAGCTACATGCTCTCAGCCTCAAGGGAAGACAATGGCAAACTCCTGGACAAAGAAAACCTCATGATAGCTTCACTTTAGGGTCACCATAAATAGGAAATGACTTGAGGGCACACAACAACCTACCCCAAGATTCTATGTGGTGGAACTATGGCAGTTAAAGTGGACTATAACTGCAGTGTGAAAGGGCCCAGTGTGTCTCAAATGTAACAAACATGGTAATCCAGCTCATCCAATGGACACCAAGGTAAGGAAGTGTAGGCCTGATTCCCACTACCTTTTAAACTGGATCATAAATCGGTTTGAACCAGTTCAAATGACACTGGTTCCCACTTGAATTAATTCACTGAAGCGATTTGGAGAGGGGGGCACACACTAGACCCATTTAACTCACGTCTTTGACACTGATGTTTTCTGCATCCTTTTGGATAAATCAATTCTGCGCAAGTGTGAACCAGATACAGATCAGAATCAATTTAAATTTGCCCTTCAGCCAACGAGAGCAAGTCCATTTTGAACCAATTCATTGTGAACCACAAGTAGGTTATTTTACAGGGGAAAATGCTATCAGGGCAAATGTAGTGGGAACCATGCTCTGCTGTCAAATCGATCCATCAATTCAGATCACAAACCACTTTTTTTGTAAGTGAGAATGAGGATGTAGTTTAACCATAAAGTTTGATAGGTGGGTGTTGTTATGAGCCTTCAGGTCAACTCAAATTTATGGCCACACTATGCTAGATTATTTTATTTTATTTTTTATTAAATGTATTCTGAGAAGTTTTGACATTGTCTTCCCTTTAAGATGAGAGAGTATGAGGTTACCCAGTGGTTTCCATAGTAAAGCAGGGATTTGAACCCTGGTCTCCTGGAGTCCTAGTCCAACACTGAAATTACTGCATCAGGCTGACTTTATGGATGCATACAGTAATATGTATACCGGCTACTAGCATAGCATCTCTTCTGTAACAAATATTCTGTTCTCACCTTTCTTTCCTCGGCTCAATTGACAGCATTTTCTGCTTAAATTATGGCGGGGTACATACAATCCAAAAAGGGCGGCCTGCCGGCGCCTGGTTTTGGTCCGTGGGGAAGTTGCAGCCTCCAGACCACAGGGCTTCCCCACGGACCAAAAATAATCCGCAAAAAGTGGGTTCTTCTTGTGATGCCATTATGACATCGTAGTGGCACACTCGTGACATTGTAATGGCGCTGTGATGTGCGGACACTGAATCTGGCACGTCATAATGGTGATGCCCATCTGTACAGGGTGCTGCCATATTGACGCCCTCATCACATGCAAGGGGTGTCTAGAAGCGCCGCCCCGAGGCACCCCTCGCACATGACGAGGGCGTTCTTTTTGGCCCGTCTGGACTAGGCCTATAATAGGATTAGCAGACAGAAGATGTTCAGAATATTTGCAGTATTTGTACATATAAATAGAGCCCAAGAGCTATAGCCCTGTCTCTATAAAATAATGAAATATTAACAATCATATGTGCCTCTCTTGTCAGTCATTATCCTAGAATATTGTTAGGAAAAACAACAACAATAGTGACAGAAAGGTAGTATTACAACACTAAAGAAAGAAAATCAGACAGAAAGGCCAGTGCCCTATTTTGAAAGACTCTTGAATCACATTGGAATTTGCTGCCACCTTTTCATTTCTATGTGTTGTGTATGTGTTTGTACAAGGACAGCTTCCTAGTGAGGCTTTTGCTCTAAGTAAGCTCTAAATATGTACTTAATGTTCAACAGAAAGCATAAGAGAGGAGTAGGGATCCAGTGGCCCTACAGAGTTTTATACAGTTCTATGATAAGGCTCTTTTAGGGCAAGTCTGAAGCATTGCTTCTCTTAAGGAATGAGGGAACTGGTTGTACAAGGCACAATTGTACAGGAATACCGTGCCTGAAATACAACATAGTTAACATTCATCAGGAAAGCTCAACAATTGCAACAGAAAGAAGGACTACTTCCAATGTGAATCATATTTAAGCCCTATTTATAATCATAAAAGAGAATTACGTCTGGTCCAAAACAGACTGCAGAAATTATCCAGTTTGAGACTGCTTTAACTGCCCTTGCTCTGTGCTGGGAATTGTAGTTTATTATGGCAACAGAGCTCTCTGACAGAAAAGGCTCAATGTCTCACAAAACTATAGTTTCCAGAATTCCCTAGCACTAAATCAGGACAGTTAAAGCACTGTCAAACTGGATTACTTCTGCAGTGTGTTTTGGACCTCTGTTTTTGATACCTGTCTATAGCCAAAAGTACCTTCTTCAGTCACCAAATGGCAAGCTTCCCTTCTTTAACCATCAAAAAGGAAGTTCCAGTGATGCCTGGGATATACATTTATTCAGGGGGCCTGGGGGCAGTTCCATGCAGTTCTTCCTTCTGCAGGGCCTATTTATTCTTTCTACAGTTAAAAAGAGACATTGTGCCAGAAGTGGTCTGGATTTTTAAAGCCAGAAGAAATCTTTATATTCTGACCATGCTTTTACATCTGCAGTGATGCTATGCTTGTGTGTGAGAGGAACACAGGCTTTTTTAAAAAAAATAGAGGTTCCTCAGTGTTTTGGAATGCTCTTGTTTGACCTAATTGCTTCCACATTACATAGAGGCAGCTGATTTTCCTCCATCATACTTTTGAGAGTGAGATCACTGAGATTAAACTACTATTGTTTTGATCTCTTATTGATTGTGTATATATGTGTGTGTGTGCATGTGTTTCCTGTGCACATTGCAGATAGACTGCCATGTGTATGCATGTGTGCTTTGTGTGTGTTTTTTGTTTCCTGTACGCCTTGCAGATAGATTGACTGTTTTCTGAAACAAGTCCCCCCCCCCCCATAGTGGTACAGTTTTTGAATACTGAAACAGTAGAAGTCTATCCATTACATATTTGTTTGGTTTGTCTATATTTCAATTGTCCGTCCGTCTGTCTGTCTGTCTGTCTGTGTATAATGTTTTATGCTTACATATGAAGAATGGTCAAAAAACAATATATAAATGTTGTAAATAAATAATTTTTATTTCTTTGGCTATTGTATCTCATTTTCCTGTGGTGACTATGTCAGATTCATATGTACTTTGGCTGAGATACATTGTTATGGGTTTTTCCTCAAGCTAATCATTGCAATTTGGATGAGAAAGGCTTTTTCTTGTCACAGGAAATGCTGCTGTTTACAATTTGCATAGCTGTCCAATTTGCAAGTGATTAGATGCTCCAGGCCTTTCATGCAAACTGTGTCTAGCAGCACACCAGGAAATTTAGTGATCTAACTTTCTAGGGGGGCAGTACTCCTGGGAACACTTGCCTAAGCATTACTCCTCCTCTTGTACTCAGTGAGCCTTTCTTCCAATAAGAGGAATAGAATCAGGTTGCAAATCATGTTTCCTGTACACCTTGCAGATAGATTGACTACCCTCTCCCTCCCCCCCTTATAATGCTGCAGTTTATGAACAATAGGTACTTGTCTATTAGATATGGGCTTCTTTTGTATATATTTGATTTTTATGTGTGTTTTAGAAACTCACATTACACATCTGGATCTGTCCAAAAAATCTAGCAAGTCTGCAGTATGGAAGGACTGATAATACACTTATCTTGTACCTTCCATACTTGGACAGGAATCAAGTATTGTGTCATAGCTAGCACATATGTGTATCTGTAGCCCCATTCAGACAACGGAATAGTTAAAAGATTGTTTATATCTTGACTCAGCCCTGAATCAGAATGGAGACTGTGGTCAAGAAATCAGAAGGCTACGAATGTCAGGTATTAAGAAACTACATATGATCCCCAAGTACAAAGAGATATAATTAAACACCAAAATCAGAATCGTGCAGGTCATAATATTTTCAGTTTCTGTTTATGGGTGTGTATGTGACGGAAGAAAGCTGATAGGAAGAAAATGAACACATTAGAAATGTGCTGCAGGTTAGTTCTATGGATACCATGGGCTGTTAAAAATTACAAATAAATGGTCCTAGAGAAATCAGGCCAAAACTCTCAGAAGAAGCCATGATGATTAAATGATGTTATACTTCTGACATATGACACAATATGACTTGCTGGAAAAGAGGATGGCAGTAGGAAAAGAGGAAGACTATATTCCAGATGGATTGATTCAATCAAGTCATCCACAACCTTGAATTTGCAAGACTTCAGTAGAGTTGGTGATGAGCCAGGCCCATGGAGGTCTATTATTCACAGGGTTACTGTACATGATGACAGATAACAAGGAAAGAGATGTTGATTCTGTGTTGAGCAGGAAGGACTGAAGGGAGATAGTAACCATGTCCAACAGACAGAGGCCTAAATCCTATTGTTACTCCTTATTAGGAGTATTGAATGGATGGAATTTAACTACATGTTGACTCACCATGCAACAATTGATTGGATGGATCTACTCTAGTTGAAACTAAGCAAGGAGTCAAACACAATTAGGATTCCTGAGTACAGAGAGGGTTGCAACTACATTCAAGTGAAAGGAGTTACAATGCTGAACATGGAAAGGTCAGAGATGGAAATGCCAGGACTGGTCTCCCCACAGTCCCTGCCTGGATAGAATTTATTAATGACTGAATAGAGCTTTGTATGTGAACCTTATGTATCCCAAAAATTGTATAATAAAATTATTTCTTATAATTAAACCTGGAAATACATAGGGTAACTCTGTTTAGCCATGAGACATGAAGGAATCTAGAGGCATCAGTTGAGAGCTGGATGGTGCAAGCTAGCCAAATTCCCAAACCACAAGGGAAAGCAAAACAGCAACAATCCTCTACAGAGAAATGACTCAGGCTATAGAAGAAAATCCCTCCCCTAACTGAAAATGGCAAGCAGGGAAACTGGGCTTTCATCCATGGGTCAGAGCCACCACACAAGCATCTGAAGCACCTCTCTGTTCCATCTCAGCACCACAAGACTGGGTTTAGCTGCAGCTATCCCAGATGCTTCTAGGAAAAGATTAATTTTTGTTGTGACTCATGTTGGAATCTGCTTCACTGCCCCTTTTCCCAGGCTGAGACTAATTTTGATTTATTTTTATGACTTATGGGACCTCAGGTGTTAATAGAGCACACTAAGGGTATCACAGTGCAACTGTATTTGTGTTCGTATGAAAGTAAGTCCTTTTATGTTTAATGAAGCTTTTTCTCATTCATTATAGTGCAAATGGCAAGCCCTAACCTGCTTCATGGAAGGTAAAAATCAAAGAGAGTAACATGTAGCTTTTGAAACAGTTTTCCATTAAACAAATCATTTGTATGGTTTATTTATTTAAAAGACTGTATCTTGCAGTCTTCTGTTTCAAAGAGATACTCAGTGACTTCCATCCAAAGTAATGCAACATTAGTGGTCATAATGTGTTTATGTATATCAAAATGTTAGTATTGCTGAGATCTAGATTTTCTTCCAATATTTCAAAAATATTTTTGTGGCATATTTCAAGTGTTACAAGCTTTTCAAATACAGCTGGCCCTTCTTATACATGGATTTTTTATACGCGGATTCAAGCATACACAGTTTGAAAATGTTCAAAAAATATATAAATTTCAAATATCAAACCTTGATTTTCTATTTTTTATAAGGGACACCATTTTGCTATGTCATTATATTTAATGGGACTTGAGCATACACAGATTTTGTTATCCACGGGGGAACTTGGAACCAAATCCCAGCATATAACAAGGGTCCACTCTACAGGTATAGCTCAGTTAACAAAGCCTCTAACAAAGAAGCTCTTTTTTACAAAGTCTTTTTTACTCCTGCTTAATCTCCTCCCAGTCATCTGTCTAGCTGGATGGTTGTTTTGTTTTCTTTTGCAGCATGGGCACTGGGAGGATTATGAAGGAGGTCTGATGTTAGGTTATAGCAGATATCAGGAGTAAACACTGCAATAAAGGTGTAGCTGGGGACGAATGGGATTCTGCTGTAATTCATCCTACTGTAGTTGATCCTACTGCATCTGTTTGTGCCTGCCTAAAACAGATAAGGTAAACAACAGCTGCCTCCAGAATCTCTTACTTCAGTAGTTCACCTGTAGATACTGTTGTTTTATGCAGAATTCACCAGAAAATACTGGATTACATTATAATCTTCTGGGCACTTTTGTTTGGTACTTGTTATAGGTTCCAAGGCACGGCCCTGCAAAATGCAGCGTCATAATCATAAACAGTCGTGTGTGCACTCAAAGGCCCTCTGAATGCACACAAAATTAACCCAAAGCCCAGCCCTATCCATTTGAGAGCCTCAATTTCGCTTCAGCTATGATGGTCCAACGTCTGCTGAAGCAAGATCTATTTCTTTCTTTCTTTCTTTCTTTCTTTCTTTCTTTCTTTCTAAAGTGTGGGGTGCAACCAACGTTGCATGTGAACTATGCAAATCCCTTGCAGTGGATTTTGTTTCCTTCTAATATGCAGTTCTGCAAGTCCATAACCTGCGTGGCACAACTTCCCACCCCTTCAGGGAGCTCAAACCTTTCCTAGCCTGCCTTGCTGTGACTGAGTTGCTTAAGGGTAGCTAAATCAGGCTACCTTTCTCAACAGAACTGGAAAAGACAGGAAGATCCCATCTAGCAAACAATATCACCAGATGGAATAAGTAACACATTAAAGCAAATATTATAAATCTGAGCCCATAAATCATGTGTGAGAGAGCCAGTTCCCACAGAAGAGAGGAGAAACACTCCACCAGCTCAGATAGCAAGGCCTTAAAATGTGACGGAAGATGATTTCCCCCCCGCTTTTTGGTTTCTGCAATATACCTCTTCTAACTCACCCATCTCCCCTCTCCAAGCCCACTATGCAGGCATCCTTTTCCAATGTGTTTTCATGCTGTGCTAATCTCAGTCAAAACATCTTAACACTGATCAGCAGTTCCTTTCAAAGCAAAATAGTTCAAACTAGGAGACCTCTTGAGGTGGACTGTGAAAAGCTCAAAAAGCACACTTGTGGAACAGGGTGTGGTAGACTTTAGGTTTGGGTCATCTCCAGGGCTTCTGTGGTCCCAGGACACCAAATGCAAAACAGTGGCTGCATACATAGAATTAAGGGACAGAGTACATGGCAGCCAGCCCTGGGATATATTTTCATTTCCAGTACTGAGTTTATAATCCTTTTCCACAAGGATCAACTTGTGATTCCCTCCTTGAAGTTTCCTCATTTCAGTAGTCTAGCATCAGAGGAAGAGGGAAAGAAGTCTATTAGCTATTCCTATTGGAGATCCTTTCTGATCTACTGCAAATCACCCAAAGATCTGCAGGTAGATCCTAATTTACTTCTAGAGCTGGGAAACCCAATCCATCCATTCTACCATTGTTCAGTTATACATAGCTCCAGTATATCCTTATGGTCATTCATCTAAAAAATGGTTTTCTAGGTTCTCCAGCCTGCCTAAACCTGTTGCAGAGCCACTATGAGTCCTATATACAAGATGTGTTTTAGATCATTGTTAGGTAAATCTGACTAGTATTGAGCAGTGAACTTGAGCTGTTTGTCTAAGTACATTTCATGGTGAAGACTTGCTCTGTGTACTGTTTCAGATAGGATATTGGAGGAAACTAGCCTTCTTCTAGAAAACTTTAGAGAGTCTTGAAGAGGACTGCAGGCATTCTACACTCCTCCCAACAACAACAACAACAACAACTGAAAAGCAAAAACAAACTTGCTTGTAAGTGTGTGTATTTGTTGCATGTCAATTTACGGCAATGCCCTGAAATTCATAGGGTTTTCTTAGGCAAGAAATACTCAGAGGTGACTTGCCATTACTTTCCTCTGAAATACAGTCTACATCCCCTGGTATTCCTGAATACAATCTAAACATGTATTTCTTGCTCTGCTCCAGAAGACTGTACCTAATTTATAATTTAGCTGATTAAATATAACACATTACCTCTTCAGCATACTACCATAATAATGTGTGCTGTTCATTTCTGTTTATCTGCTTCAGATTTGTCAGGAGTTATTAAATATACTTATTGAACATTAAGTCAACACTCTCCACACTTCTGTATGTTATGATTATGTGGTTTATGTTGACGTTTACTACCAGTTCCTTGAACGTCAAAAGTCCAAAAGTAAATGTCAGAAATGTATCTTTTAGAGAGAGAAAAGCAAATTACCTGTAAAATTAAGTATTTCTGGGAAACTTTCTTATTAGCTGTGGAAATTTTAAATACTGACATCACTGCATTAATCTGAACCTGAATACAAAAATTTTCCATACTAGACCTATTTTGCTGTGAAATAAGGTGTTTCCCTTGGTGTAAATTGCAGAAGTTATGAGGAATGTTGCACACACTGTACTCAGATATTTCTGTGCTGCAGCCATACCATGAACACAGTTTTCCAGAGTCCTTTGCTCATAAGCATGGAAATTAGACAAAACTCCAGTCACAAGCACAAATCAATGCCCTAACAGAGAAAGTGTGTATATTAAACTCAGGCTACATCTGCATTACAGAAAAAATGTAGTTTGACACCACTTTAACTGCCATGGCTCAAGCTATAGAATCCTGGGATTTGTAGTTTGTTGGGGCACCAGAGCTCTCTGACAGAAAAGGCTAAATATCTCACAAAATTACAAATCGTAGAATTCCACAGCCACAGCAGTTAAAGTGGTGTCACACTGCTTTATTTCTAGACCTAGAACTAACCATTCATAAATCTCTGCAAAGTTACAATTGTCAAACTTGAACCAATTGTGAGTTTCATTGGAATTAAACTGACATACATAAGTATTGAGTTGTCATTAAGCAATTGTTCAGTGGGACTACAATGGTTAGGACCAACAATTGGATTTAGGCCTTTGGTAGGGTTGCCAGGTTTTCAGAATAGTAATAAGGGACAGTTAAGATTGGCAAGGAAATTAGGCAGACCTATATAACATCTACCTCATGTCTCATGAGAGAAGGGTCTCTCACAAAAAGTTCAAGGGTCCTGCAAGATTTCATATCTCATACGAACACCCTAAACCTCTGGAAATCTTGAGATAGCAGTCCAGCAGACATCACATGTGAGTGAGTGAGGCATGTTGTTCAGTCTTGTGTGGAAAGACCACTCACCCGCCACTGTGTCAACTGATCTTTCCAATATGGTATGTGTAATATGAAGGCAGCATGTTCAAATGAAAATGCAGGGGTTTTTATGTATCTTATTTAATATTCATATGGGAAAAGGTTTCTGACCCTTAAATAAAGGACATCCCTTACAGTAAGGGACATCTGGCAACACTAGCCATAGGCATGTTTTTATTATCATTATTTGCCATCAAATCAATGTTGTCCTGTGGTGATCCTATGAATGAAAGACGCCCAAGACCCCGGGTCATCTGCTGCCTTGCTCAGGTCTAGCAAATTCAGGGCTGTGGCTTCCTTGATTGAATCAATTCACTTATAGTCTTCTTCTTTTCCTACTGCCTTCCACTTTACCAAGCATTATAGTTAGCAGTCCATCTTATTGACCAAAGTCAGGGAAGCAATACATCCCACCCTCCACCCCAAGTATCACTGCAGCCCTGACTCCTAATTGCCCACGACCAGCAGGATGGTGTGGCTATACCCATGCCTCACCTGGGGACTTCCGGGAAGAACCTTTGGTTTGGTACAACAGAGATTTTCTTACATTCTTCTGACCTTAGTAGAATTTATTTCCAAATAAACTTGAATAGTATTAGCTTGTAAGGACACAGATAGAAGAAGAAGAAGAAGAAGAAGAAGAAGAAGAAGAAGAAGAGGAGGAGCAGCAGCAGCAGCGGCGGCGGCAGCAATAATACATTTTATTTCTTTCCCACTTCTCCTCTGGATTTGCACCAGAACTTTAAAACTTTTTAAAGGATCTATTCAAGATGCTGAATTTGTTTGAGGGACTTTAAATCTTGGACTAAAACTCAGGGAAAATTCACTGGCCCAGTGACACAGAAGGCCCCGAACTCCACTGGTGATGTTATGAAATGTGATACTTTTCTTTCTAGAAAATATTGTTCCCCCTCCCCATCACACCCACACACCCACACTGTATTTTGCTCTGTTCAATTGACACCCTAATTTACATTAACTTAGTGTGAATGGAAGACTACCATAGGTCAGTGTCTGTGTGAAAGGCATTCTTCTTTGGATGAGAACATGATTCTCTGGAAGAAGCAATATCTTAATACATGAGGCAGCTCTTCTTATACGGCCAATTTCCTTTTAAAGAAGTCCTGAACTTTGCAAAAAGCACAGTCCATTCATTCTAGAAAGCAGCACGCAAGAAAGTGGTAGTGATGTAGAGGAAATCCACTCCGCCCAAGTGTATCTGGTAAATGGCTGCAGCACACAAATGGATTGTCATATGGAGACCATCGTCATGTCAGTAAACAATTTAATGTCGTTTTTGCACACACTGGTCTTTGAAAACCCATTGCTTGCCCTTGCTAATGAAGGATTCTCCATTGAATGTGCAGAGCACAAAACTGATGGGGGGAAGCAGGGACAGAGATCAGACATTAGTTCTCTGGAAAGGACCTCAGATGGAGATGTTAATTGCTGGTTGGCACCAGGTTATTGATTACATTCTCATTCACAAGCAGCTTTCTGTTGCCCAAGGCCAGATGACTGGACAATGTGTGCAACCAGTGAGCCATTCTCACTGCACAGCAAGTGACCTAAATTCTTTCACTAGCAATATTGTCCTATTCAGAAGAGACATGCAGGGAAAAACAGTGTCTGCTCTCTTTCTCTCAGTCCAAATAGGCTTTCAAGCTAAATTCATTGGTTAGATCATCCCACCCCAGTTTTAGTGAGGTCTCTCTGTGTATGTGTATACTTCTTCTCGATCCTGCAGGATTGTCCCCTTTCTGGCCAGGCTCCTGAATTTTTGAACAGCAGATTGAAGGTCATTGAGAGGGCGAAGCTTTTCCCATTCTTCTATGCCTGAGAAAAGCTTCTCCCAATGAATTTCCTCAAGTCTAGCACCCTGGCCAGATAATAAGTTGGCACTGTTAGCTAGAACCCCTGACTGGCACACAAAAATGCCCACATAGAGATCAGGTTGGCATCAACAAGGGCTTGCTATCCTAATTTGTGCTCACAGGAGGTCCTCTCTGGCATTCTTCACAATAGTTTATTAATGATGGAAAACAGGCTTCTTTTGATGCACAACCCCACCCCATCCCCCAATTCCTGGAATAGAATGAGGATGGCATGAAGCGGCAATTAGGCTGGTCACAGTATCAAGAGTATACAGAGCAAGAGGAGCTGAACAAGAAGTGAATGGTGAAAGATGGTGAGTATAAGTATGGGGGGAAGTCAAATTCATGTTGTCTTTCAGACGTATAACAGGAGTGGGAACTATGGGCCCTCCCACTCACGTTGAACCGTGGCTGTAATGTACAGGATCACTTCATTTCAGAAATCCAAGCTCCAGTAGTAAAACAGGAAAACTTTATTCAGAAACCAAAGATGCTCACAGCGTCAGGATTAAAGTAATGGCAGTTACATAACATAATAAAAGCACATAGCAATTCAGACTTTGGGAGGGCTTGCACTCCACTCACACATAGAGTAAAACACATTTGCATCTTCCCCTTTCTCAGGATTGCCTCTCCTTCAAGCTTTTACCAGCAATTCCCATGAGACCAGCTTTGAAGCGCCCAGTGCAACCCTACTCCCCACTCATTTGCTCCTTAACCAACCTCAGGAATGTAAGCAGCCACCATCACTGTTACCACAGCACAGCACATCATCCATCATTGAACACACTAAAAACACACAAAGTCACTAAACAGCTATGGCAGGAAATCTGAGGGATAGATCCTGACAGTGACCTCTACATTTCTCGCCATTGATTATGCTGGCTATGGCTCCTGGGACTTGCAGTCCAATTACTTTTGAAGAAATGCACAGTCCCCACCCCTAATTTATAATGATGCAACTAGAGAATTTCAAGCAGGTGAGTGAGTTTTTTTAATATATACACCTTGCAAACATTTTTTTTTAAATGTTAAGTCACAAAATTCTGCACTCGGTATGGCCAGTAGCCATACTGGCTAAGGAATTTGAGGAGTTGTAGTATAAAAGGTATCTCTTCCAGGCTCTGGTTTGGATGCAGTAGCACTGTACATGGTGCATAGGCCCATTCCCCCTTTGGTCCTGCTAAACAGATCATTTGCAAGTTTTTAAAGTACTGTAAAGCCTATCAGAAAAGGCAGTAGTGACAGAATTTTTAAAAAGAGGGAAAATGTACAAACACCACAGAAAGTGAAACCATGCTCAAAATAGGAACTGATGAGGGAAGAAAAATCTCAGGTTGGCCTGCTCCTGAGCTTTTACTAGCAACCTGATCTGCAGCCATCAGCAGGAGAAGCTTTTCACTCCATGGAGATAAGGATTATCACCTGGTGATAATGCCTGGCAATTAAGTGGCTTTTAGAGGCCAGTAAAAAAAAGTGAGTGAATGAGAGAGATGGCAATCTTGTACCTTAAAACAATTGTCTGTCTCCAATCTTTGGCTCATTGCAAGAACAGCAGTTCTTTGGCAGCTTGCTTTGAAACCCAATCTGAAGGTGGCAAACCCTTTTGTTTAATTTAAAGTCTGTGTCAATAACAAATAAAGCTCAAGGTCAAACTTTATGTACCATCTTGATCCAGAACCAGATGCAGTTCTAAGCTTCTCCAAGTAAGGAACTTCTCCAAATAGGGAACACTGGCATATGCTACTGCTTTACTGATAAAGCTTTATTAATGATAAAAGAGTGTACACAACATTGAAGAATTCCAGCCTTTTCACTTATATCCTATTTTTTGTAAAAACAATCAAAGCGGCATACAGTAAATTAAAAACATACCATAATATATACATAATATCCTCCCTTAAAAAAGAATTAAATAAGTTAGGATTAAAAATTACACAAATAAAACAATTACAGTGGGCAGAACCGAGCATAATCCATAATGCGTCTATAGTATATGGTATCTAAGAGTGATCGCTGTATGACCTGGCACCCTTCAGATATGTGAAATTACAATTGCCATCAATTCCACACAGATAGGTGTGCCTGGTTGAAGAACTTAGATATACTTGAACTGGACAAACCTGTGCCAGGTTTCAGGTGACTGAGGGAATCAACCTGCTTGAAGTGAGGACGGAGTAGCAGAGAAAGGTCCTTGTTTGGAAGTACACACAGCTCAGTTGATCAGATACTCAGTAAAGGAGAAAGGGTGAAAGGACCAATCAAACACAGCAGTTGTTTTACCAGGGCTTGCTGGGAATGAGGAGGAGAGGAGAGCGCCACTGCACCAACAGGGAGAAGAAAAGGACAAAAAAGAACCAACACAGCAAAGAAGATGTGAAAAAGAGGCATGGAAGGGAGAAGGGAATTAGGAGAAAGGGCTTATTTGTCCCTCTGCTAGAGCCTTTCAGGTTGGCTGCTTTATGGCCACACCAGCCCTCTGTGTCCACAGAGCAGCTGCTCCTTCTATCTGCAGTTTCATGGTCCTGCTTCCGCTTGAGAGATGGGGTCAGCCCAGGCCAGCTCTGGGTAGATGCTCTGTTTCTCAGGAGCAGACAAGGGGATCTCTGTGACTCCAAAGCTGAGCAAGCTTTGGCAGAGGGGAAAACTCTTAGTTGGCCTTTTTGCTCCAGAGCCAGAACCAGCTCCCCACTGCCTGCCCACCATCCCCAAAATAAATAAGACATAATTAAATGGAAAGTATTGATTGTACTAATTGATTGGAAATATTGATGGACCAGTTGTTATACAGAACTGTACTTAAAGCATATAAAGAATTTGAATCAGGTGTTAAGCAGTGATCCTTCTCCTGATCGGATGTTATGCATGGATGGCTCTTTTGAGCATGAGCCAGAGAAAGGCTGTATGCATTGCAGGGAGGAAGCGCCAGTGGGACGGGCTTCTGGCTCTTCCTATTGCCAGCTGGATCAGAAACTGCATAGGCAGATGGCTGCTGGGCCCATAGTTCTCAAGCATGAATGAAAGTGGACAACATCAGAGAATGTAGGACAAATGAGTTTTGCAGACTCTCTAGAATCTAGACCCATTTTGATCTGGATTTAGGCTAGAGTTGGACATTCAAACAACCTTGGATGGCATCCAACTCTTTTGTTCTTTGCCATCAGTCTCAAAGTTATGCCACAAAGGTGCTAAACTGCTCTCTAGGCCCAATCTTGAGCTGCATTTAGCTGGCAAACGGAAATCCAAGGTGGAAGCATTGTGAGCTGCTGGTTCCCAAATCCAGAAAGTTAAATTATTATCCATTTGCATTGTGGTTGTACTGTCCCTGAAGAAGCAGGGTGCAACTGGATGGCAGTGGGTTGTCCTGGATGGCCCTTGTGGTCTCTTCCAACTTGATGCTTCTATAAACTTGGGCTGAACCTTTATCTTTATTATTCAGTGTACAATGGCCAGGAAGTATCTTTTGTGTTGCAAATGGATCTTAAATTTCCTGGACTTTGTGAATCTCCCAGTAGCCACATGGCCAGATGGAGTGGGTGCAAGCCTGCAAGAAATACCCCTCCACACCATCTGAACCAGGGGTAGGCAACCTGCAGCCTGTGGGCCGGATGTGGCCCAGCAAGGCCTTGGGACCGGCCCCCACCCGGTCCTGCTGCCGATTACTGCCGGAGCCTTTGGCCTCTCGCGTGAGGGTGTGGGGCCTTTGGCCTATCAGGAGGAGGTGGGCAAGGGGGGCAAGCGGCAGGCAAGGGGGGCAATTGTCTATAGAAGCCCCCGAAACATGCATTTATATTAACATTTTTTTTAAATTAGCATTTTTTTTGCGTGTCCTCCATTTTTTTTAAAAAAAGTGTCCTCCATTTGAAAATTTTGTCCTAAATTTGTCCCGGTTTATTTATTTAATTAATTTTCGAAACATTTATTTAATTATTTATTTTTTGGCTTCGGCCCCCCAGTTGTCTGAGGGACAGCAACCTGGCCCCTGGCTCAAAAAGGTTGCCTACCCCTGATCTGAACTAATACCAACAACAGCAAAATGTAGGCCTATCGCTAACATCTTCAACTTTTTTCTCCTGTATGGTTCTTAATACCTTGCCAGGCAAAGATGCCAGTTGAGCTTTGAAAGCTTGCAACACATATACTGTGCATTTTGGTTGGTCCAATAAAGGTATTGCTGTTTGGTAGATTTGGGATGTTATTGTATTGTAAAATGGCTTACAATGATTTAAACCCAGTTTATCAATGATATAATATTTACTTTAAAAATGGGGGGGGGGCTTTGAATTTGATGTGTGGCGGTAGGGATTTCAACAGGGTAAGCTTTCTTGCTCTTTATTTCTGCCCAATCATAAAATTGACGTAATCACCCTCCTGCCCTGCCCAACTTTCCATCTCCCTTCATCCCAGCTGATAGCAACCTATGTTCTTCTTGGGCAAACATTTGACTTAAAGTAAGGCATCGATGCCACCTACAGGCCAATTTTAAGCACAGTTTTATGAGCCTGGTTTCCAAAGAGACTGACAGAAACAAACACAACCCTTTTCTGAGCTGGCTGGTATGAATATCTACCCTTAAAGCATAGACAGTGGTGTAGTGGTAAATTCCAAAGTAAATATGTTGATTGTAAGATTTGTCATAGTTGCCTCCTCCAGGAGATACAACAACAACAATAGTATTTATTTCATACCTGACCCTCCCCATGCATTGAGGTGGGAAAACACAACAGACACAAAAACACAGGAAACTGTGGTGAATCATATCTATATAAATGGTGTGTGTGTGTAGCTAGGAAGATGAAGATACACAAATCTAAATAGCAGCACTATATTGGTTAATTTCCAGTTTTTTGGGTTCCGCTGCCAGGCATACAATAGTGAGCTGGAAAAGGGCAGTGTGGTGCTCAGGAGGTTGGACTTGGGAAACCTAAGATGACATGAGAAGGAGAAAGAGGAACCTGCTTAATATTTTCCTGGAATTTCTGTTCTGCACACCAGGGTGAAATCTTCTGTCTCAAAGTCAACAAACAAGTTGTAGCTGTGTTTACCTCCACCAGGAACATGCCTTTTACTAAGTCTTAACCATATCTCCAACTGGCACTCCAAAATATTTTGTATCACAACAAAGATAATGCACATTATTGTTCTGGGGGAAATCCATTTCTCTCCTAGCTGTAGCAGCTAGCAGCTGAGCTTATAAGAAATACAGGGGTGTATGGTGAAGGCATATAACATTCTTGTCCCGGCCAACCTAAAAGCCCTGATTATAGATTATAGAGAAAAAGCTCATTTGATGCTTGCATTCCAACTGATTTGACAGGGGCAGACCCAACTAATCCTGAGATCCCACTTTTTCAGCTGCTTCCAAAATGACCCAGTTTCTCTTTCTTCCTCCCTTTCTCCTTGGCTTACTTCACTTGCTGCAAACTTAGTTCAAAGTACAAAAGTTGTTTGCATTCAATTAATTCAGTGGGCAGAGAGGAGGCGACAGCTTAGGTGCTGCAGCCCATGTGTTCTTCCTCATTCAGAAGCTTTGCCATCTTCACTATATTCTGATGTTGCGTTTCAGCATTAATGTGTGAAATGCTGGAGCATATGTGCTTGCATGGAAATTGGAACTACTTTGGAAAAAGGATTTCACAAGGAACCGCTCATTTAGTAAGCTAGTTCTTTTGTTGTTTTTGACTGGAGAAATTATGCTCATAAAGAATCCATGAGCAAA
Source organism: Sceloporus undulatus (assembly GCF_019175285.1). Lineage (NCBI taxonomy): Eukaryota > Metazoa > Chordata > Lepidosauria > Squamata > Phrynosomatidae > Sceloporus > Sceloporus undulatus. The sequence goes on along the minus strand of NC_056523.1, from coordinate 77,019,227 downwards.
GAAGGCTAGCCTATCCTTTGGATCCTGGAAAATAGAGAAGAGTGCCTCCTAGTACTGCTGGCAGCTTTGCTGTTGCTGACGTTGGCTTCTGAAGTCAATCTCCTTTTCTGTTATTGTGTTGCCTGAGGCCAGATTACTACTATAGCCCAAATGAGCTATTTGTAGTCATGTGCTAGTCCATGTTTCCTTGCCATTGAATGGATGTCTTTATCAACAGTGGCCTCAGACCTTGCTGTATAAGTATCCCAGGGCTGCTTTTGAGCCAGTGCTACAAAGAGGAGGCATGCTACTTAGAAAGAAATATAGCATCTCCAGCCGCATGCAAACTTCAACATGGGATTGAAAATCACAACAGCCTGCTTCCACATCAAGATTTTCTTGCCAGGCTGAAATGATTATAGACTCTGAGCAAAACAGAGTTACTGGGTACTGTTTTAGTTTTCTTCTAAGAATATTCAAAGTACACAAATGCACATAACTATAACTCATATTATAATCATATGATTATATAAATATGGAATTTTCTGCTAAGTAGCACCGGCACCAATAGACTATGGGTTCATTTTGTCATGATTACTTGTGACATGACTATCCTGACTTTCCTTTAGTGAACTCATGATGGTGTATATTACTCTCCCCCCTTTCCATCCTCATAACAGTAGTGTAAGGTAGTTCAAGCAGAGGAATCATGACTGGCCCAATGTCACCCAGAGGGGATTTGAACCTGGCTTTCCCAAGTCCCAGGCAAGCATTACAATGCAGTTCAGTGATGTCCAATAATGTTAAAGTCAAAGGATCTAATTCTAGATTATGGCTGCAACCTTGCATGGTTCAGTATAGCATAATTTTTCATTTGCAGATCTGCACAAGGTGAGCCATATATCACCCCTCCCAAACTTACCATGAGCCTCTGAAGCCCCATCTCTCAACATGGCCATGCTGCACCATGTGTGCTGTGGGCAGGATCAGAGAAGCATCTGGCTATGTTCCCGAAGCTTGCTGCAGAATGATTAGATAAGTAGTGAAATCTCCTGAGATTCTCCAGAGGTCTTTGCACTGCTTTAATCATTTTGCATCTGGCTATGCCACTCCAGTGCCAGCCTGCCTGCTTCTGCCATCCTGCTTACTCCCCACAAAGCAGGAAATGGCCATGGAAGGAACTTCAGAGGCTGTATGGTAAGTTGGGTATGGAGGGCTTTGGGTGCTGTGGTGGGAGGAAATACCAACTTCCACAGCATTCCCAAAAAATGACATATGCAGGTGAAAGGCAAATGTATGCATGTGCATGCCACTAACAGGATGCCAGCCACTGTCTGGTAGTTTAGTTCTAGTAACTGAATATCAAAGCACTTCTCAATTCATTTTTTAAAGGGCAGCAAAGATTTCTTCCTCTAAATGTTACCTTTATACAGCAGCTGGGCACTGGTGTGCTTTATATAGGATAAATATTTTCATCCACAGGGACTACAGCAGACTTTCCTTGGACAGAAGTAAATATATGCAGAGTTGTCAGTAGAGGAACAAATGAAATGTATGATTCACAAGAGAACATTTCCCAAGGCTCTAATAATATGGAGTCTGCTATTTGCCAAATATATTTGAAATTTGCAGTTGCACATAATGGTGTGGCTCTGGCTCTTTTTGCTTTTGGTTTGCAAAGATTTTCCTGTGCACCTACACAACTTTAGGCTCATCTATACTGGTTAACTCAAGGGTGAGCAGACCTTAGGCTTTTGGAAACTGCTTTTTTAACTTGAACCTCAAGAGCTAAAACACTGTGGTGATGTAGGGGGATATACACCTAGAATCAGGGAACCAGATGCTTTGTTTTCATTGTCAGAAATGAGTTCAGAGTACTTTCAGAGAAAAAAAGGGATTCTTTATGTTAGCAACCTAATTTCATGGTGAGGGCTGGTGGAATAGAACCATCTTCTTTTTATTCTTATTGAAAAAGAGCAAGTCAAACATCCTTGAAAATGAACTAACAATTATAGATAATTCTAAGAGTGGGTTATGTACATTTTCTGCACATCCCTGGGTTAATAAAATTAACAATGAAAAGTAGGGTTGGGCTAGTAACAATGTAGAAAAGTCAGCTTTCATTGACCAGTGCCTTTGTTTTGCTCACCATGTCTTCTTTTTGCATTGTTTCATTTCAGCTCATAAAACAATAACTTAGGCCCTTATCACACAAGGGGTTTTGCAGCTCAGATCTGGAGTCACTCCTGGTCCAGCCATGCGAATTCACATTAAAACGTGATGTATTATCACATGGGATTGCTTTCTATGGAGGGGGGTGTCATTCTGAGGCAGATTCACAGTCAATCCAAAGTGACTCTTCATTTTTGTGAATTTGATAACAAGCGAATTCACAAAAATTGTTTCCAGACTCACTTCTATTTCAATCCAAATTGGTCTGGTGTGGAATGCAACTTTGCTTCTGTCCAGGTACACTCCCCTAAACCTCCAAGTTCCCACATTTCCCATGATCCGGCGCTGCAATTTTGCTCCATTTGCGTCCGGTACTCCATCTGCTTCCATTGCTGCCGAGGGGGAAATGCCGCTGGGGAAAGGGCAGAGAGCTACTGGGGAATGAATGTATTCATGTTTTAACGTGGACAGAGCTGAGGGTAGGTAGTGGGTGCTGGTTTGAATGCAAAAACGGACTCCAGAGCCCATAGAAAAGGCTGCTGGTTAGGATAAAAAAAACAGTCTCTAAAGCCCATAGAAAAGGCTGCTGGTTAGGATGAAAAAACAGACTCCAAAGCCCATAGAAAAGGCTGTTGGTTAGGATGAAAAAACGGACTCCAGAGCCCATAGAAAGAGTGATGGATGTTTCAGAGAGGAATGGAGGACTGTCAAGGAGGACATGTTTGGATGATGCTGGGAGGGTTTTGGGGGCTGGCAAGGATGGCACATTCGGATGTTTACGGGGGAATAAAATAGAAGGGAAGAGGAAACGTGAAGCTGTCATTCACCTGAAGCTATCATTCACATGAAACTGGAACCAGGAAGTGCCCCCCTTCTTCACCCCAGAAGTGCAAAGGTTCTCAGTGCATTTAGACCCCCACTGAGCATGTGCAAGGATGCTGATTCGAATTGTTGAATCCGCATGGTATGTACCGGTGTGGTAATTCAATGTGCACTGGCTCCGCTTTGCCTCAGTAATGACCACAATTTCATTCTTCATGTGTAATAATTCATCATGTGAATTGCCTTGGATTCGAATTGATTCTGCTTCTCCTTCACTTTGGATTGGCTCTGGATTTGAGTTCCAGTCTCACATGTGATAAGCACCTTAGTCTTAAAGGTGTCACCAGTCTCTTTGAGGTTTCTGCTGTCTCCTGGGAAATTGTGCCCCATCATGCTCTAAACCTGATGCTTGTTCTTCTTGTTGTTGTTGTGTGCCCTCAAGTCCTTTTGAATTTATGGTGACCCTAAGGGTCAACCCTGGTTACTACTTGGATGGGAGACCACCAAAGAATACAAGGTGCTGTAGGCTATGTTTCAGAGGGAGGAACTGGCAAAACCACCTCTGAGTATTCCTTGCCTAAGGAAACCTTAGTAAATTCATGGGGTTGTCATAAGTCGACAGGTACAGAGTGGGTTTGCCTTTGCCTTCCTCTGAAGCTGAGACAGTGTGACTTGCCCAAGGTCACCCAGTGGGTTTTCATGACTGAGTGGGGAAATGAACCCTGATCTCCAGAGTCATAGTACAGCACTCAAACCATTGTACTACACTGGCTCTTTTGAAGGTGTTGTTGTTGTTGTGGTGGTGGTGGTGGTGGTGTGCCTTCAAATCATTTCTGACTTATAGTGACTCTAAGGCTGATAGAAAGAAAATCAACTCATGTGAGATATGGTACTAGAGAAGAGTTCTGCAGATACTGTGGATGGCTGAAAAGACAAACAAATGGCAACAAGAGTAAATTGGGTATGAACTTTTGCTAGAAGCCAAGATGATTAAATTGAGGTTGCCATACTTTCGTCACATCATATGAAGACATGACTTACTAGAAAAGACAATAATGCTAGGAAAGGTAGAGGATAGTAGAAAGAGAGGAAGACCACATGTCGGCTGGATAGACTCAGGTCCAAAACACACTGCAGAAATAATCCAGTTTGAGACCACTTTAACTGCCCTGGCTCAGTGCTAGGGAATTCTGGGAATTGTAGTTTATTGGGGCACCAGAGCTCTCTGCCAGAGAAGGCTAGATGTCTCACAAAACTACTGTTCCCAGAATTCCCTAGCATTGTGCCAGGGCAGTTAAAGTGGTCTCAAGTTGGATTATTTCTGCAGTGTGAGTTGGACCTAAGTCTGCATGAACTGAGCAGGTCTGTTCAGGATAGGGAGCCTGGAAGATTCCTAATTTACAGGAATGCCAGAGCTTGAAGTCAGCTTGAGGGCAGTTAACAACAAAAGCAAATCTATCATGGGGTTTTCTGGGGCTGAGTGTGTGTGATTCACCCAAGGTCTCCAGTGGATTTCCTTGTCCAGGCAGGGAATCAAATCCTGATCTCCAGAGTTGTAGTCCAGCATTCAAACCACTACACCATTTAGGGAGCCCTTATTTTCCATGGCCAGTCACTTTTAGCTTAAAAGCCAACACTATTGAGTCTCACTCTTGGATTTCTCTTTTGTTATTTGGGACCTGACAGAAAGCCCAGTCTCTGACTTTTACTCAATTATGTACTGATCACAATCCCAACATGTAACATTCTGTTGTTGCAGTAATCATTGGGTACAAACAACATCCCAAGGTACCTGTCAAGAGTAGCTATATTGTCTCTTCAATACCTCTTATCAGAACATATAGTGAGTTAGGAGCCAGTGTGATGTAGCGGTCTAAATGCTGGACTAAGACTCTGCAGACCAGAGTATGAATCCCCACTGAGCTATGAAAACCCACTAGATGACCCTGGGAGAGTCACATTCTCTTAGTCTTAAAGGCAGGCAATGGCAAATCTCCTTTGAATCCTGCCAAGAAAACCTAGGATACCATAACTGTAAGTTGGAACTGATGTGAAGACACAAAACACCACATACAGTACTATAGTACTTTAGCTCCTGAAATCCATCAAATGTTTTTAGTTATACATAAACTGTAATTATATCAAGCATGCCCTCTCTTCCAGGAAAAGAGAGACGGAAAGATAGACATGCTGGCTGGGGGATTCTGGGAGCTGTAGTCCAAAAGATAAGTTTCCCAAGCTCTGTTGCTTCGATATAGTGGTACAACTGTTTCACTAAGGGGAACCAGCAATGAAATTTTGGTTGCAATCCTAAAAGTGCTACCAAGAAATGAGTCCTACTAAACTTGGTGAAACATATTTATGGGTTAAGAAGTCTAGAATCAGAATGTATGTTTCTATTTGCTTTAGCAAGTAGTGTTGCTTGCTTTTGTTTTTGTGAGGGACCAATCCAAATCTGCCTTGCAAAATTCAGGTTTTCAGTCAACAGACACACAGGCATAGTACTGGCTGAAGTTTCACATTTTCTTTATTGTTATTTTAAAAAGATTTATTTCATTTCCAAATATAGATCTAATTTCAGCATATAATTTAAAACTGACCCCTAGTACAAGTTACAGAAATAGAACTTCTCCAGACAGACCTGTCTTCTCTTTATAGATGGATTTGGGATGCAGGGCAAGGACAGGAAGGACACCCATTCCCCTCCCAATCCCTTGGCAGAAGGTAGAAGGGTCCCAGATGAAGGGCGGGGAAAAAACAGGAGGGAAACCCAAGCAACACATCTTTCTTCTCCAGGAATACATTCCTATGATCATACATTGAGATGAGGTTTCTGTTAGACACAGGAATGAGACACCGATGCATGACCCACGCTGAGCTGGGCAACACAGCCTGCCTGCTATTTCAGGAAAGAAACAGAGGAGTTTATCAGACAAGGGAAATTGGAAGTATAATCCAATGGCAATCCGAACGCAATCATGGGGTGTCATGTTATTGCGTGATAGACTACCACACGCAATTTTGGGCAATGGCAAGCTATTTTCAGGCAATGGGAAGTCAGTTTGAATGCAATTCAAATTCACGTAAATTCGCTGAACTAGCAAATTCACATGAATGCGTTCTGACCCCACTTTCTTTTCATTCAAAATTAAGAGAAATTCCTCCCATGTGATAAACTCCAGAGAACACTTTGCCACCACCAGGAAGCTCCATAAAGCTGCTTTTAGAAAAGAAGAGGAAAGAGGAGCAGCCCATACAAAAGGCCTAGGCAGGGAGGGTGGTGGGGATGAGGGCAATGCTTCTCCAAAAGAAAAATTCTGTCTGCCCATGAAATTTTCTTCAGTCTTCCAATTCCTAGCACTGTTGGTTGGTTGTTGTGTGCCTTCAAATAATTCCTAATTTATGGTAACCCTAAGGCAAACCTATCACAGTATTTTCTTAGCAAGATTTTTGCGAACTGGTTTCCCTTTCCTTTCATCTGAGACTGAGAGAGCATGACTTGCTCAGGGTCATCCAGTGGTTTCCATGGCCAAGTGGGGATTCAAACCCTGGTCTCTGGGTCCTAGTCCAACACCTAATCACTATGCCACAGTGGCATAGTGCACTATGCAGTAACTTAAAACTTCATTGAACATTTAGAAAAAGAGTTTAGGTATCCAGGAGAAAGGGGCAGGAAAAGTTATAAAGGGAATACAAACACAGCAAATAGAAGAATCCTATGTGTCAGTGATTTTCAAAGTCTCATTTCCTGCAATGCTAGAAATTTAGGGATTGTAAGAAAATTTCATGGGTGCAGAATGTTTATTTGAAGGGGCAATGCCCTCATTCAATCACCCCTTGCTACACTCCTAGCCAGTCCTAAAATGCAGGACAGTTGCTTACCCTTCATCATCCTGTCCCTTTACATTATTTTGTTTTGTTTTATCAGTGCAGATGCACAAAGCCAATCACTGTAGCAGGATGCATAAAAAGTGTTTGAAACAGTTCTCAAGCCCACAGATTAAACTGTAGACAGTTAATAAATATACATATAAATAGAAGGGAGGGACTGCTACAGTTGCTTAACATTGAAACTGTAATGAGCTAAAAGAATTAAATAAAAATGAAGTGGCAAAAAGGCTGCACAAGGTAGATTATTTTTGTGCCAACCAGAATGCTGCCAGAATGGCTTTGTAATGCTAAGGAACTGCTGTGCTATGGCCCCTTCCCTCCTCTCTTCCATTTTTCATTATTGAAGCCTGGATCACAATCCATTGATCGGTTATAGAATCATAGAGTTGGAAGAGACCACAAGGATGATCCAGTCCAACCCCCTGCCATGCAGGAAGACACATTCAAAGCACTCCACAGTCCTACAGATGGCCATCCAGCCTCTGTTTATGATATTCCGCAACCCTCATATGCTCCCAAGGCATTCATAAAAGTCGGAGACTGTGTGATCCAAAGGTTTCCCGATTCTACTGCAACTGGTGGGAGCACACATAACTCACAGTCTGCAACTGCATTCCTGACCCCATGCTACATCTTATTCCTGGCTAGAAGCTGTTGCAATTGTTCTTACCAGAAATAAACAATTCCCCATGGCCTATGGGGCTTGCAGTGGCAGAACTATATACATTTGTTGGCTTTGGTTGGACTGGGATGCCTGTGTTCCTGTGAGATCCATGCAGCGCAGCAGTGGATCATGTCCTTAGTCAGTAAAAGCTTGCTGAAACCAGGTGGAAGATTTCCAACTGACTTCCAATTTCCTAGTAAGAAGCTCATTCTAGTCCCCAGTGACAAACTTTTGATCTGCAAATGACACCTCCTCTGTCCACTTCTTTTCCAACTGGACACCAAGCAGTCAACATTGCCCAAATATCCTGAATTGCAAAATTGGCACTGTGTTTTCACCACAGCTCAGGTAGGTCTTCTGGCATCTCCTCCCTCTTCACTGTGAACACAAAATATATACACTATACAGAGTTACTGGGTGCAGCAACAAATACATTAAAAAAAGATCTACTCTTATATACAGTATTTATAAAAAGTGAATTGACGAGCCACCACCCCAGTACAAAAATATGTCTTTTATTTTACGTCCATTATATTTATTAAACCCTAGAAATAATTATTTATGGACTTTAAAACTCTTATTGCAACCATAGTGCTGTAAAAATATTCACCTTGGCTTGTTTCCTACCCTCCCCACCCACCCCAGCCTTGAAATTCATAAGGTGCATTTTCTGAATAAATGACTTAAAAAAAAAAAGAATCTTTCCTCATGGCTTTTGGCAAGAGAAAGTAGAAGGTGGCAAACATAATGGGGAAGATTGCAAGAAATGTGTTGACTACAGTTTGGATTAGAGTAGCTCAAGATGGGATCAAATGTGTCTCTCTGTGTGTTTTAACTCTTCCTTTTCAGCTTAGATCCCTGAACCAATTTATTTGGAAGTAAAGATTTTTTTTTCTTAATTTAAAGGAAATTAAATTGCATAACAATGGTTTAAGATCATAGATTTTTGTCAAACTGCTTAAATAAAAATCACAAGATACCACAAGCAAAATGTCACAGTATGTAATACAGACTAGTACCACTATCATCTTAAAGGAAACCATTTTATGCAAATGGTTAAGTTCAGTGGGACCTACCTAAGAACAAGTGCAGGAGGGTAGGGCATTGGATACAGGATGGTGGGGACTGGTGCAGGAAAGTTGGACATTGGATCTCTAAGTTCAAATGGAGTTAACTCCTGATCTAGTATCAGCAGCCAATTATTTGCAAAGGTCTGTGACTTCACTAGCCATCAAAGAGATAGCAGTATAGCCTGCTTTTGCATGAAAAGACAAATAGGAATCTATTATACCTTTGAGAGTATGTGGGAGGAAGAAATGTTTAGCATAATTTTTTGTGTACACAGCCTACTGCATCAGTCTTGAACCTGACGATGAAGTGGTCTCTGTGCATGAAATCTTATGCTAGAAATTTCTTTTCCCCACCCAGGGCCAAATCAGATGACCCAGAAGGAGTGATCTCTGGCTGCTCTGGCTGTGATCACTCTGGGATCGTGTTGACTGGACAGCCTGTTCCCAAACAGGCTGTCAGCAGGAACAGATTAAATCTGCTACTTTTGCTGGTGGCTTTAGGCTGCCTTAGGCAGCATCAGAATGACTTTGGTCCACTTTGGGGGTGTGCATCAGCTAAACATCATGCGCTCGAAGCAGGTGGAAGCCACTCTATTTGGCCCATCTGTTTCGAGCCATAGTCTCAAAGATATCAATTGATTCTTTTAGCTCTATTCCTCAATGTATTTTTGTAATGTGTTTCTTTGCTACAGCAGCCTTTTAAGGTGCAAACTACTGGAAGCAGCAATAGCCACAAGCTACAGCAGGGGGCAGTGTAGCTTCATGTAGTGTCTAGGAAAATTGTTGGTGCAAAACACATCAATTATTGTAGCATAAACTGACCAAACGGTACTGTTTAACACTGTTGTGATACATAGTTGTCTGAAATGTGCAGTCCAGCCCCAATCACAGCAGGAAGAATTTCCCTGTGCGTGGAAAATGAAAGGTGGTTTTTGTACTGTACGCAGAAACCACACATAGGGCCCAGCTGTTGTGCATGGGCAACATTCCCATGTGAACTGGCAAAGCAAAACCACAGAGTCTATGGAAGTGAGTATAACAGTGATATAAAGGAGGCCCCCAGTGTTTTTAATCTCAGGCATCCCACAATATTGTGGACCTTCCCTTTTTGTCTGAGACTTTATTCCAGAAATATAGGCTTCATAAAGACAGGCCAAAATAAGGCTGCTTCGGGTCACTTTGGAGGTATGCTATTTCAATGATGCATGCGTACTAAGAGTCCGGAAGCCGTGCCAAAGCCAGTCCTAAGGATTAGAGCATGGCTTTGGTGCAGCTTCTGGACTCTTAGGATGCATGCATTATTGAAACAGCATACCTCCAAAGTGACCCGAAGCAGCTTTATTTTGGCCTGTCTGTATGGGGCCATAGTTAGTTTAGCATATCAGCTCATCCAAGGCTCCTTCTCCTCATTAGACTTGGAACAGGTAGGTAGAGCTTCCCAGTCTGGGTGCTTAACAACAAGAAATCGACTTTCCAATTGTATCCATCTCCATTTGTACTTATCAAACAAAAACATGCATGCTGAAAATGAACGTATCCTGCTTCCTGGAATGCCAGATTTCTTGTTCCAATATGGATCAAGACAGAAAGGTTTTGCTGGATCACAAATTCTAAAATACCACCCTACCATTGCTTGATTTATACAACATATTATTTTATGCAAGTCTTAAAAACAAGTTCTCATAATCCAAAGGGGAATGTGCCCTTCAAAATTTCAAAAATATTTTTATGTGATGTTGCAACCTCAGGGCTCAAAATGGAAGCGAGTTCAATCCTTCCTTGCTTCATCCACAATGAAGAGATTTTTTCTTTTCGTTTTTAAATATAAAACCCATGGAATCATTTTCATCTGATTAATATTGGAAGTTCTTAAGTGTCATAGGAGGCAAATGTGGTGGTTTTGCCAGCATCAAGACCAGCTCTGTGTGGCCTAACAATGGGAGATTAATACCAAATACATTTCAATACAAATGAAAATATATTTGGTATAGATGAATACTTTCCCCAGTCTGCTCTCTTAGCAAAGGTACTTACAACACCAAGTTTCCCTGGAAGCTTCCTGGGAACCCTCAAGGCAAACCACTACTCTAAATAGCCCACTGCTGCTCATCGACCAGTCCTATGAGCCCACACATTCAGGTTTCCCCAGAAGGAAATAAACTACATATTTCCTCTACTTTTGAAAAGGCTGCAAACCACATATTATATGAAAGAGGAACACACCAAGGAACCAAGGAACACACTTAGCTCTGGGATGGAGGATATGTTCACAGTTTTAACCTTGAATCCTCCTACCATTTGTGCATCCTAAATCCAACACTGTGCCAGCAGCCAACTACTAGAGTGATGGGATTTTCTTTCCTGATCCCTGGCAGTCTTCTGTGTCATCTAAAAACATGTTCCAGAGATTCTTCCAGTCCTTCAGAGCAGGTTTTGAGGATTCACAGTAGGATGCAAGTTCACTGCTTCCTTCCTAGTTTTGCTGACCAAAGCTATTAATTTTCTCTTTCTCCTTAGATGTAACACAACCATTTCTGATGCTTCATTTTCATGATTAAACCTGAACCTGTTATTGCTAACTTTATACTTTCTAGACTCTCTCTCACTCATGACTTTGAAGAGGAACAAATAACCTCCCCTTTGTGCAACATTATATCAATCATGCCTTCTCCCTTCACTTATGAAGGGAATTCAAGGTCTGTAACAGGGAAGGGACTGGAGCTGAGGAGCAGAACTGCTCTTGCTCTGCATACAGAAGATCTCCACTTCAGTCTGTTGGCCAGGTTCCATCTAATTAACAAGGAATAAGATAGACCTCTGCAGGAGGCCCAAGAAAGCAGTCAGAATGGCAGAACTGGACTACAGGGACAAATAGTCTGGTCTGGTAAAAGGCAGCCATATTATTAAGAAATATGCCATTGAAAATAATTGGCCTCTTTGACTTCTCTTTTAATCAGTTTAATCCAGGGGCAAGAATAGTGAGGTCTTGATTTCACATGTATCCACCAAGGATGTTTTTATCATCCTCAGCTCTCCAGAATCTCTGGACCATCCTTTTCCTGGAGGAAAAAGAAGGGGCTGCCTCTCCTAAAGGTCTTCAGGAAAGGCAATACACCTTTTAAATAAGTTGCAGAGCTTCCTTGCACTGCTTAATTAAAAAAAAAAAAAGCATCGCTGTTGAGATCTAGATATGTTGGAATGATTGGTGTTAATTGTAAGGGGGATGAACAGATTTGATGTATGTCGACGGATATTTTATGTTACTTTTGCCTCCCATTTCAATTCCAATTTTAATTCTGTTTTATTCCCTATGGTAACTATCTTACATACTATTGTTAATTGTTAACTATTTTATTTTATCTGTTTACTAGTATTTCCTTTAGCACATATTGTATATCTTTTAGATATACATAAGCTGTAGACAAGTAGTGCATGTTCTGGTTCTGGTGCACGCTTAGGTTATGCATATGTATTTATATTGTATGGAGGTTTATTGCACCTAGTGCACTGTATTTACATTTTATATATAGCTGTGTGATACTGCTTTTTATTATGTTACTAGTATTTTGAAACGGCCCTTGGGCTACTCAATAAATTGTATTGATTGATTAAAAAAAAAAAAGAGGTTGATTTTTGTTTTTGTGTTTTTTGGCCCCGTAGTGGAAATGATATTTGGGCCATTTCTGGTTTTGTTTGGTTTTTCTATTTATTTAAATTTTTTTGGGGGGGGGGGCTATCTTTAAGACTCCCTGGAGAGAATCAGGGGTCTCAAGAATTGTTGCCCACCCTGTCTTAGGCCTTCTATTGATTCTGTTACATTCTCAATAGCTTCTTACATGTATTTCCTCTTTCCTTGCTTGTGAGCAGACTCCAATAAGAAGAGGCATAGAAAATTTCACAGCCCAGTACATAAATGTGCTTGGTGTTCATTTCTGATGCCGGGAGGGGGGGGGTGTCCTAGTTTTTTTTTTTTAAATGACAAGATTGGAGAATAAAATGGGGACAATTGATTAGTTTTTTCCTATTTGCTATTTGCACAAGGTGTGATCGCTTAGTTCACAGGTGCACTGAATATTCAGCAGTTCCTATGCAAATTATGTATGCCACAGAAAAACAGGGACTTCTTACCAAATTCAGGAAGCCAGCTACATAAATACAATTCCATTGGAATCCCACCCATGGAATAGACAGGAGGAAAAAAGTAACATAAGTATGTACAAACAAATGTAAGTTATTCTAAAGCTACTAAAATTAGCAGCAGTCAAGTTGTAGCAAGTGGTTAGACCAGTGGACCAGTTTGGTGACAGGGTTACATTTCCCAGTATGTGTAGCATCTGCCAGTAGATGGGGACAGAGGCCACTATGACATGTTACCAGGGAGGGAGGGAGGGAGGGAGGTGGAAAAGGAATGGTCTCTCAGATGGGAGGATCTGGTCACAGGTAACATACATTTTCAGGATGTAAGAGCCTTGGACACAAAAGCCTCACTATTGTGGGAATCTTAAATACCATGTGATTACACCTTACCATTTGCCAGTGAAAGGAAGGGAGAGAAACGGAGATCTTATGTCACTGAAAGCAAGCTAAACTCCTATCCCAAATTCAAGCTCACTTTTCTCCAAAGAAGGAAAAGCAATGTTCCTCACAGCAAATCTTACTCCAAATATTAGCACCCCTCTGTGAACGCAAAGCAATCCTGCCTGATTGGCTTCACCTACCTAAGTGAAATTCAAATATGGACAGTGAACCCAGGGAGGCCAGCAGAAACCTGCATCTGATCCCAACTGGCAGTTCATAAAGGTGGATAAACCCAAATCATCTCCTAGCACCAGCCCTCCCAGGTAGGAGTAGGCAGCAGAGTGCTGCTCACAGATGGAAACTGGCAAGGCTCACCTCACCATCACATTGAGCAGTGAACTGTCCTGGGAGAGGAATGTTGATCATGAAGCTCATACTCTAGCAGAAGAAATATTAAGAAATAAAGGCTGAGAAATGTCATCTGAGAGGGATGAAAGACCTATGCTTGAACTCATAGGGAAATATTTACTGTTTGAACCCTATTTTCCTGTCCCAAACATATTCACTTCCTATTTTTAGCCTCGACTAGGAAAGCCATTTCTTCCAATCAACTGTGAACTTCAGGTGAGATCTTTATACCCATGTTCTTTAGCCACAGTTCCACCTTCCCATCTTCTTCTGCCAGTCACTCTCCAGCCTGGTCAGTGTGGGCCAGCCATACTGGACATACAGGGCTGGATGTGCTTATCATGGCAGCTCCCATCCAACCCCCTGGAAATGGCATGTTTCCCCAGTTTGTGTGTTCATTAGGCGCCATTGGTCTGATCCATCCCAAACCTGGGGATAAAATCAAATGCTCAAAAGAGTTAGAAATTGGTTCTGGTCAGGTCCGGCCTGTAGCATCCCCTGGCTCAATCTGGGGGTAACGACTGAGTAACGGAACAGTACCCCTGGCTCAGAATGGAGCAAGGGACTACATTACAATACAGTACTAGTGGAGGTGGAGGGGAGCAGGAAATGTATCCAAGCCAACTTAGACTCCCAAGGCGATGATCTGCACTACAAGGCTCCAGGCCTTGCCTTGTTAGTGACTGCCTCCACTCTTCCCACCTCCAGATGCCCAGTCGATGATGATAAAGCTGAGGCTCATAATCATGAACAGCACACCAAGGCACGCAAAGAGAGCTGCCTGTAGAGAGATAAAGACAAGAAAGAAAGAGATTATCCCAAACATACCAAGGGAATACCAAAGCAAGGGATGGCCAACTATGAACCCATAGGCCAATATCCCATTGCCTCTCCAAGACATTTTAACTAGTCCCTAGCAAGCTTACCAAGTTGGGGTGGAGTAGTGTACATGATGTGGGTCCGGTCTGCACTGGTGTGGGGCAGCCCAGAGTATCCTGAGCTGCACTGACCCTCCCCCATTGCAAAGGTCCACTGTTCCAATGCCAGGTGACTGTTTAAAATGTGTGTCGGCCACTGCCATGGGTCACTTTGTTCTGAGTTCAGAAAGAGGCACCCAGCCTCAATCACAAGCCTGGGCACTTTGTTCTGACCTCAGAGCAAATGATTTGTGGTGGCAGCAGATGCTCCAGTTTGCTCAGTGGCCTTTTAAACAGCCACCCAGCATTGGAATGGAGGGCTCCAGAATTTCTGGGAAGATCCAGAAGAAACAGGATATATTTAAATTAGTTCTAAGGGGAATATACCCCAGTTCTGGATGTCATTCAGTCTGTTTGCACCAAGGATGGGGGAGGGACGCTGGTTTATGTGGCCCATGCAGACAGGGATTTGAAGGCATTTCACTCTTAAAAGAAAATTGTCTTCCAGAGTTGCATGAGTCATATATATCCTGGCCTTCCAACATTTCATATTTTGTATGGGTTTAGGATGTGCTGCCCTAGGCACACCAAAACATATGCTAAGACCGCATGTGCCATGCCTATGAAATCTTTACTGCTAGCTCATAGTCATGTATAGGGAATGCAAGTTTGATCCTATCCTCTGCAACTGTGAACCACTTCCAAAGCAGCCTCTGCTAAAACAACCACTAAGAGTTATTTTTTTAATGCAATTGGCATCAATGGACACTATTTCGCTATTGCTTTTGACAACTGTCATGGGAGGATGTGCAACTGGATTAAACCTCTCCTACTTGCTCACTACAATCCCTTTTGACTCTCTCACAAAATGACTATGTCTATATGTGTGTGACAGAGCTGGTTTGGTGTAGTGGTTTGCACATTGGACTAGGGCTTGAAGAAGAACATGGTTTGCATCCCCACTCAGCCATGGAAACCCACTGGTTGGCCTTGGTAGGTCACACTGTCTCAGACTCAGAGGAAAGCAATGGCAAGCCCCTTCCAAAGAAATCTTGACAACAAAGCCCTGTGATAGGTTCACCTTAAGATCAGCATAAGTTGGAAATGACTTGGAGGTACACAACATACACATATATCAGCATAACATGGCTATTTGTGTGTGTGTGCATACATATGGACAGGCTGCATTACATACCAGGATCTTGGGAGGTGATTTTGTTGGCTCTGTCTCCTTGGGCATGATCCGGATGTAGAATATTGCTGGGAAGATGAATATCAGGCATGGGGCTGAAGTGGCACCTGAGGAGATCAACAGAAGATGTGTTTTGATGGCCCAGAAAATAACATATCTACCCATTCCACAGACTTTCCCTATATTCCCTATTTCATATGCCCTTGGCTTCGCCTTGCATCCCTGACAGAGTCCAGACAAGTGATCAATCTGCCCCACTCACAATGTCTTTTGAGGCTGATATCAGCACAGAAATAAACAATGCTTGGGTAACTGGAAACAAAGCAGAAAGCCCTTTGAAATGGCACAGGTGGTAGCTTCAATGCTGGGAAAGGTAGGCCTTCAAGTGGCATTTTGGCCTAAACAGCATTCAGGGACCTGCATTCTCAATTGTGAGGAGAAATTATTCTCCTTCATCCTGGGCTTGATTAGAAAGTAATGTAATTAAGAAAGAGCTTTGAAAAGTCAATTGATCTCTCAGGGAGAACTGCTGCAAGAGGATGTGTCAATAATTTCACCCACAGAGAACCATCCACAGAGAAAGACTACATTTTACAAGGAGCCAAAGCTGTTGGAATTGGTTCTCTGTGATATTGGGGAATTTTGGAAAAGTTCTCCATCTCCACCACTTCCTCCTTCTCTTCCTCCTCCTCCTTCTGGACTCTAAACCATAACCAATATGGCCAGTAACCAACTTTGCCAGGGGATTCTGGGGGTTGATAAAATAACTTGTTTTTGTCAATTAGCAGATTCTTGTTCTACACACTGGACTTTAAGCTTTCCTGAAAAACTTTGGTAGGTGGGAACAGGGAATTCAGCAGGGCAACTTCATCCAGTCTAATCATTCCGTGCTGCTCTGCATGGTCCAAACTGTGCAATGGGAATGCTATGGCCTCATGGTATGTAATTTAAGGATATATAAAATTGTGCTTCTGTTCATCTCTGTGTATGCTGGGCAACCCTGTGTTGACTGCTTTATTTTATTTTAACTATTCAAAAGTTTAGCTTTCTAAACAGTAAATATTTTCTAAAAACAAAAGCTCTCAAAACACCACAAAGGAAAGAAAGAAAGTGATCTGTCCAAGACACAGACAGACGGGGCATCTACTCTGTCCAACAGTTTTGAATGAGGATTCCAAAATGTTCAGTTTTTGTAGCACTGTAGTCATCCTTGCATCAAAGCAAAAACAAAAACCCAAAAAGAAGAGGAGAGGGAAAGAAAGGAAAGGAAAAAGACAACCTGAGTCTCCACAAGCCTGTGCTGGGGAATATTTAGAAAGAACTCAATGGTAGAGGCATTCTAGGGAACTAAGAAACAATAATCCATTCTAAAATGAGCAGATTCAGTGTATAGAGAAATAAAGGATATGGTGGGAAGACTTACCAATCAAGCCAAAGATGCCCAGTATGGAAGGGGCAAAAATGACAAGCAAGTTAATAGATGTAAGCAGCACAATAGCAATGATAGTGTGACGAATCCAGCTGAATTCCTTGTCTTGGAAGAGCATCTGCTGAATTGCACGGCGCACCTGGCAGACAGAAAAGAGACTAGTCTTAGATTCACCTCTTCATGAATCGATTGTAGCTCTTAATCACACATACTTTAGTTCAGGCCCATCCTGAGACTAGTTCCTCTGCCATCACAGCAAGAGGAGTGGAGCAAGGGGAGTTTGTCTCTTTGCTCCACTAGACAGCCACAGCCTTCTGATGTAAGGTTATATTCCTGTGCTCATTTCCAAGCTGCTTTTTGAGGAATTCTGGGCTGCTTCTATCTATTTCTCACCCAACTCTCTATTTCACAGTCCATGGGAAAATACTACCAGACAATCCATGTTTTTGATTTAAATGGGAGCAATATAAGTATGTTACACTAGCATTGTGGTGGGAACTTGCTTGACACAACATCTTGCTCCTTTTGGTCAACACACAGAGGTTGCATCATCTACACTGTATAAATAATGTTGTTTGAGACCATTTCAACTGCCATGGCTCCATCCTATCCCATCCAGGGATTTGTAGTTTTGTGAGGCACCAGCACTCTTTGGCAGTGAATTCTAAATCCCCTGTAAAACTACAAAATTCAGGATTCCATAGGATGGAGTTACATCACTAAAAGTGGTGCATCCAGAGTTAAGCAACACATAGGCTTAAGCATAGGAATGGCTAAATATACAGGATGGTGCTTAATTTCTCCAGATCCTTAGTATGACACTAGGACAACATACACCTGCAATTCTTTTAAAGTAATCATAACACATTAATGCTTTGTTCTTCCCCCTTGGTTTTCTACAGATGTTTAACAGAGCTCGGAAAAGTGGTGTTTTTTTTACTATAAATCCCAGAATCCACAGTGAATATAGCTACTGGTGATTCTGGGAGTTGTTCAAAACATACATTTATCATGTTCTGGCATTTAGATTTTGGCTGCTGTTGTCTCTTACATCTTACTCCAGACAAGGTCTATATTTCTGGACAATATTAATGAACTGGACTAATGGACTAATAGACTGGGTTGTGTTGACATTTATTTCCTGGCTCAGATCCCAATTAGGGATAAGTGTGGCATACAGTCTAGGACGGAAGAGTTTGTGTTAGATTGGTTTCTTGTATGCAGTGTAGGGACACCCCCAACCCTTTTGCATCAACCCTGCTTCCATCCATCTGCTGAGAAATGGACTTACCGGGAAGAGAACAATGGGCACTGTCAATGTCACAGCTGTCAACACAGCCACCCGCACACATAGGATCAGCACATCAAATGGGTCCACTCTGTTGTAGGTATGGAGCAGCTCTGATTCTACCTGGCCTGTAAGGAACAGGCAAGAACACCAAATCATTACTGACTGGACCATGCATTTATCAAGGAGCTTGTTTGCATCACACAATTGCTCCTTAGAAAAGAAGGTTACATAGGTACTAGTTGCTCTTGCACCAAAATGTGAGTTGCAGTCCTTTAAAGTTTGCAAAGGTTACTATTTTGCACAACAGCTCCCAGAATCCCCAGTCAATATGGCCACTGGAGATGTAGTTCAAAAATGTAGTTTTTCCAAGGTCAGAACCCTATGCACATTAGCATGGGAGTGAATTCTATTAAATGCAGTGGCACTGGCTCCAAATTGTACATGCATAGGATTAGTACAATATTAAGATAACAAGCTGTGCCTTCAAGTCATTTCCAACTTATGGTGACCCTAACGTGAACCTATCATGGGGTTTTCTTGGCAAGTTTCTTCAGAGGGGGTTTGCCATTACCACCCTCTGGGGCTAAGAGAGTGTCACTTGCCCAAGGTCACCCAGCAGGGATCCATGGCTGAATGGAGATTCAAACCCTGCCTAATAGTCCAATGCTAAAACTACACTGGCTTGGTATGTTATTGCAATATGGAGAAGGATGTTTGAAGTAAAATCATACAGCAAAAAGCATGGGATTGGGTCACCTGAGCTGCATCTGCACCACAGAAATAATGCATTTTTACATTTCTTTAAGTTTAATGGCTTAATGCTGTGGAATTCTGGGATACTGTATGTAGTTTGTTGTGGCATCAGAGCTCTCTGACAGAGAAGGCTAAATATCAAACAAACAAAACACTGAAATCCCAGAATTCTACAGCACTGAGCCATGACAGTTTAAGCAGTATTTAACTGCTTTATTTCTTCAGTGCAGATGCACCGCTAAAGACTATATAGTGTGACTATGGGAAAGGCTTTTTAAAATAGGGAAGGAACTTTCTGGCCGTTTTATCATGATCATCACTGAGAAATGATGGGGGCATCTAATGACAAAGCACTGTATTTCTGCAACTCAGTGGGTCATTGTGAAGTCGAAGGCTTTCATGGCCAGCATCCATAATTTTTTGTGGGTTTTTCAGGCTATGTGGCCATGTTCTAGAAGATTTTCTTCCTGACGTTTTGCCAGCATATGTGGCTGGCATCTTCAGAGAATGCTTGCCTGGAAAAAAGTGGGTCACTGTCATTAGCCTAGCCCCCCCCCTTCTTCTGTCATTTGATCCTTGTGGGGGGGACTTACCATAGAAAGTGAGGTAGCCAAAAAGGGCAGCCAGGAAATACATGATATACATGACAGAGATGGAGATGTTGGAAATGCACTGCATCTTCTTCTTGGTTGGACTAAAAAAGATACCCAGAAACACAATGTGTGAGAAGAAGAATTCCTGACACATTCAAAGCACAAGCCCTTGTTTGCTGAAATCTTAACTGCTTCTCTTCACATCTCCTTAATGACAAAGAACCAAGATTTGAAGCAGCCCCAACTCAGCCTGCAAAATCAAATTGTACAAGACCACAGCAGTTCTGATAAAACAGCAGATAAAACTGATGCCATATGTCTACCAAGTATCAGATGTGTTCTTTAATAAGTATCACTTTCCCCAAGTACTGGAAGTTGGTATGGCACCAGTACTAAGAAATGAAGCCTTACAAGTGGAACTACAGAAATGGCATATTTGTTCCTTTACTAAAGAGAACCACAGGCTATTTGCTGGCCTATTTTTGAGCTTGAAAATGAATTTTATTGGCCTGTGGAGTGGAGAGAAGCCATTAAGAATTTCACCAGATATATGAAGTATGAAAAGGTGTACTGTACAAGGCAGCTAGGTATGTGCATGTGTTACATTCACCCAGGGGCTCTATTATCCCTCCCAGTATCACTTTTCTTCTTTTACCCTACCATACCCTACCTCAGTGCCATCATCTAACATATGCTCAAATACTTACTCTTTGAGTTCAGTGTAAATTGGCAGGACCTCAGGGTGACACACAAAAGCAAATGCCATGATAGGGATGGTGTAGGCTGTCTGCAAGATAGAAAAGGATGTCAAGGAACAGTTGGGCAAACTTCTCCCACTACCATTGCCCCTGAGACTGTACTCTTGCAATCTTGTAGCCACCTATAGGAAGCACAGAGCTGGACAAACACCATTTAAAAACACCACACACTAAAATATTATCCTCCACTAAGTCCTACTCTGCCAATTTGACATGACATGAAGGTGCCTGTGGACTTCCAAAGGCTAAGTTCTAGCAAACTCTAGCACGTTCTACCAAGCAAGTAAATCTGAATGTCTGCCAGCTAAGTCGAGAGATGATCTCGAGGTTTGCCACTAAGTGGCAGAATTATAGTGCTATTATTCCACTTTCACTACCATGGTGATATCTTATGGGCTCCCTTTCTCCAAAGGTTAAGAGCCTTTTATGATTCTTTATTCTCTCTCTTCTCTCTCCATCTTTTGACCAGCATGGATGCACCCACAAGACTGTGCTTCTAAAGATTTTTTCCCCTTACTCCCACATATGAGGTTCAGCTTTAGGAATTCTTGTATCAAAGTATAGTTTTTCTCTACCGATTAGTTATTTTTCTAGAACCTGGCTGTAGCAATAAAATAAGTCTTATTTTTACCTTACTAATGTATCCTGTTTATTTACCAGAAACTCAGATCTAAGTCCTGTACTAAATAACTGTGGAGTACATGCTGCTGCTGAACTAAGCCTTCTATTTTTAACCACATTTCCTAACAGCTATAACTGTGTAGTGTGAATGTAGTGTGAGTAAGGAACTGAACACAAGAAGTATGCACACATGACTGTGTTAAGTTGTGGTGATCTGTGTTAAAAGAGGCACTAGCAGCACCAATGAAATCACAGATCCCTTTTTAAACAGCTTTTTAGTATTCAGTATATTTTAACCTCATCTGAGTGTTTAACAGTTTAATTCAATTTTAATGTTTCTTTTAGATATATATTAACTATATTGTGCTTATTTTACACCCTACAGGCTGTACTGTGTCTGACATCTGTGTTGCCTTTGTAACTACAGAACCATATCATTACAGATAAAAGGTCAACAGTAACCAGAAATCAGGCATAGACAGCCTTGTTCTCTCCCTTATGTTTTTGCTTATAATGCTCATCAGCCCCAGTCAATATGGCTGATGGTAAGGGCTTATGGGAACTATAGTCCTAAATATCTGAGGGAGAGATGTTCCCCTGTTAGAAAGATTAAAAGGTTACAGTTTACTATGTGTGATATAAATCTGTAGTACATTAATATACATTGATGTATTAATTATTCAAATTGGCTAGATCATGCACCCATTCATCTTACCTGAGAATTGAGTGTGAACAAGCTTGCAGAGCAAATCTCTTCATCAGTTTCCTGGATGACCATAGGGTCATTTTGATAGCTGCTTGTGCTGGCTGGGGTGTAATTCTGGTTACTTGTGGCATTGACTCGGTCCGAAAGTGGACAGGGAACCTGGAACTTTTTGTAGATGACCTAAAGTGGATACAAGATACCATTGGTACAGTTCTGTATTCAGTTCTGAATGACTGTCAATCTAAGGAAAATATAGCTATGCTGAATAAAAAGCAGGCAAGTGGAGACCCTAGGCCTGAGGACTTGGTGCCATGAATATATTTCATGCCTCACATTTGGTTGCAACCTTTGGTAGCAGGGAATGCAAGCAGTATAGCAGAATGGACTTGCTCTAATGCTACTGGCTTGCATTCTGCCAAAGAACACAGCTATACCTATTCATAGGATTGTAAAGGTCACAAAATGAAAGAATTATCCTATTTGATTCACTTCGAGCATTGCCCCTTCAAGAGGCCAGGAAAAACAATGATTTCTGACTAATCATGACCAAGAGGCAGTTTTCATGCAAAGCAATATTCAAACTAAAGTCCCTGGTAGATTGCTTGCTTGATTTAAATTTGGAGGCAATCTTGCTTTGGAGCCTCATAGCAGCTTGAGGGATAAGTCAGAGGTAATAGGTATATACTCTTGGGTTTAGGTCCCTTCCCAGTGAATTGCCTGTCTGAAAAGACTCTATCTGAGGCCCCAGTCTTCTGGGCCTCTACATATTTGCAAGAGGCTTCTTTGCCCAAAAATAGATCAGTGTTGCTGACAAGGACAGACAGTATGCAGCAATGTGCCTCTCTCTGGCGGTTATTGTAATGGCTCGGGGCACTTCCCTTGCTATTCACTGTGACAATCCAAGAGCACTCACAAAACTCAAGCCACCCAAGCTTAGCAGCAGCAGCAGGAGCAACATAACATTGATCCTTTTTTGGCTGCTTGGTGTGTGAATGCAGACTAGAGTAGGAGATATTTCAAGTGCAGGTTCAGGGGCTGACTGTGCCTAGTTCTGTTAAAGCTGAGTTCTAGCAGCAAAATGACAACGTCTGGATACTGTCAGCAAGAATTCTCTTTTTAAAATTTATTCTGTTGATTTTATTTTCAGTCTCCCTCCAAGCAGGGATGTCACTAGAAGGGTGCAGGGAATGCAGACCATGCTAGGTGACACCCTAAGAAGGGATGATATCAGTGCTCACCAAACATATGCCTTTGGGCAGAAACAGGCTGCGGCATTTGTCTGTGTCCCTTTAAAATATTTTTGCTCAGTGAAAGAGATGGTGTGAGTGGGGCAAGACACAGTGGGAGGAGAAAGGTCTCAGTATTTTTTAATTAAAACAATAACATTTTCAAGTTGCTAAATTGTATGTAAATGATGAATATACATAATTGTTGTTTGACTTACATTTTGTTTTAAGTTTAATAAAAAATAAAATTTAAAAATTAATTTTTTAAAAATTATTCTTTTAAAGTTTTTCGGGCTATGTGGCCATGTTCTAGAAGAGTTTCTTCCTGATGTCAGGAAGAAACTCTTCCAGAACACGGCCACATTGCCCGAAAACCCCACAAAAAACTATGGTTGCTGGCCATGAAAACCTTCGACTTCATATTCTTATATAATTTTCTTTAAAAACATCACATTACCAAATTTTCACTTTAACAACATGAAACAATCTAGGTGTAAATACATTTAGGTTATGTGTAGTTTGCTAGTTGCTTATGGCACAACTATTGCCATTACATTCAGTGATATATGGGAATTATGCATTTATGAGTAACATTAGTACAAAAAAAATTACTAAGGATTCTGTATGATGTGGTACAGGAAAAGGACAAAGGAGGGATGGTACCATGAGTTACTTCACTGGGTAACTGCCAGCCCTAATGGCGCCACTGCCCCTAAGAAGTTCAGGATAGCTTCATCCCTCTCCCCTGCTAATTTTATCATCACAAAACATTTGTTGTTATTTGCCATGAAGCTGAGTTTGAATTATGACAACCTGAGAGACCTCAAGATCCCTGATAATCAACTGCTTTGCTTAGGTCTTGCAAACACAGTGCCAAGGCTTCCTTGACTGAAGGTTTGTCTTCACGGGCCAAATTCTGGCATCATCCTGTTCAGATGGGACACACCCCAAACCCCACTTCTGGTGTGAGCAGTCTGAACAATGTTCAGCATGTTCTACACCAAAACCAGGTTACAATAGTTTTAAAAAATACAGTCAGCCCTTCATATCCACGGATTCTTATCCATGGATTTAATCATCCACAGCTTGAAAATATCCATAAAAAAATATAAATTCCAAAAAGCAAACCCTGATTGAATGGGACTATGCCATTGTATATAATGGGACTTGAGCATTCACAGATTTTGGTATCTATGGGGTGTCCTGGATCCAAACCCCAGGAAATATTAAGGGTCCACTGTATATCTCTTGCTCCAGGTCTTCCAGAAAGACCCAGAGCCCTTATGTTCTCATGCTGTGGTGGCTGTTTGCACAGGAATCCCACTGTGCTGCTCGGCATGTTCACTGTCACAGGCTGCTCATTCTGAGTTTGAAACAAGGCACCCAGCCTTGTGATCATCACTGGGTGTCTTGTTATGACTTCAAAAGCAAACAGTGCATGGTGGTGGCAGTTCAATAGGACACCTGTGCAGCTACCCACTGTGGCACAGGAACAGAGGGTGAGATGGGTGGGTTGTTTGGTTGAGGCAGCTATGGGGCCAAGATATTGTGAGCTGCTTCTGGAGTATCCTGGCCAGTGCCAACAAGGCCTGAGTCTCTCCACCTCCAGTGTAGTTTCAAAGTTGCCTCAACGCCTTCTACTTTTCCCAGCTTTAATGTATTTTCCAAGGAGTCACATCACCTCATGATATGTTCAAAGTGTAGCACTCTCAGTTTAGTCATCTTTACATCTATTGAGAGTTCAGGCTTAATGCACTCTAAAACTAATTCATTTGTGTCTGTGTTTTTAACAGTCCATGGTATCTATCTGCACAACTCCTCCCCTGATCCGCATTTCAAATTAGTTGATTTTCTTCCTATATGTTTTCTTCATTATCAATATATAGAAAACAGAAATGCCATGGCCTTGATTATTCTGAATTGATATTTAGTGATACATCTCTACACTCAAGAATCTTATCCAGTTCCTTCATGGTTGCCTTTCTAAAGCCCGGTACAGATGAAAAGAAAGCGGCGACCAGAGGCCGCCTCTTTCTTCTCCAGATCATTGTTGTTGCAACTGCATGGCTGCAACAACAATCTGGCCCAAAAAAGGAGCTCCGAAATGGAGCTCCTTCTAGCGACACTGCCAAGCCACCATAAGCGCCTTGGGATGGCACAGTGACGTCACACACATGCCGTGCTGTTTGGATGTGGCGCGAGCACGTCACCGACACACATGCCATGTATATGGCGCTGCGTAACAATGGTGCCGCCCTGATGTGCTAGTTTTCCAGAGCATGCAGATGATGCATGCTCAGGAACCCTAGAATTGTCCCCAGGCTGCCGCAAATTGGTGGTCTGTACTGGGCCTAACTCTTAGTCATCTTCTGATTTCTTGACTGCAGTCTCCATTTCAGTTAATGACTGAGCCGGAAATCTTTAACTTTTTCAGTGTCTTCACTATCCACTTTAAAATTAAGTAAATAATCTGTGGTCATTATTTGTTTATTCTTACTATTAAACTGTGAACGTGCATTTGCCCTTTCACAAAATGTAGAGCATAGAAATGTTACTCTTTTTGGAGTGCAACTCTCAGAATTTCCATGCCAGCTCTTTCAATATCTTATTACCAAATATTACCTATTCCTTCTTGGTAGGCTAGGCTGAGCCAAGGCTGCACAATGAGCTTCATGGCTTAGGGAAAGTGAGGGGTTGTGCAGACTGGCGGGAAAGGCTTGCCTAGGGGCAGAGTCAGGGCTTGGTGTCCACATGATGCACCAGACGGCACGCAGCATCACAGCGCTCCTCTGATGCTGTGTTTAGATGACACAGCACCAAAAGAGTGCTGTAAAGCCACGGCGCTGGTGGCTATGGTGTCCTTTCCAGGGTGCAAAATGCAGCCGCTTTTTGCAGCTCCTTTTTGGGTCACAGAAAGGCCAGATCGGGGCCATGGCATGCAGTTGCTGCAGCCCCAATCTGGCACAGCCCCTAAGTTATTTTCATTTCTTTAAAGATATTTTTAATGTATCAATAAGCAAAACTGACCAAAAGCTGCAAAAGAATACAGTGTTATATCTAGATTTGTTCCCAATAAAGGTAACTTTGATCATGCTACAAAACATTACAAAGAGCTTTGTAAAATGCAGTGTTATTCACTATGTAACAACTCACTGAAATAAGGAAGAAGACCATGCAGCTGAGGGAAAAGCCACTGGCATAGCCAAGGTAACCTGGCAAAAGAAAAAAACAGGTAGTTACCAAGGATTGAAAAGTCTCTCGGTAGTGTTTAAGACTACCCTTAGGTGTGAGGTACCCAAATTTTGAACACATTCCAGTGACAGAATCCAATGCATTGCCCTGGAATACAGATTTCCTTCACCAACTCCCTATCCAACTGCCAAATTGCTGGATATCCACTGTCTTTAAGGAGAACTGGGACTTTTGGAACAGTTTTTCAGATACAAACTCCTGAAAGCATTGGAGAATATTTTGCTCAGGAAGCATTGTGCTTTGAGTCTTTTCCCTTTGTAAAACCAACTGATGGTTCTCCATCCCAAAAAAAGTTTCTCCATCAATCCTACCCCCATTGCTGCAGAAACAAATGGGGCTGGAGAGAAAAAGACACTTCAGTATTTAGGAAGAAACAGATTATTTTCATGTTTTTTGGCCAGACTAAACAGAACAAATATTTTCCCAAATATGATTTTGTATGGATCTCTCCCAGTCGACTGATACCATCTTTGGCCTGATAATGATGCAATAAGTCATTCATCATCTGTGAATGGCAAGCAAGATAAAATCATGCAGTTATTGTTGGCTTTCCCACCAATTGCCTAGGAAGACGTACCAAGTTGTTTCATGAGGGCCAAAGGGAGAATGATGGTGATAGAAACCATGATCACCAGGTAGTTGCCATTCATGTACCAGTCCCTGGAATGACACAGGTCAAAATTAGATATATATATATATATATATATATTGCAGGATTTCAAACAAGAAGTTTATATAAATGCAGACTATCAGAAAGAAACAAAGATATCTGACACCTAATAAGGCAGGGGTAGGCAACCTTTTTGAGCCGGGGGACCGGGGTTGTGTCCCTCAGACAAAACTGGGGGGCCCGAAGCCCAAAAAATAAAATAATTTATTAATAATTTTTAAAAAAAATTATATATAGAATAAACCAGGTACAAATGGTAGGACAAAATTTTTCAAATGGAAGACACTTTTTTTTTTAAAAAAAATGGAGTGACACCCGAAAAATTTGCTTGATTGTTTAAAAAATGTCTAATGAAATGGCCATGTTTCGCTGGCTTCTATAGGACCCCTTGGCCCCCCAAAGGCCCCAGCGGCATCGGCGTGCCATGGACCGGGCTGGGGCTGGTCCCCACGGCCTGCGCCGGTGCCGCATCCGGCCGCCGCGGGCCGCAGTGTTGCCTTACCCCTGTATAAGGCATTTAACTACAACCATGTATGGTTTCTGTTAGTGAAGGATTGTACCTTCCTATATGCCCCTGCCCAAGCTCTAAGATCTTCAGGACAGGCACTTCTCTTTCTGTCTCACCACCTTCACAAGCATGTTTGGTGGGGACATGGGAGAGGGCCTGCTCTGTGTCTACTCCCAGACTTTGCAACTCTTTTCCTAAGGAGGTTAGGATAGCTCCTTCTTTGCTGTCTTTTAGTGGCAGATGAAGACTTTTCTATTCCATCAAGACTTTGGGAACTGATCGTTAACAAGAGAAAGGCTTTTATGATGCTTTACTGTTTTTAACCTGTGTTTTAAAGTAACTCTTTAAATTGATTTAATTCTGTTCTTACTTTAATACTGTTTTAATCTCTTGTATATTTTAAACTATATGCTAAACTATAACATGCTGAGATTTCTCCAAAGTGTGGAAAATCTGCCCCTGAACCTGAAAATTCACTCAAACATAGAATTCCAGAAACAAGCTGGAATTCAGCTTTCAAACTTTCCTGCTTTTCAGAAGCTTGCTTGATGTTTTGAGAAGCTTAGCAAAAGCTTATTAGTTTCCCGCTGAAAATTTAACAATTGCATAACAATTGAAAATTTAACAATTGTCAACAAAAAGCTACACATTCTGCTTGAACATTATATTTGTTGCACTGTGTGGAATTCTGAAGTTCTCCCCTAAGCTGCATCATCTGTAACTTACACAAATATTAGATCCAGCCTATGTTGAATACCCTAAATGCCCTTCTAATACAAAAAAACAGGGAAATGGTACTATCTTCTCATCTAAAGAATCTAGAATGTTCATTAGCAAAGAACATAACGGAAATATGTTGGCTGTAACCAGAGGAATCTCAAAAACTAAAATTGACTAAGGGTGCATTCAAACTGATTGAAATTTTGTTCCTGTTCTTTCTCATTTTATACTGGGTTAAAATAAACCAACCTGTAGAGCTGGTACAAAAAGGCTCTGAGTAATTGTACCAGGAGCTAACAGAAAATAGTCTGGTGAAAACAAAACATGTATGAATCTCCAAAATGAAATAAGAAAGAACAGGAACAGGTAGGGTTGCCATAAGTCAGGACCTCCAAACCGGGACAAATGTAGGACAACATTTTCAAATGTAGGACACTTTTTTTTAAAAAAACATGGAGGACACTCGAAAAAACTGGATGATTTTAAAAAAATGTTAAAAATGCAGGTTTCTTGGGCATGCTCAAAGGAGGACATTTGACATTATCCTAAAGATGGCAAAATGTACGTCCCTTCTGCCCAACCCCCCCCCCCCATTCCAAACACACACTAAGCACATTTGGGCATTTCACAGGGCTTTACTGAACATGGCCTCTTGCATATTTCAGAGGGCTTATTCCATCCAAACCCCTTTGTTCAACACAAAATGTAGGACATTCAAACAATGGAGGACACAACCACTAAAAGTAAAAAACCTATTAATATATATAATATATCTATATAAAAACACTTAATATAAATCCTATCATAGAGACTTGTTGCACACCTCTTGAGCACTAAATGCATCTGAGGAAGCAGCTCTTTCAGTTAATAACTACTACTACTACTACTACTAATAATAATAATAAGAAGAAATTTAAGGGACATTATGCAGGCATGGTAGAGAAGGACCAGGATTCACTCTGTTGCTTGGGACAGAAACATACCCTACTGGGCTATCACACTCTCTCCCTCAGGGCATGGCAAATGTGTTAGGGGAATTCAAGTTTCCTAAGGCTTCAGCCCTTGTAAGGAAACAAAAATATCTAAAACTATCAAAGCCAAGCCTGTGAGTGGTCTTAGCTTGTAATCAGCAGAGCGCAAATGGTCTTGTTTTTAAGTCTTCCATAAGAATGAGGCTGACACAATTGCTTGTAGTTAAAAAACAAACTTTACTAATGGCTTAATTATACATGGAAGCTACATTCTAACCAGTGTGTAGGCCCCTTTTGACGGGGCCGGTGCTGTCCCTCAACAACTTGGGCCGAACCAAAAAAAAGAATCAAATAATTTAAATAAATAAAAAATAATAAACCGGGAAAATGTGAAAAATTTTCAAATGCAGGCCCTTTTTTAATAAAAATGGGACACGTGAAAAATTTGTGATTTTTAAAATGTTAAGATAAATGCTGTTCTGAGGCTTCTATAGACACTTGCCCCACCATGCCCTTTGCTGAGATCCAAGGCCGGTGGCATCGGGCAGGACGGCTGGGCCGGTCCCAAGGCCTCGCCGGCCGCATGCGGCCGCGGCCAGGTGCCTAACCCTGTCTAACCTATCTAG
The DNA here is from genome assembly GCF_019175285.1 of Sceloporus undulatus. NCBI lineage: Eukaryota > Metazoa > Chordata > Lepidosauria > Squamata > Phrynosomatidae > Sceloporus > Sceloporus undulatus. Next base: position 76,989,470 of record NC_056523.1, on the reverse strand, counting down.
TGAATAGTTTCAGGTAAAAGAAGAGTTTGTATCTCCATCTTTCGGGGAAAGTTGAGAGAGCATGATGATGGAGACCGAAGGGAAAGCAGAAAGATCTATGTGTGAAAGAACTTCCTAAGCAAGAGTATTAGATCACATGATCTGTTTACCAACTTACAAAGGTATTTATTGCCCCTGTTTAGCAGGACCAAATGGCATGCAAATTGCAAGTCTTCTGTTCTGAGTTTCTGCCTGGGCTGAATGAAAAGCTCCCCCTCCTCCTCCCTGCCTGGCTGCAGCCTCTCCAGCACAAACGGACGGAGGCTGTTTGGAAGGGACGATAGTCAGCATCCAGCTGTCCGGGTGACAGAAATCAGAAGCCGGAATAGGCTTGCCATATCCCGCCTGGGGGCGGGACTTTCCCGGTTTGGGGCGGGCCACACGGTCACCCCCGTTTAGCCCCTCCCCTGGGACCTCCCCCCCCCAGCAGCCTGGAGGCAGCTCCAGCCCCCCCATGGCTGTGTGCCACCCTCCCCGCCTCCCTGCCTAGCTTAGCCTAGAGAGCAGGGCTTCAAACATCTGCCACTCAGAGCTATTGCCAGCCCACTTGGTTATATGTCTTGCAAAAGGCATTACTTCCAGGTTACAGTGAGCAAGAAAAAAAGCCATAAATGGTTCCTGTTTCACTGGGAGCCTACTGCCTCATCTTAATTCTACACGTCAGTATTTTGTAATTCTTTATCACAGGATCGTTTTGAGGCCCTAAACGCTTTCCTTGTAATATGCAATTCCCTCCCGAAGCTGACCAATGGGAAAGAAGCAATCAGCCCTCCTCCCTTGGGTTGTTTTCAATGGCTTGGAGGAAGAGATTTGCCTGTGCTTGTAAATAGGAAGCGCTTTGGGATAGCAAAGGCTACAGAAATAGTTTGACCCCCCCCCTTAAACATCCATGGCTCAGTGCTATGGGATTCTGGGAATTGTAGTTTCTTGTGGCACCAGAGCTCTTTGACAAAAGGAAGCTGAATGGTCCCACAGAGGAGGTGGGGGCAGAGCCTCTTGCCCGCAGTCTTCGGTGGAAGAGAGGAGGCTGTGATCCTGGCCACTCCCTGGCTCCCCCCTCTCCTCCTCCTCCCAGCCGAGGTGAGCTTCTCATTCACTCTCCCTGGCTTTTCCCCCCCTCCCACCCCCTCGCACTTTGAGACCCTTTAACTGCCAAGCTCAATGCTCTGGAATGCTGGTGCTGTGAGGCATTGGCCTTCTCTGTCAGAGAGCTCTGGTGCCACAATAAACTACAATTCCCAAGGTTCCATGCACTGAGCCCGGCAGTCCAGCAGTGTTTTGGACACAGAGATCCTCCAAATGAATCCAGTCCCTAGCTTTTGATCTCCTCACACACGTGCAGGAATAATAACCCACTTTGAGACTGCTTAACTCAGTCCGGGAATCCTGGGAATGCTAGTGTTTGGGGAGACATTGAGACTTCTCTGTCAGTGATGCTCTGAGGCCACAATAACACAATTCCCAGTTCCCCAGCCATGAGCAGTCTCAAACTGGACTATTTCCTCAGTGTGGATGCAACTGGTGAGGCATTCTGGGCACTGCAGTTCAACTACGTTGGAGGTTATGGGACTCCTGTCAGAGATAGCTCTGGGGCCACAATGTTACTACATTCCCAGCATTCACCAGCACTAACCAGGACAGTTAAGTCACTCTCAAACGGATTTTCCTCAGTGGATGCAGTTTTGGTGAGGAACTCTGGGCATTTCAGTCCAGCATTGTTTTATTTCTGCCGTGCTTTTGGACCAAGACAAGGTGACCAGACATCCTCCTCCTTTTCCAGGACATGTCCTCTTCTGTCAAATTTCAAAATGTCCTCCATTTGGATCATGGCTAGAGCAGATTTATATTACTGGGTGTTTTTAGCTTTTATTTTTGGGCCATGTCCTACATATTTTTGCTTGGGTGCCCTACATTTTGGGGTGAGGGCATTGGTCACCTTGGTCAGAGAGCTTTCCAGGGTTAACTGCCATTCTGCTGTGGTGCTGGAACAAACCATAGCATTCAGCACAAGACAGTTACAGTGGTCTCAAACCCAGATTATTTTCTCCAGTGTAGATGCGCCCAAGCCTTTGCCTCTCTTATGCCGAGATTTCAAAGCCCAGCCTGGCACCACAACAAACTACAAATCCGGATTCCATAGGATGGAGTGAATGAGCAGGTGAAAGCAGTGTGGCAGCAGCCTAAGTGTGCTTAATGCGTTCTTAAGATGGTGCACCTCTTGCCTACAGAGTCCACAAGACTTTTTTGTTTAACAACTTGTACCCATTAACTCCATTTCAGTCTCCTTTATTTAGTGGGGAGGAATACAAGAAAACAAGTCAAAATGAAGAAAAACCAAAGTACCTTGACCAAAGGGTTTGGTTGTGGATATAAGCCTCTGAAATAGGCAAGAGGCAATGTTAAAATAAAGCCATGTTCAATGCTCAAATGTGCTGTTTGGAATGGGGAGAGGGGGGTGGCCAGAAAGGGAAGTACATTTCTGTGATCTGTCTACGAATAATGTCACATGTCCTCCATTTTGATCATGCCTAAGAACATGCATTTATATTAACATTTCAAAAAAAGCCTCAATTTTTTGCGTGTCCTCCATTTTTATAAAATGTGTCCTACATTTGAAAATGTTGCCTGCATTTGTCCTACATTTGTCCCGGTTTGGAGGTCCTTATTATGGCAACCCTAGCCGGGAAAGACCTTCCCCTCAAAGGTAAAAAAACCGGGAAGGTCATGGCTGCAGCGTGAAATGGCAAGCCTAGGAGCAGGAAATTGGGGCTTTCTGTTTGTTTTTTTTATCAGTCTGGATGTGGCCTAAGTAGGGTTTCTAATGGCCAGTATATGGGGTCTGAGGATAAGGAGTGGCTAAGAATATAAAAAGAAGAAGTTACTCCACGCCTTTTCTAACATTATCTTTTTCATGGCAATTCATGGGTCTTCACTCCCTAATTTTGTTTCAAGTCCTTCTCCTCAATTCCAACTGATCAAAAATTTGACATTTTGCAAACATTTTGCATCTGAGGAAATAGACCAAGTCATGAAACTTATGCTACAATTTCTTTTGAACAGTTAGTCTCCAAATGTGCTACAAGATCCCTTTGCATTTTGCAAACAGGTTCATATCCTAAGCTGATTGTACTAGTCCACTGGATGCCACTAATGATCAGTGTCTAATCATTACAGGTGTTTGATTTTACTTTCTTAGCCTTTGCCACATAACTGAATATTCTTCGCATAAATTATTTTTTTAATGATGAGCTATTAGTTTCTTGAGCGATTGCAATCTGGGCTGCCCAAAAAAGAATGACCTCTTCAGCTTTCTCTACATATTAGATGGATTTCTCCCTTTGTAACCTTGCATATAAGCTTCTAGTCACAACTGCAAAAGAACTCTTGGACAACACCCTTCCTACTAGCAATTGTTTTAAACACTAAATCTTCCTAGTATGAGTCCTGGGTAAGCTCAAACAGTTCAGAACTGAGAAACGTTTCTTTTTTGGGATGACAATTCCCTGCTGGATGGGGAATTCTGGGGCGAGTTTGTTATTATTCTGATGGTGATATTGCTGGTTGTATTTTGCAATTCCAGGATTTGATGAAGATCTGCCACTAATTTGGATGTTCTTATTGTCAGCCCTTGTAGCACTAATATACACTTTAGCTAGTGAGGGACAATGCAGGATGTGCTCTGGAAGCCCCTCAATGCAAGAACTTGCCAGCTTTGGGCCGGCCAGTCCCTCATGGAAACAAATGTAGTTTCCATGGGCCTTAGAGAAAGGAGGGCTTGCAAAGGTAAATAATGAAATGCCCACATTGTCTTAAGCTCCCCACATCCAAGCTGAGCCAGAAGTGCCTGCAGGAGCGAACAGCAATGGCCTCTTGTATGGAAGAGTGAACTCTCTTGAAAGCCAGTGCAGCTTTATGTGCCCTGGATCTAGTGGAGCCCATCCTGCACTAAGCTTCCTGGTTTGTGAATTGATAAGTCTGCTCACTACAAAACCCTACAGGGACTTCTAGCTGGTACAGCATGAAATTTCAACATGCCTCCTCTTTGGATACAGGCCACCTCGATTTCTACTCATACTCTGGCTTTTACTTTTCCCTGTGAAAGTTATAGCCCTGTAGTGGTTTGCCTTGTCGGGAGCCATTAAAATCACTTTACTTAGAGTAAGGCAGATAGATGGCTTTGCGTTGGGATCCCAGGCAGTCCAAGGCCCCATACAGACAGGCCAAAATAACGCTTTGGTCACTTGGAGATATGCTGTTTAAATTATGCATGCATCCTAAGAGTCCGGACTGTGGCCAAAGCCATGTCCAGTCCTTAAACGGGAGCATGGCTTTGGCACAGCTTCCGGACTCTTAGGATGCATCATTTAAACAGCATATCTCCAAAGTGACCCGAAACAGCTTTATTTTGGCCTGTCTGTACAGGCCCCAAGTTTAGATTTTTAAACTCTTCCCTCTCATCTTTACCCCTTCCTATTCTTCCACTAATCTTTCAACTGTCCTGATTTGGTAGGGATAATCCCAATCAACTTTCTGTCATCCCACTTTTTCAGCTGTCCCCATTTCTATCTTGTAGAATCAGAGAATCACAGAGTTGGAAGAGACCACAAGGGCCACCCCGTCCAACCCTGTGCCATGCAGGAACACACAATCAAAGCACTCCCGACAGAGGGCCATCCAGACTCAGTTTAAAAACCTCAAAAGAAAGACACTCCACCATACTTCAAGGCAGAGCATTCAACTATCAAACAGGTTTTACCATCAGGAAGTTGTTCCCAATCTTTAGGGTGGAATTTCTTTCCCCATCCTTTAAATCCTTTGCTCTGTGTCTTAGTTTCCGGAGCAGCAGAAAACAAGCTTGCTCTATCTTCAACCTGACATCACTTGAAATATTTAAACATGGCTATCATGTCCCCTCTTTAACCTTTTCTTCTCCAGGTTAAGCTTTCCCAGCTCCCTAAACCACAAAGGCCACTAAACCATAGGGCATGGCTTCCAGATCTTTCACCATTTTGGTCACCCTCCTCTGGACATGCTCTAGCTTATCAACATCCTTTTTGAACTGTGGTGCCCGGAAGTGGACACAGTATTACAGATGAGATCTGACCAAAGCAGAATAGAGTGGTATTTTTACTTCCTTTGATCTAAACACTAAATTCTTATTGATGCAGCTAGAATCACACTGGCTTTTTAGCTGCAGCATCACACTGTTGACTCATTGTCAGCTTGTACTCTACTAAGACTCCTAAATCCCTTTTACATGTACTGTTGCCAAACCAGCTGTCACTCATCCTATATCTGTTTATTTCATTTTTACTGCCAAAGTGTTGTACCTTACATTTCTCCCTGTTGAATTTATTTTTATTTTTTTGGTCCAGTTCTCTAATCTGTTAGCACCATTTTGAATTATGACTTGAACCCTACAGACAAGATCACTAGGGCCGGGTACAGACCGGCAGGGAAATGCCGACCTTCTTTGCTATGCAGCATTGCCACAGCAACCAAACCGCGCAACACAGCTGTATAGCAAAAAAGAAGCGGCTTCTTTTTTGCAGTGTCGTAAGGGCTGCAACGCATCCCTATGACGCCACTTGCTCTAAAAGACATGTGGGCGCTCAGACGCCCAGACATCATAGGCATGCCCCCGCCCGTGTGGGTGGTGCTGTGCAATAATGGCACCGCCCATATGTAGTAGGGCTCAGAAGTGTGTAGTTGGTGTGCGCTCCCAAGGACACCTTCCTGATGGTGGTGTCCGGCCAAAGAGAACAAATCCCATAGAGTATGTAGAGCAAGTGGCACACTTGTTACGCCACCACCGCGGCTTTAGAAGAACCTGTTGGCCTGGTACATACCTTGGATTTTGTCCGGGCTGGCAGTGGCCTTTTTTCCGCCAGAGGGAAGCCACAGCTTTCCGCTGGTGGAAAAAGAACCCGTGGAAAGCGGGTTCTTCTAAAGCCATGGTGGCAGTGTAACAAGTGTGCCACTGGATGCGGGACTTACGTAACAATGGTGACACCCATGTATACAGGGCGCCACCATTGTTATGCCCTCGTCACGTGCTAGGGTTGCACGGTGTGTGGGTGCTCTGCCCCGAGGCAACCCTAGTACGGGCCCATGTGTACTGGGCCAATTTTCATGGGTTCTTTTTCCACCGGTGGGAAGCTGCGCAGTTTGGTGGCTGCGGCTTCCCTCTGGTGGAAAAAAGGCTGTCGCCAGCCCGGACAGAATCCAAGGTATGTACCGGGCCAAAGTGAACTATTAGCCCTTTCCTACTCAGCAGCTAGAATAGCCATGGCTAGTTTGAGCATAAAATCTCCCTAGAACTAGCGTGAGCCAGTGTGGTGTAGTAGTTTGAGCATTGGACTGGGACTCTGGAGACCAGGGTTTGAATTCGGGCTCAGCCATGGAAAATCAGTGGGTGACCCTGGGCAAGTTAAACTTTCTTAGCCTCAGAGGATGGCAATGGCAAACCCTTTCTGAAGAAACTTGCCAAGAAAACCCCATGATAGGTTCGCCTCAGGATCACCATAAGTTGGAAATGACTTGAAGGCACACAACAACAACAACAACAACAACAACAACAACATAACTAGTTGGAATGTGAATCACACAGATGGCATGATAGATTCAAATATTCCAGCCTTTGCCTTGTTGGGCACAAAGGATGCCTAGAAATGATACCGCAAGCTGCCAAATAGTGGCATTAATCCTGCATCAAGCAGGAAGTGTTGGTCTCTTTCTCCCATAGGGAAAGATGTGCTGTGAGCAGAAACACAAATACGGATGCTCCATCCAAGGCAGTGACTGTGGAGGAAGTGATGCATCGTGCAAGGATTGGAAGTTCACTCTGGTTTAATCCTATGCTGAGGGTTTATTGAGCACTGGCGTCAATCAAAAATAGTAGTGGCTTAATGCTGTGAAATCCCTGTGACAGCCTGCCCAGCAGGAGACAAATCTCTGTGCTACTAGAGGAAGATGTTAACTAGAGCTGAGCCTGTAGGAAGGAGATGGAGAAAGCTGGAGAGGTGGGGGTGGAAGAGAAACAATGAATTACGTGGTGGAAGATTACTGCAAGAGATGAAAAAAGCCTAAGCAACATAGGTGGCCTTAGCAAATTTTAGGAAAATTACTTTGGGGTCTACAGATTTTATCAGCCAAGTTCTGTCTTTTAATGAGGTGCAATTCCTCTAAGGCTTACAGCCCCATCCTACAGTGCATCTAAAAGGCCAGTTACAGAAAGTCACCCCTAAACAGCACAGCCTTTGCTGAGCACAGTAACAGAACATTATGGCCTGTAAATGCAGAAAGAATCAAGCAGGGAAGAGGTAAGTAGGAGATGAGTCAGCTGGAGGACACTCACGTTGTTTTCTCCTCTAGGTTGAGGAAGGTCTGGATGACCAGAGGCACTTCAGACTTCACAATGTACAGGTAGCTTGACATGGCTGAGGAGGGAGACAGACAAGGTATCAGGTCTAGGGAAAAGCTGTTTGGCAACACTGTCTCAGCCTGTTTCATCCATTCTTCATTCACGGACAGCAGGGGTGCTGTCTGTGTAGGCTTTCACACAAACAGTTGAACCTGCAAGTCTCATCAGCCTTGGCTAGCACAGCCGGTTATGAGGGATGATGGGAGCTGCAATCTAACTACACCTGTTCCCCAGCCCTGTTTTGTGAAGAGGATATAAAACAGGCCTTCACAGAGCATGGAAAATGGAGATACAGTCTCAGGAGCCAGGCCCATTTCTCTCTTACCTCCAATATTCTGTAGTGTTATAGCAACAGCAGCTGCCAATTTCCCTGGAGTTCCAAATGCCCTGTAGCCCAACTGTTCATAAGCTCGGATTCCTACAAGACACCAAAATTTAACAGACAAGGACAAAACAGAAAGAGAGAGAGAAGATAACTGACTCATATTTGTATAACGCACATGACTCCTGGGTTGAAGTCTCAGGCAACACAGCAAGAATTAAACTGATTATTTGAAGGTCACTTTAAAAAATCAAGTAAATTAACTGTCAGTAGCCATAATTCTGCATTGTCCGTAAAAGTTCAAGTAAGAGATCACTCCAGCATGCCCACTACTAAATAATATAGGAGGAAACATCTGCACTTAGGCAGTTTAGGATCCATTTCTGTTTAGTGTAGCAGAGAAACTCTAGCTGTAGAATTTGAATGAGGACTGGAAGAGCAACACCCCTCTAGTCACAAACCTCAGGAATTCACTGAAGATCAAAAATGCAAAAGCACACAGTGCAAAAAACCACAGATTTTACTTTATTTGTCTATTTAGTTTATTTATATCCACTTTATATCATGGTACTCGTGTGCGTTGCTGGACAGCTTCCCATCCAAATCTGACCAGCATCTAATCTACACTGCAGAAATAATGAAGTATGACACCACTTTAACTGTCATGGCTCAATGCTATGGAATGCTGGGATTTAAAGTTTTGTGAGTTATTTAGCCTTCTGTGTCAGAGAGTTCTGGCACCACAACAAACTACAAATCACAGGATTCCACAGCATTGGGCCAAGGCAGTTAAAGTGAAGTCAAACTGCACTATTTCTGGAGTATACATTAGACCTGAGTCAGCCCTACTTACCTTCAACAAGATAGTTGTGACAGGCCCTGAGATGATGCCTTGGGAGAAACGTGAGATGGATCTAAATCAAGTGTGGCTTCTAATGCAGGTTTGCAATACATACCTACAATCCCTGAGGATTTGAGCAGCAAGTGGATGGAGTAACTGGACAAGAGAGCTACAGCAGTCAGAAGGAATCTAGAAGAAAAAGACGAGACTATTAGTTGGGGAAGTATCCAGATTAGAGTGGAGGTTTCCAAGCTTTGATCCCTACCAACAGAAAGGAGAGGGAACTTTGAACTCTTCTAATGCAGGATGCCTGGACAACTCCAGAACCAGTGGGCTTCATCTTCTGAGGGCTTTCTGCAGGTCCACCAGAACCACATGCCAATGACATGTGTGTCTTGGTGTAATACTCACACAAGCTTCTTTTAATACCAAAGAAATTATCTGTCACATTCACATGATGTAGAGAAGTCTTTCCCATTCTGGGAAAGGTTTAGACTACATCTCGCATTAGTCTTTTTTCTTCTTTGTGGCTAATAGAAAGGCAAAAACCTCTGGAGGGGAACCCATTTTGGGGAACACTGAACTAGAAAGTGGTGAGTGTGGCAGCAACAGCCTTTTTTTTAAAGGAGACACTTCTCGACCCTTGGGCTAAGATAAAATATAGTGTAATGCCTGCTTTTGTTGCTGCTTCTAAAGGCTTCATATCTGCAGAAGTAGAACATTTGTAATTCAAAAAGCAAAAGTACTCAGTAAGGCCTGAAAGTTCCTTGGATTTATGTGGGAGGTAGAATACAAAAAGAGTACACAACATAGTGGCAACATGGGGATGGGCAAGTGATGTCACTTGTTCTAAATCGTACAATAAACCACATCCAGTGGTTGTCTATAACACTTGGGGAAACTACACTCCAAATAACAATCAAAGATACAGTTCCTGCACTCTCGAGACAGGCTTTCCCAAATGACACCCTCCAGGTATGTGGGATTACAACATCCATCATCCTCAGCCAGCAAGGCCATGCTGGCTGGGCATTGCTGAGACTCATAATTATAGTTCAACACATCAGGAAGACCCAGCAAGAAGGCTGGTCTAGGGCTGGGGTAAGCAACTACTAAAAGGGAGGAGGGCATAATTTGGGCCAAAACTAATAAAATGAATTTCAGCAGGGAGAGATGTAAGGTGCTACACTTAGGCAGAAAAAATGAAATGCACAGAAATAGGATGGGGGACACTTGGTTTAATGAGGATACATGTGAAAGGGATCTAGGAGTCCCAGTAGACCACAAGTTGAACATGAGTCGACAGTGTGATGCAGCAGCTAAAAAACCAATGCAATTCTAGGCTTCATCAACAGAAATATAATGTCTAGATAAAGGGAAGTTATAGTATCATTCTATTCCCAGGCCTCACCTAAAATAATGTGAGCAGTTGTGGGCACCACAGTTCAAAAAGGATGCTGTCAAGAGGAGAGCAACTAAAATGGTGAAAGGTTTGGAAACCATGCCATATAAGAAGTGTCTTAGGGAGCTGGCAATGTTTTTCCTGGAGAAGAGAAGGTTAAGAGGTGATATGATAGCCCTCTTTAAATATTTGAAAGGAGGTCATACTGAAGATGGAGCAAGTTTGTTTCATGCAGCTCCAGAGAATAGGACCCAGATCAATTGATTCAAATTACAGGAAAATAGATTCCACCTCAACATTAGGAAGAACTTGACATTTAAGAGCTGTTTGACAGTGGAACACACTCCCTCAGAGAGTGGTGGAGTCTCCTTCTTTGGTGTTTTTTAAACAGAGGCTGGTCAGGGGTGCTTTGGTTGTGTATTCCTGCATGGCAGAATGGGATTGGACTGGATGGCCCCTGAGGTCTTTTCCAGCTCTATGATTCTATGGCCTAGAGCTGTGATTCCCAAATTCTGGTCCTTCTGGTGTTTTGGACTTCAATTCTCAGAAGCCTCAACCACCTTGGCTAATGGTTTGGAATTCTGGGAGCTGAACTCCAAAACACATGGAAGGCCAGAGTTTGGGAATCACTGGTCTAGAGGAAGGATTCATAGTTTCCCCAGGAACAAAACCATCCATCATGCCTGAAAAAAATGGTATACAGTATTTCTAGAACAGAAACACAGCCTAGACTGCACACAACAAATGAAAAACAAATGTACATTTTTTTAAAAAAAAGTATATTGTATGTTGAGGCTCTTCCATCTGGACATGTTGTTTATTCCTCTTTCTTGATACTACATGAGTTCACAGATCAGGGTGGGGAGAGCTGGGGTAGGATGATGGAGATAAAGACACAGCTCAACAACAGTATTAACGTGTTATGGGAACCTTCACCATCCCGCATTGACTCCCCTTGTCAATTACTAACCAATCTAATACCACTTTGTTATGTAACAATTCATTTGCGAAAGGTGAGCAATTCCATCCAGGGGATAACGTAATGGAACATAAGCCAGGGGAATATAGAGCAAGAATTGTGCGTGCACACAGGCACACAGGGGAAAAGAAGCATCATGTTCTGGCAATGGGAGGAGGCAGAATGTTGCTTAGAGTGAGCACTTAGCCCTGCCATGGAGCATTAAAGGTATCAACCCCCTGTCCAGCTGAGCTAGTAATGCCGCTCTGACAGCATTAGCTCTTCTCTTTCTGGTCTGTGAGTCATTCAAGACTCAACTAGTGCTTCCAAATCAAATCACACTGAATCCGTCATTTCAGGGGTTGCCCATAGCAACATTTTAGTTCTTTGAGTAAATGGCAGCAGAGTCCTGGCTGCCTTTGGCATTTTTAAGCAGAAGCTGGTCAGCCATCATACCTAGATCTGGTGCCTCAAACAATGTAGCTTTGTCACCCCTCCACATTCTCTCACTAGGAAAGGAGTGGGATAGGCAAAGTCCAAAGCATAACTCAGAGGAAGTCCCTTTCCTATTTCCTGTCAGGAACAAACAGGAGGGAATCTTCTGCAGGATGCACCCCTTTCTCAGTCAGGAAGGCACATGGTACATGGGAGATTCTCCATCTTTGGGAGAGTGGC
>NC_056523.1:76902273-76977800 GCF_019175285.1 Sceloporus undulatus | reverse complement strand
TTTGCCAGATGGGGAATTTCTACAGGCCGGAAATTAACCCCAGGGTGGTGATGGTGCCAGATTTCCCTTTCCTAGGGCCCAAACAGACAGGCCAAAATAAAGCTGCTTTGGGTCACTTTGGAATATGCTGTTTAACTGATTCATGTGTCCTAAGAGGCTGGAAGCTGCGCCAAAGCCATGCTCCAGTCCTATCTCCTGTCAGGAACTAACAGGAGGGAATCTCCTGCAGGATGCACCCCTTTCTCAGTCAGGAAGGCACATGGGGGACTCTCCATCTTTGGGAAAGTGGATTTGCCAGATGGGGAATTTCTACAGGCCGGAAATTAACCCCAGGGTGGTGATGGTGCCAGAATTACCCAAAGCAGCTTTATTTTGGCCTGTCTGTTTGGACCCCAGATCTACCTTTACCATGTGGGGGGAAATGGAAAAAAGATCCTACACAACGACTCTTCCAAGTTGGACTTAGACTATGTAGTTGTCCCTGCATGAGTTCTCTGCCTGAACTGAACTACCCAGAAATGGGCCACACTACCATGGAAATTCTTCACAATGACCAGTGTTGTAGCTCTTCAAGTCAGTTTTAAGTTTCTATCACCATGTTTCACAGTATGTAGAGAGATCTTATAATACCTTTCAAACGAACTGAAAAAAAGAAGTTGGCAGTATGAGCTTTCGTAGAGTTCATTCTACTTCTTTAAATAATAATAATAATAATAATAATAATAATAATAATAATTTATTTATTTATTTCCCACCTCTCCCTATGGATCAAGGCGGGTTACAAGCATAATATACATTTAGTGAATGCATCTGAGGAAGTAGACTGAAGTCTATGAAAGCTCATGCTGCCAACTTCTTTGTTTCAGTTAGTCTCAAAAGTGCTACAAGATCTCTCCACATACTGATTCTACAAATTAACATAGTATATCTTTGAATTCTACATGTTTCACAGATCTGCCTACTCACCCACCTACTCAACTTTAATTTCACTATACACAAAGAGAAATTTTGTCTGACCAGGCAGACTGAAAAAGAAAAATGGCATTCATATCAAGACAGTTAACTAAAAGTTTAGCACTTTTGATTGTAAATACCAAGTTTTTCATTGAAACTCTGAATTGTTGACAAATTACAACTAGAGGGAAAGATAAGGTGAGACTGCCACTTGGGGATGCCAGAGTGAAAACTGGAGCAGGCTTTTGTCTCTTTGATGGTTATGTGGAAGAGAGAATTTCAGCAGGAGTTGCTTGTTACCTTGTTGTGTGACAAGTATCAACTGCTAAAATTCACTCTTCTGCACAACCATTAAAAAGACAGGAGCCCTCTCCAGTTTTCACTCTGGCAATCCAATGGCCATTACAGCTGTCCTACAGACCTCACTGTACTATTAATGTCTGATGAGATCTGGGATGGTGAAATATTTCATTTGTCATGCAAAATTAAAGCCGCAATCCTACTGTAAGGCACACTTACTGAAAGCATCTCCTATTGTTTATTTCAATGTATACAAATTGGGTTGCCTAACTGTCACTTTCTCTTTCTCTCTAGAAGTAGCTTTCCCCAATTCAAATCTCTGCACACGCAGTGCCAGCATACAACTGCTTCTGTCTGCCCTTCCCAGGTTTCCAAGTTCATTGTCTGAATCACAGCCATGCTGCTTGTTTTATTTTTATTGCCTGCATGTTTTGTCTTTATATCTATTTTCAGCTTGAGTCTACTTTTGACATACATATATACACACACACACACACACACACACACACACACACACAGACAGACACATACAGAAGACAAAATAAATCATGGTTACATTATGCTACTGAGCCACAAACACCGCCACTAGGCTGAAAATACCTTCAGCTTCTAAGCCTTTTCATGAATTTTTGTTTAATAGAGCATCTAGTCATTCAAGCCCCTGGGTTCCTAGATGCTGTTGAACTACAGCTCATACTACTTCCAGCCAGAACAAGCAACTTCTGTTATGAGACTTGTAGTCCAACAACATCTGGTAAGCCAAGGCTGAAAGAAGCCCAATTTCTTTTTGGTCTGAAGAAAGGCTGAAGGAAGGCCTACAGAGGCACACAGAATTGGTGGTGGGGAAATGCCTGAAAATATGGGGAAATGGCAAATAATCATGCCTCAAAAGCTTAGCAGTTTTCTTTTACCTCCAGGTTGACTCTGACTTTTGGAAACCTTATCACAGGGTTTTCCTGGAAAAAATTAGAGGAAGTTTGCCATTGCAGTCTTCTGAGGCTGAGAGAATACAGCTTACCCAAAGTGGGTTTCTGTAGCTGAGCAGGGTTTTGAACCCTGGTCTCCCAGACTTTAATACAAAACTCAAACTAAACAACTGCCCATTTTGGGCTGGAGGAATGGAGGCATGGGGACTCTTAAGGTCTTGAAAAAGTGACATGCAGTCACATGTAGCTCAGAAACTGCACTTTGCCCAAATCTGTTCTATGGCAAGTGGTGATGACTACTAAAGATTGCCTTTGTAGCCCTTAGGATAATTCTAGCAAAAGTTCCTAAATACGGGCAGAATTCAAATAGTACTAATTTGGGGGAAAATGTGAAATATAAATGAGCTTAGGTGTGAGAATCCTGCTAAATTGTGTTAACCAATAGCAGGAGCTGGTCAGAGACCCAGGTCACCATCCCCCCCCCCCACACACACATCCCCAATACAATGATGAATGGCTTGAATGTACTTTCAGCTTACAGACACTGAGAAGCTGTCAGAGAGGGAGCAGTTTGCCTGGCCTATTGCTCCCAACAAGCCTTCTAGCAAGCTGTTACCTGGTCTTTTGCCCTGTCATCTTGGAAATGTCTAATTACTTCAAACTGAAAACAAAACCGAGGCCCTTAATTAAGTACCTGTGCATTTGTGTTGTGTAAGGCTCTGCATGTATTTGCAAGCTCTCCTTTGTCAGCAAGAGATTTCACATGGTGAATGAAAAGGCAGGCACTGGTAGGCAGAAGTGTGGGTATCAAAACAGGTAAATGGGCAGCTGCTTTGTTTGATTGTTGGCTGGGAGTCCAAGAGAAGAGGGTTTGAATCCCCACTCAGCCATAGAAACCTAGTGGGTGACCTTGGGCAAGTCACACTCTCTCAGTCTAAGAGGAAGGCAGTGGCAAATCTCTGAAGAGATCTTGGCAAGAAAGCCCTAGGATGAGGTCGCTATACATTGGAGTTGACTTGAAGGTACAGAAGAACAGCTCCTCTCCTTTCCCACCCACCCCATTCCATTTCCCTTTTGTTCTAAGTTTTGAAGCTTCACTAGACAGCAGGCATCAGTGAGCCACTTTGATCTGCTCTATTTTGTTCCCGCAAAGAGTGTGTTGAACACATTGATATGTTATGCCAATTACATTAAAATAGTGTAAATCCAATGTACGCCACTGTAACCCACTTTTTTGGTCATTCTGTTTCCATCGTGCAATGGTCAAACTTTATCCAATCACACCTTTTTTTTTTTTACAGAGACAGCCCCTCATTTCTGTCAGAGGAGGGGGCTGCAGAGATGCCCAGCTATTTTTCTACACACTGCAAATAATGTCATCCTCAAGGACATCTTAGGGGCCTCTGTAAGGTCCCTGCTGCTCATCAGCTGTCTCCATTGACACAGAAATGGCCATGGTGGGCTGCCACACTGAAAAAAATGGGGGGGGGGGGGGAGAGTTAGAGTGGGGTTGCTCCAGAAAATATCTCATAGTTGTGTGCTGGAGATACATCTCCCAGTGAAGGCTCTCTGAAAGCTTCTCACTATGAACCAGAAAAAGAACTGGTTCTCTGTGTCTCTTCATGTGTTATCCTTTACCAACCAGTCTTTTAGATTCTCTCTTCCAGTCAGTTTTCAGCCCCCCCCCCCACTCCCATTGAGCAAACAGCATTTAGTGGGCATTAGGCTGCCTTTAGTGGTTTGTTTTGGGGAGATAGAGCTTCTTCCTTCTTCTAAGTTTTTTTTTAATTCTGCAAACCTTGACTTTACTGATATCCTTTGCATGTGGATGTTGCTATTATGGCTACATAATGGCACTTGAATTAGAAATGATGTTACATCTTATCCTATATCCATGACCTTTAAAGGTCATTGTTTGTACCTGTCCAAGTTGTACCTGGGGCAGGTGCCATTCTCGGACTATCCTATTTACACTACTCTGTAGCTTGTTATGAAAGAGGACAGAAACAGCTTAGTCCTGTGCATGAAAGGTCATGGTGAGCATATTGACAGATGCAAAGATATCTGGAGAATGCATACTTCTGTTTCGCCCATGTCAGATTGTAATTTATTAAGGCCTCCCACTCCAATCTGCCTGGGAGCAATTTCAAACTTTCAAAACCCAGGGAGATACTATTATGCTTTCTAAATCATTTGCCTGGAGGGAATTTATCTAGTTCAGCCAGGCACATAGAAGAGATGAAACTTTTCCTACAAGTGGGGGAAAACAGCAAGGAAGGAGTTTTTGGGGAAATGTATTGAGAACTTTGCACAAATTTTATAAAAAATGAGTAATGAATTTGTATTAATTATTGTCAGAGACAGATGCCTTATAGCAGAGGCAGGCAACCAAAGAAGGGGCAGGCCCCCTGGCAAGCTGCACCATTACATTTGAACACACTATAAGAGATGTTGCATCCATTATGGCTGCCATTTTGCTCCATTTTTATTTTAATCCTTTTTTGAGGCAACTGGGGAGTTGAGAAAGCAAAATGCTGCCTTTATGGCCAATTTTGAGCTGATTTTCACCTGACAATTAGCAAAAATTTGGGTGAGTATGGGGAGGAGGAGTTGAGAGATCACATTCTGGGGTCCTATGGGACATACTTTGCCTACCCCTGAATTAAAAGGATGCACCATGTCATTCCTGCTCCATGTTCATGGCAGATTTTTTGGGAGAAGCTAATTCTGTGACAGAGGTTCTCAAAGCTAAGAATGGCTGCTGGTGAGAACTTTCTCTTTTGAAATAAAATCCAATGCAGCTACCAAATAAATATGATAATGCATGTTTCTAGTTTGAAATCTCAGAAAATTCTCATTCCAGCTTCCCAGCATTTGAATTTGCTTTATCCAATGAATTTAAAGATTGGTCTACATGCAAATTAACTTCTCAACAGAGAGGGGGTTGTTTCTTACATTCCACCCCACACTCAGCAAGGTTACAGGATTCCCACCCATTTAAGTTTGGTCTTTAATTTCTTTATGCTTCATTTTTTTTGTATGTAAGGGTAAAAAGATTCTTGCATGAAGCCTCATCAAATTATTGTCAATAGAAACCCTAGATGAGAATGTCACTGATCCCACAACTTCTGGGTTGTGCCAGCCTGCTAATGTTGGGATCTCTTCAGTTCTCTAGCAGAGTAGCACAGCCTGATTGAGAAGTCAAAGACATAACTAAATTCAAAGCAGATATATCCTAGGCTGCACAACAAATACTGTATCCTTTTTGTTCCTGGTTTTCTATCATGCAACCATAATAGCTATAAAGGGTCAAATCAAATAACACTCAGAAGAAGTTGCTCCTGATTCTTTTAAGGAATCTGGCCTGCCAAAGGAACTGTGGGTCATTCCTCCTCTTCAAGAGCCAGCAATCCAGTATTCTGGTACTGGTTTGACCTTCATCACAGATATGTACCCTCTCAGAGAGGAGAGGCATGCATGTTGAAAGTCCAGGACCTGTTCCATCAAAGTGTCAGTACATATCCTTGCAAATGTGGTAAAAAGGCCAGTAGCACATCCAACACTTCGGGAGGTGGTATTCACTATGTGGGAACAAGAAATCCTTCTCAATTGACAGAGAACACAGAGGAGTGACAATGAAGTCCTCCAAGCCTTGGCAGTTGCCCACCCCTCTAGAATGAAGGATACTTTGGGAATTACAGGATTTGTTTAGAGTGCTGTGAATCTAAGATGTTTTCATGGATTCATCACTTCTGCCTTTATGCTCCCCATTTCCTCAGCATTCACTTGTTCCTTCTACCTATCCTTCCTTCTCATCATTACATATGTGGATGGGAGATTCAATAAACTCAATGACAGGCTACCCTCTTTTGCCATAGGGTTTTCACACTAGCGAAAAGCTCTTTGCCTGCTCCTGATGTAGCTCTAAGAAGAGAGGATGCTATTACAGGTAGATCTATCTGAGGAATGTTCTGAAATAACGGACATTCAACATGTTTCCAGGATAGTCCAATTGTAAAATTAGGAACACCTCTTCGAAATAGCTGACATAAAGAGAAGGGAGATTAATGTGGCTGTGCTCCATCAGAAGACCTCAGAAACAGTTCCATGACAGTTTTTTTGTTTTTAATGAGACATGCTGTGCCCTGGCTAAAGGCATTGTGGCTTGAGAGGTTGAGGATAGACAGACTGGATGTCTCAGCACTGTCCCCAGCTGACCCCTTCTGTGCGTACTCAAGCAACAGAACAAAAACTCTCCTCAGGGTAACTGTGCACTGACCTGCTCCCCAGGCTTTTGGCAAAAGGGTGGAAGGATGCAGCTTGCAAGACCAGGCTTCTCCCTAACAGCCAAACAGCTCAAACAAAAGGATGAGAGCTTAAGAGAGTCAGCCCCAGGCGGCTTTTGAAGGCCAGAACAGATCACTGCAGCTAAGAAACTGTGTTCCACCAAAAATCATCAGGCATAAGCACTCTTCTGTCTAAGCCTTGTAAACATGCAGATTTGAGAGATGGAGCTCAGTGAACATGGTAAAGAGAGCAAAAGAATGGATGAGATACATGCTAAATCCAACAGTCTGATGCTGATTCTGGCAGTAGTTGCAGGAACCCAGGAATCTCAGAGTCCACACAAAAGAAAAAGATCATAGGCTCACAAGCCACACAGCACCATTACAAGATGTATTCCATTGAAAAGAAAGGAGAATTCATAGGGAACAGGATCTGATGCTTTTCAGCTTTAGTTTGTCACTGTTATGGGATAGTATATGATTGCTACAAACACTTGAACCAGAAATACCATATATATTGCCCTCCCAGCATCACCACTCTAGGATCATCTGAGGAGGGTCAACACACCTCCATTTTCTGAAGTGAGGCAAGTCCTGGGATCTTCTCAGTGGATTTCCTCTTCTAGTGGACTTCACTCTTCAAGGAAGTCCAAGTTGCTCATTTTTTCAGATTTGGGGTTATTGATTCTCTGTTTTGGTTACATATGTTGTGGTTCTTATTGTTTCATTTTATTTGTAAACTGCTTTCAGAATTCTCAGATACTAAAGTAGAACTAGAAAAAAATCTGGAACACCACTTGGGGTGGCAGAGTACAAACAGGAAGCCTGATAACTGACATGCTTTCTGTCCCACCCAGTAACCTCTGTTTCTGTTTACTTTGGTTTTGTTTGGGGTTCCACCCTTGAAAACTGTTTGAGAGTTCAGTGGAAAACACATTACAAAGCTCAATGTCGCATAGACTCAACATAGCGAAATATTTTCCTATACAACTTGTTTCTATTAAGAGTCTATTCATACGCTCACTTAACTTAAGTCTTCATTCCAGCATCACATCAAAACATTAATCTGGCCTGAATCTTTGCATGTGTCCAGGGCTGTTGATAAGTCTGAGCACACTGGATCTTGTCCTAGTTCTGCTTCTCTATGTATAATGTAGACATAAATTAGCAAAATATGCAGGTTTGTGCCATATGGACCAAATCCCAAGTGCCTAGCAACATCCCTGCTCATGGCAGTAAATGTGCAATAGCCACCCAGCACACAATCCACATGAACGTGGCTCTCCTTGTGGCTACCACTGCTGAACTGTGTAAATGATACTGTCCTAAAATAGATATTTGGGGGGGGGAGGTCCTGTTGTGGATATACTAACTTTAAGATGGCAAGAGCAAGCAGAGGGACTTCCCCCCACCCCCCAAAAACTAATCAAACCTCAGTTTCAAAGTCTGACAACTTTTATGAGAGTTTTATAGCCTTCTTGTTCAAAATGGATGTTTCAAAGCTTAGATTTCAGCCACTTTCTTTTCTCTGGAACTGGCAGGAAATGGTGGGGAAGCGAAGCAGAATTTATACAAAATTTATTTATTCATTCATTTAGGGTCGATAGAGAAACCAAAGATTAAAATGTGGGATGAACTCTAACTGTTCATTAGGAAATGCTTGTGGGTGACTGGGAAGAAAGTCAAGCTGGGAAGAAAAAATAAATGCATGTGGTTTATTAGGATTTTTTTCTTCCTTACTTACTGGAGACTCCTCAAGAGCCATTGGACTACAACTCCCATCACCATCCAAGAGTCTACACTGGTGATGATGGGTCTTATTGCAAGTGAGCACAGTGGCACTCCAATTGGGGAAGGATGCATAGGAAGTGCACTTCCAGATCCACAGCTGCACTAATATGGAAGCCACTAGCTTTAAAAACAACATGTTATATCATTATTACCACAAAAAAGTAAAGAGTGGGATTCGTTCCATGTTATATCTGAATTCATACAAACGGCTGGTGACAGACATATCCTATATCATGATTTATTTCTTCTTTTTGAAATTCAATTTATTTTCTTCTTCTTGGAAGTAATCCATGTAACTGGCTACCACTAGATCTTGTGGCCTTGAATAATATTTAACATATGAAGATAATTTTGCATTTTGTGAAGCTGTAAATCCTTGCAAGGATACTGCTGAACAGATTAGTCCCTGCTATTGCAGAAGAACTTCTCCCTGAAAGCCAATGTGGCTTTAGAGCTAATAGGAGCACTACAGACATGGTATTTGCCATTAGACAACTGCAAGAGAAATGTAGAGAGCAGAACAAAGGACTCTATGGCGGGTTATAGACTGCACCCGCCCCTTTCCCCGGGGTATCGGGGCCTCAGTGTGTAGAGTGGCAGCCGCTGAGGCCCCGATCCACCGCTTTTCAGGCTGCGGGGAAGCAGCAAAACGCCACTTCCCCACAGCCTGAAAAGGGGTGTCCCTGGGGATTTCAAGCCCCAAGGACACCCCGCGGTGGCGGGGAGAAGAGAAAGGGGCTGCTTGGCCCCTTTCTCTTTTAGTCCACTGGGCGCAGCTGTCTGAAGGCTGCGCCCAGCGGACTAAACCAGGAAGGAGCTCCGAAATGGAGCTCCTTCCTGCTCCGTGTTCAGGGCGCACTAAGTGCCCTGGCGCGGAGCAAGGACGTCACCTCCACGCCGCCCCGTCTAGAGGCGGCACGGCTGTGACGTCTTCATGGTGGTGGCCGTATGGAAGTCAGTCTGAAGAAAACAGAAGTTCTCTACCAGCCGGCACCTCAGGAAGAACACTACCATCCCCACATCACTGTAGGCACATCTGTGCTTAAGTCCATCCAGCAGTTCACCTACCTGGGAAGCATCATCTCCTCAGATGCTAAGATTGATAAAGAGATCGATCACAGACTGGCAAAGGCATATAGTGCATTCAGAAGGCTTCACAAGAGTCTGGAGTAACAAACACTTGAAGCAAAGCACAAAAATCAGTGTGTAGAGAGCCATTGTACTGTCTATTCTCCTCTATGGGTCTGAAACATGGGTCACCTATCACCAGCACCTACGACTCCTTGAACGCTTTCATCAGCGCTGTTTATGCACAATTCTAAATATACACTGGACTGACTATGTGACAAATGTTGCTGTCCTTGAGCAAGCAGGGAACACCAGCATTGAGGCCATGCTATTGAGGACGCAGCTGCGCTGGGCAGAACACGTTTCTAGGATGAAGGACCATCGCCTCCCAAAAATAGTATTATACGGTGAACTAGCCACGGGTCAGCGTAAGAGGGGCGCCCCAAAGAAGAGATACAAGGACTCCCTGAAACAACATCTTAGGCTCGGCCAAATTGATTACCAACAAGGGCCCGCCCTGGCCTTGCATCGGGAGGCATGGAGACGCACTATCTACGATGCTGCAGCCTTTTTCAAAAGCTCATGGCGAACGAATCTTGAAGAGAAACGACAACGCAGAAAGAACCACAACCTGGAAACATCACCCAAGGAGACTTTCCGCTGTACTTTCTGCAACCGGACCTGTTTGTCCCGGATTGGCCTTTTTAGTCACCAACGCACTTGTACAAAGCATGGGATGAGTCCTTCCTGAATCTTTGTTCGCGAAGCAAAGTCAGAGAGAGAGAGAATGTTTGGTATAGCATTGTGTCTTGGTGTGATTACGATTATCTAAGGTGCTGTACACATGGGTGGGGAAACACCGCCCCTCTTTGCTGCGTATCGTTCCCTGACCAGCCAAATCATGAAGGAATGATACGCAGCCAGGAAGAAGCTGCCTAGAGCAGCCCTATAATGCCACTTCCTGTGCATGACGTGCAGACGCTGTACATAATCATGGCGGCCCCCATATGGATGGGAGGCCGGCATGATGGTGGTGGCAACACATTCTAGGGTTCCAGAGTGTGTGGTTGCTGTGCGCTCCAGAACCCTAGAATCGGCACTGCCACGCCGCTTCCTGCCCATGTGTACCGGGCCAATAACACCTTTATACTCCCTTTTAAGTCAAAGGAGCACTAATTTTTTGAAAGAAAGGTTTTGTTTTCAGTCCCACTTCTGTCTTATACTCAGTTTGCGGCCTCAGGCAAGTCACTCATCTCCATGTAGTCTACTATCCAAATGCTTGTGAAAAATCATTGAGAAAAGAGTAGCAAGACAATAGCATTTCATTTGTTTGTGCTATTTAGAAGCACATTGCCTCTAAACACAGATGCTCCATTTAATAATTATTGTAGCTAATAAGTGGCATTTTCATGGAAAGATCTGGTAGAAGGATCTTTGACTGAGTGGAAGTGAAAGGTGTAGTGAGAATGACTTGGAAATTGTGGTATGCATGCATTTGGACACCCATCCACCCACCCTTTTGGAGGCATCGACCATCATTCTTATTCTACCAATCTTATTACATCAATACTATGTAATAAGAATGCACAAGTTTACTTGGATTCTCCTGAGAATTTGCATGTACACTCCTGGGCCTGCTCTGGTGCATGATGGAAGAAACGAGATGGTGCTGAACTGCTGTCCAATCACATTCTGTTCCCAGAGATGGTTCCTTTACCCCTTCTCTGCAGACTGTCTGAACCTTTTTAAAGCAAAAAAGACTCCCAACAGACTGTTTCGTCTGAGCTTCTGCTGGAGAAAGCTGCCCCTGCCTGCTGCTTTGTTTGCACAGTTGTCAATGGTAGCCATATGCCAGGACAGGGTGGGGTAGGAGACAGAAATTGATAACAAATGCAGAAAAGTAAAATACACGTATCTGCTAATGGCTGCAATACACTTAGAGCTGCCAAATAAAAGAATGAAAGGTGTAATAAACCTATCAAGAGGCCTTATGCATGATCATGGGAGGAGTGGGCTCTGCCCTTCATTCCAGTAGCTTTCCAGCTCCCAGGTAGCAGCAATGTGTATGGCCCCTGAGTACTTGGAAGGTCCTGTTAACATGTGCCACCTAACTACATAATAAAAGACATTCCCTTTTCTTCATGGACAGACACACATATAGTGCACACCCATGCACAAGCCACAATGTTGTCCATAGAACCATAGAATAATAGAATTGGAAGATACCACAAGGGCCATCCAGTCCAACCCCCTGCCATGCAGAAACTCTCAATCAAAGCATACCCGACAGATGGCCATCCAGCCTCTGTTTAAAGACTTCCAAGGAGGGAGACTCCATCATACTCTGAGGGAGTGTGTTCCACTGTTGAACAGTCCTTACTGTCAGGAAGTTCCTCCGAATGTTGAGGTGGAATCTCTTTTCCTGTAGCTTGCATCCATTGTTCCGGGTCCTGTTCTCTGGAGCAGCAGAAAACTAGCTTGTTCCCTCCTCAATATGACATCCCTTCAAATATTTAAGCAGGGCTATCAAATCACCTCTTAACCTTGTCTTCTCTAGGCTAAACATCTCCAGCTCCCTATCCAAACCCAAAGAAGGCTGAGGGCCAACTGCAAATACTCTTTGTGTCTGTATAATTCCCCCTGCTATTCTTGCCCACTTACAGAGCACTTTTTTCTCTTCCTGTGAGGGCACTTTGATGGCTCCAGGATGAACAATTCTTCTACAAGACATTTATTTCTCACCAACAACAGAAGGCAGAGGACTTATGGCCCTAACCTGATAGTTCACCTTTCAGCTACATAATAATCCCTTCTCTAGCTGCTGGTCTGCTGCCTTGATTCTTGCTCTGAAAGGAATGCATCTTGCTGTTTTCTAAGCCCCATCTCCTCACCTCTATCCATGGACAGAGGAGGGAGAAAGGAAGCAGCAGAGGGACATTGCAGCCACCCACACTGGTGAGCCTGACTGAATCAGCATCCCCACCCTTTCCCAAGTCATCAATAAAACTACAGTCCTGCTTGTCCCTAGGCAGGAGACCCCAACCTGCCCCAGCTCCCACCTGCCACTACCCACACAGTATAAGCTTAACAGGCCTCCTTTGTCTCTTCTTTCTCAAACAGAGCTGTTTTCTGTCTTGGGAGCAACCTTGCCAGTGAGCAAGAACATTCAGCCCACCTTTTCTACTCAGAGTCTGTGTCCTCAGGGAAGCCAAGTCACATTCCTATCTTAAGTTGCCAGTCTTGCACCATTGGCTCTAGAAAACTATGGATTGTGTTTCTAGTGAATCTTAGCCACAATCCTCTTGTTAGGCTCAACTAGAGCAGACCTACTGAATTAAAGAAACTTAGATAAGTGCTGACCTCATACCATCCAACTGTCCTGATTTGGTAGGAACAGTCCAGATTGATCCTGTTTTGTCCTACTTAATAGCACTTAACTAACTCAGCAGGTGGGAGAGGAGAGGGACAGAATCTTGTCCTTCCCACTAGGCTCAGGCAACAGGAAACTGCTGCAGCTTCTTCCAGCTTGTGTGTTCATCTTCCTTATTAATTTTCCTCATCTTGACCAGAATCTGATCATCTGTGAAATGTCTGGGATTTACAAAGTCATTTGGGACTAACAATAGGATTATCCAGCAGCTGTCCTCTCAGATCCAAGGAAAGAGTGTGGAGACACAAGTTCTTTTGTGTGTGAATTGTAATCCCTCCTTCTTATGCATACATGTACAAATTGCCCAGCCCTATATGACTAGGGGGGCTCGACAGATGGGCAGAAAGGGGTGGCAAGACACTGCCCCTTTCTGCCCTGGATGGAGACTGTGGCAACCAAATGCCACGGCCTCCGGGAGGCCTAAAAAGAACCCGCTCCCACTGGGTCCTTTTCAGGCTGCATGCGGGGCACCATTAGTGTGCTTGCATGCAATGATGATGTCTGTGCAGCACAGTGCTGTTTGGGCACTGCTCCACATGGACATCATCATCATGCACCCCATATGGACAGGCGTGCTCAATGATGGCGGCCAGGGTGCAGAGTAGGGTTGCTGAGCATGTAAACTCTCAGCCCCCATGTACCTTTAGTTCAGGCCCAGGCCGGCGAAAAGCGCCTGTCTGTACTGGCCCTATGATAGGAACTGCTAAGCCCCAACACAATAGAAAATAGTACTCACTAGTAAAAAAAATTCTCTCTAGTTTTACTATACTGAATTTATTCAATTTCATTGGAAAACTTTTCCTATCTTCCCTTCTTCTTTCAACAGTCCAGTTTTGTGTACTTTCTTTCAATTTAGAAATGAAGGAGAGGGTCGTGGTTGGGTTTTCTTTCTTTCTTTCTTTCTTTCTTTTTTTTTGAATCGGTATATTCTGAAATATTGTTGAAGTTTAATCTTTAAAACATCTTAAATTATTGGACTTTTGACTACACAATCTCAGTGTTGAAGCCAGACATACAAGGGTAAGAGAGAGGAGGCATGGAGTCACATAGTTTGCTCTTATACTGAGAAACAATTTTTTTTAGGGGTGAGATCAATAGCAGGGTCATTAGGTATGCCTGAAATGATCAAGGAAATGTACTGTCACACACACACACAAAGAGAAGGAAGCATTCTTCTTTTGTCTACACTACACAATTATAGCAGGTGGATAGCACTTTTTCAGCCATGACTTCATTCTGTGGAATCTTGGGATTTATAGTTTGGCTAGAATGCGTCATCACTGTAGGTCAGGGAAGTGCACTAGAACTCTCTAACAGACAACTCTAAGTAACTTACCAGACTAAAATCTCAGGATTCCAAAGGATGGGACAATGAGACGTAAAACAGTCTCAAACTGCTACAGATTTATAGTAAAGATACTCCCCTGCTTGCAATCCAGTTTCTTCATGAGATATAGACGTGTTTGTTCACTGACTAAAAGTAACAACAATGTATCTAATAAGAGTTAAGTATCTCCCTTAGCACATTTGGCGAGGCATGTTTGCTGACAACATCATAGCCTCTGACATTTCAGAGATGAAAATTGGGACACATGTGGCTGAGCAACATCACAGTGGAGTCAAGATGAAGACACAAACCTGAAAGGCTGCAGCAGTTTGCTTTAGCCTAAGCCTACTGGGAAGGGCAAGATCTCACTCCTTCATCTCCTCTCCTCCCCACTGAGTTAACTGAATACAAACTGGTTTTGCACTTAGAACTCAGTTTATAACAGTTGAAATAAGCTGGGAAAGGTGGGAGGAGAGGACAGAAACGGGGACATTTTAAAAGCAACTGAAAAAGAGGGGCAGCAGAGTATTAATCAGGACTGTCCCTGCCAAATCAGGACAGGTGGGAGAGGGCTTTCTTAGTGGCTACTGCCAGGCTCACACAGGAGGCTAGGCTGGCTATTCTCTGCTCTTCTTCAGCCAACAGGTAAAGACCCCATTATTTAGATAGGTCTGGGACTATTACCTGGTTTTTTCAGGAAGCTTTTCCATTGGTGGTGCTGTATTGCTATTCACATTTTTATGTTTTAAAACATTTTAAATTCTTTTAAATATGTGCTGCCCTTAATAGGACAGCTTATTATGATGGTTTAGTTTTGTTTTAATCTATGTTGTGGGTGGCCTTGTGTCTCACATTTGAAGGAATGTGGAATATAAATAAAATTGTTATTATTTGCTATCAGATTGGCTTTCAGTTATGGTGACTTTATGAATAAGAGACTTCCATGAGCCCCTCTCAGTCATCAACTGCCATGGTCATGACTTTCAAATTCAGGGTTGCTGCTCCCTTGATTGAATCAATCCATTTGTAATCCATCTGTAATGTGGTCTTCTTCTTTTCCTACTACCTTCCATTTTGCCATTATCATCTTGTCCAATGAGTCTTTTTATCTCATAATGTGCCCAGAGTATGATGGTAATTTTGGCTTCTAGTGAATGACTGACTTGAGGTATAGAAAATCTTCGACTATTTCTATGTTTATTTCTATTCCTAAAGAAAAATAAATAAATAAATGAAATTGACTGGATATAGTTCAACTAATTTGAGCCTATTGTACTTTGCATACATCATGAGACAATGATAATGCTTAGTAGACTGGAAGGAAATAGACTGGTAGACTAGAAGTAAGTAGAAAAAGAGGAAGACCACATTATAAGTAGATTTTCTCAATTAAGGAAGCCACAGACCTGAGCATCCAAGACCCAAGCAGGACTATTGATGAACAGGGCTCTTGGATGTACCACATTCAAAAGGAATAATTTATTCATATTCATATATACACTTGAAGTCAGTGGAATAGCAAATAACAACAAAGTGGATGGCATCTTCGTAGTTCTCCTCATATAATCATATAAAACAAATGGCTTGTTTGTCCCCATTGCAAGGAGAGTATCTGTGTTGTCACCACCATGTGTGAATCAAGATAAACAAAAGTCCCAAATAAACCAGAGGACAGGTTTGATCAAAACAGTCATGAGGAAATGTGTGGTTGGTGAAGCATTTATCTAAAACAGCACTAACAGGGCATCAAAACAGTAACATTAGTCCCTATTTATTAGGCAGTACATTAAGTTGAAAACACTCTGGAAATGGGGCATTTAGAACAGAATAAGAGAGGACTGCACAAACTGCTCAAAACATTTAGGGAAACTGCTTGGACATATTCTTGAGTTCTTCTGATACTGGGAGCAAGACTTACAGAAAAAGGAGGATACCAGTGTTGGCCATGGCATACGCTAAACCAAGGATCCCACTGCCCATAATGGCATTGCTGAGATTGAAGACAGACATCCCAAAAGAGGTCTTTCCTTCAAACTGTAAGGGAAGAGACAGACTGAGTGAGTGTGTGAAAGAGAAAGTCTATATACATTGCAAGAGTAGTCATTAGCATTAGCCTTAGGGTTACCATAAGTCAAAAACAACCTGAAGACATACAACAACAACAACAACAACAACAACAACGACCACTTCTGGACTCGTCCCTGCAGTTGACATCTCAAGTAGATGTGACGGCCAGAAGTGCTTGCTATCAACTTCGGTTGATACGCCAACTGCAACCCTACCTGGGCCAAAGGGACCTTGAAAGGGTGGTACATGCTCTGGTAACCTCTCGTCTAGATTTCTGTAATGCTCTCTACATGGGGCTACCCTTGTACCAAGTCCGGAAGCTTCAGTTAGTGCAAAATATGGCAGCCAGATTGGTCACCGGTGCATCCAGGTTTGACCATATAACACTTAAGTTGAAAGATCTTCACTGGCTGCCTATTCACTTTCGGGCACAATACTAGGTGTTGGTTATTACCTATAAAGCCCTACATGGCTTGGGCCCGAGTTACTTGAGGGGCCGCATCTCCCCATATGATCTGCTCCGCACACTCAGAACATCTGGTAAGAATTTACTGGAAACACCATCTTCCAAATATGTCTCCACAACCCAAAAGGCCTTTACGATAACGGCCCCGAGGATGTGGAATAGTCTTCCTGAAGAGCTCTGTCTCACGACCCCCTTGGAAACATTTAAAAAGAGATTTAAAATGGTGCTCTTTTATCAAGCTTTCTCCCCCGAGGAGTGATGACCAATATGCCTGTCTGACAACGATATTCGGCCTTGCCCCTGGATGTCTGATTGTTGATGTTTTGATGTAATATTTTTAGATTGTATATGTATTGATTTTAGTAGCCTGTAACCTCGCTTCAATCCATTGGGAGAGGCAGGGAAACATAAATAAATTTTCTTCTTATTATTATTAGTTCCTAGAATGCTAGCTGGCAATCAGTTTTTGCTACAGTTTACTCTGGAAAGAGCCAGCTTAAGTGCCATTGTCAAAGTCACTGGTCTTTCCATTCACTTCCCCTGGCCAATAAGTTGAAGATAGCAGGGAAAATGCACATGCACCCTTCAAAAATAAGTCTACACCTGGTTTCTATACTAGAAACTGCTGTCTATTTCTATACTAGAAAGTAACAAATGATGGTGGGTTACTATCTGTAATCAATATATATTATTGCTGTCCAATAAATCTGAAGAATCTTTATCGACTTTCCACTGCACTCTTTTGACAGTTGCCCAACTAAAAATATCAAGATCCTTTGTATCAAGTATGGACAATTGCACATGGGATGTTAGCCAATTTTTGCTCATTACTCAAGCCAAAACCCAGCTGCATGCATCTAAACTTACATCTGTGAAATGGGTCTGTTTCTTTTCATGCGGAAGAAATTCCTCCATCTCTGGCTGGTTATCATCAAATCTGGAACAAGACCATAAAGAAGGACAACCTTTGTTAATTTCCTGATTCACAGTTTACGTTTATGGAACAGGAAGCAGTAACTATAGGCAGATCTACACTGGCAGCTTAATCCCAGTCCAGACCATTATGACCTGGATTGGCTCTGGATAATGACCACACACACTGGGCCAAATCCAATTCAACACCTCATTGTTGTGCACACAGTCCAGTCGAGTTGACACTGCATCGGCCCTGGTGACCTGTGTTGCTGCTCCTCAGTGATGCTGCTGCCATTGTCTTGCTGGCCAAGCAGTTCCCTGTGAGAGCCTGGCTTCACTGTAGCTTATGCTGATGTCAGACCGGGGTTCCCCACCAAGTAATCAACAAGGAGGGGGCCTCTCTACCAATTCTTCATTGATGCACAGGCACCCTGTTCTGACCTCAGGCAAAAGCAATGACCAGGCTCTCACAGGGAGCTGTTTGGCCAGCAAGGCAGCATGGTGGCAGCCCCCAGAGGAGGCAGTTAGTTTCCCTATTCCAGCATGAATGGAGAAAGGAAACTGGTGACACCTGGTGGGTGTTTAGATATGTGGACAAATGGCTCACTCCTGTTCCATCCCAATCCAGCTGTCCACACATCCGAAACATTGAGTTTTGACCTTTGCCAGGAACACTCACATGTGCCACTTCATTGGCTACAGTGCATTAACTTACCTATATTGGAAGAAAAACAACTTCAAAAATGATTGTAACATAGAAGGGTTGCGTTGCAGTTACCTCCTCTATCGCCCCCTTTTTACAGCCCCTCATCTGTTTACATTTTGACTGCAATGCAAGATTTGGGAATTAATATAAAATGTAACTGTTCATAAAGTGATGCAGGCACATAGGCAGGAAACTGTGTCACTTCTGCACCATCCTGTTCCAAAGATGCTCCATGGGGGACCTGGCCTATGCCTCTTGGAAAGTCCAGATAGTACCAACAGATTGATTATTAGAAGAAGAGGGGAATCATATTTTTCTCAAGTATACAGTGCACTTTGAATGCCAGGAAAGTAATTTTTTTTCCCCAGAAAATGAAACATTCTTGACAGTTTCATATCTGGCTGCAGCATTGACAGAAGATGCTCTGGTAGCATGTAAGAAACAAAAACACATTGATAAAACCACTGATACAGAAAATCCCATAGCCTCTGTTATAACTGTGTCCTGATTATTCAGATTCACTGCTTGTCCTTTGTTTGATCTTGTGTCACTATTATCTCATTGTATATACCATTCTGCTTATGTGGAATTTAGATTACTTAGGTCTTTGGAGCATCCAAACACCTGATTGCTGAATTATGGTTAATACAGATGGGCAGGGGTAATGGACAGTTGTTCTGTACATGTTGAAAGAGATCAAATTCCAGAGGAAAGGAACAGGAAAATTGTGGCAAGGTTCAGTAACATTTCCATCTCTCTCTCTTTTTAGAGCTATTTGTTAAAATATTTATATCCTTCCCTATATCCAAGGATCTCTGAGGGCTTGCAATAAAATTAATTGATTTGGTTCAAAATAATTTAAAACAGTAAGAATAATTTAAGCAGTCTAAAAATATATTAAACAATCTGAAAAGTTAAAATGTGTCATGGCCAGCCAAGAGCAGGTCTCGGAGGATGAGGATGGGGTTCCTCCAGTGCAAGAGGTAATTGAGGCTACACCAGGTGTTAATCCTGCTCTGCCAGAAGCCAGCCCTGATCTCACAGCCCCAGAGGAAGATGAGAGACAAGCCTCAGCTGGCACTGAGGAGGGAATCTCCTACTTAACCACCTGTGAGATGCTAACTTGGTGTCAGAGTTTATTGCATGGTCCTTTGGTGTGATTGCTGCCTGCACTGGCTCCCTGTATCTTGACTCCTTGTTGCTTTGACTCTTGACTTTGGAATGGACTGGACTATTGCTACCCTGACCCTGGACTGGACTGACTATTGTGATCCCTGTTGTCTTGACTTCGGCTTTGGCTTTTGGTTTGCTCTTTCTCTCACTCCCAGCAAGGTTTGTGGACTATTTCCAGCTGCATAGCTAATTACCTTGTTGTGCCATCCTTATTGGCGTATGTTTGTGTGTGCTGGCCACAGTCCAGGACAAAATGAAAGAGTTTAAAATTTGCCAAAACAGTTTCTGATGGTTCTGATGATGAATTCAAAATTGGGAAAAAGCTGTGGTCTAGGGCATGGGGCTCCAAAGTCATTTTTGTGCCCCCCCCCCCCCGGAGCTTCCCAGGTTTATATTTTTGGCTCATATCACAAAATGCCTTCTAAGGGATGTGTGGGGTGTTTCCAGCATTAGCCACATGAGAAGGCTTTTTTTGAAACAGAAAAATGAATAGGAAGTATTTTCCAGTCACTTTCTGTTGCTAAAAAAAAATAAAAAATAAAATAAAAGTATCTCTCCTGGGCCTAAAATGGCACATGAAGGCAGAAAAACATAGGGGAAATGCCCCCACGCCCCAGAGAGGGCATTTGGAGTTATTTGGAAGTTGCAGGTGAAATGGGGGTGTGGCCCAAACAATGTCTTTGAGAAAGTGCTAATGCAACACTTACCCACCCCGGTATAAGAGAGATCAGATAAGCATTTATGCGGTCGAATATATGCCTGGAACAAATTTACAGTTTTTTTTTTTTAAAAAACCCAATTTCCAGAATCCCCTGACTGACAGCATAGTTGTTGACTGAGATATTCTGGGATTTGTAGTCCAAAGAAATTAAACTTTTCAACCTGTGGCTCTGGTATAAACATGGCTGCAACCCACTATTCAAAAGGAAGAGAATGCTGTATGAATGTCGTACAATGTTGTATTAAATTTTAGACCAGCAAACTGGCTCTCAATTAGGCAGTGCACAGTGTTTGGAAGTGTACCACATTACCTGTCATTTCCCACAGATGGGCTGGAAGAAGCATTCAGCACTAAGTGTTTTCCATTCGGCACCAGTTCTACCATTTCTGTTTGAATGGGGATGTCTGTGGAGTTCATCTCTGCACCCTGAAGTGAGCTGGCAGCTGAGCTTTCAAACACTTAGTTTTCAGATGAGCAGCAGGTCAAAGTGTGGAGTTCAAATCTTCAGAGCCCAGTCTCTTTAATGATGCTGTTTTGGGAAAGAAACACCAGTCAATGAGATATTTGCTCCAATTTTAAAACAAACAAATAAACATCAAAGGCTTAGAACAGAATATATAAAAGCCTAGAAGAGAAAAACATCACTGGTGCATATATTCAAGTCCGTAATATAAAATTTCAGATAACTCAACCAAGAAGTTATTTATTAGATTTACTCTTTGTCTATGAGTGCATTGACACTGTAAACATAATGCAGTTTGATATCCCTTTAACTGTCATGGCTCCATTCCACAGAATCTTGAGATTTGCAGTTTTGTGAGGTACCAGCACTCTGGCAGAGAAGGCTAGAAACTTTGGAAAGCTGTGAATCCCATATGATGGAACTACAGCACATAAAGTGGTGTCAAACTGCATTATTTCTATAGTATAGATGCACCCTGTAATTCCATTGCTGCACTGATTTTATTACAAGGCTTCTGGCTTTAACATTGTTTTATAATATGCATGTTTTACCATGTTTATTGTTTGTATTATATGTTTACCATACATTGTCCAGGGATCTCTAGTTATAAGGGCAACAAATAGGATAAATAAAATAAAATAAATAATTGGTGGCATTCTGTATTGCAATTATGGATTCATAACTTAGACATTTTTGTTTGTTGTTAGCTGCCCTCGAGTCGACTCTGAATCATGGTGACCCTATGGATGAGACACTTCCAAGATTCCCTATCTTCCACTGCTCTGCTCAAGCCCCGAAAATCCATGAATGTGACCCCAGTGATTGAGTTCATTCATCTGGCATGCAGCCCCCTTCCCCTTCTACCCTCTACTTTTCATAGCATTATTGTTTTCCCCCCTATTAAACCATGCTTTCTCATTGTGTGGCCAAAGTACAACAGCTTCAATGTAATTGTCTTGACTTCCAAGGAGATTTGTGGTAGGATCTGTTCAAGAACCCATTTCCTTGTCTTTTTGGCTGTCCAAGCTATCCTTGTCACTCTTCTACAGCACCACATCTCAAACGTGTTGATTTTCTTTCCATCTGCTTCCTTTACTGTCCAACTCTTGCATCCATACATGGCTATAGGAAATAGAATGGCCTGAGCAAGTCTAACTTCAGTGCTCACTGGGATTTGTAAATGGTGCTTCAGTAGCACTACTTAGTCACTGTCATGGCACTATTGCCACACTTGTAAATGCCTCCCCAAGTCAGCAGCCACATCAGGTGGAGGAAGTCTGTTTAGCTGCCAACTGGGTCTCACAAAGGATGACTCTGCTCCCACCAGCAAGCAAGGCTCAACAGCCAGAAGCAGAGCCCCATCACATTTCTTTGTTACAACCTCACTCACTGGCAGAAGGGGCTGAAAACATCTTTTTTTTTGCCCTGATCAGCAACTGAACAGACCTTCTTTGCCAGATGCAGCTGCTCACTGCCAAGGTGGGGTTTGTGGGGTTATAGACACTACTTAGTTATGCATTTGTAACCAAGTAGCTGATGTAAGATAAACACAATAAAAAACAATCTTTCTAATTATTCCCAAAAAGGCTCATACCAAACCCTGCTTGAAACTGTGGACTGTCACACATACTCTTATGCTAGTAACTGCATAGGCAATATAATCCATACTGCTGATGCTGGTTTGGGAAAAGCAAAAACTGAGGAAACAGCTTGGGAAAATTACTTCTTCAAATTACAGCTCCCAGAATATCCCAGCCAGCATGGTTGCCACGGCCCCGATCCGGAACCAAAAAAGGCGGTGCAGAGCCACTCCTTTGGGGCGGTCTGTAGAACCCCCCAATGAAAGAAAGAAGCTGGTAGCATGAGCTTTTGTAGATTTGAGTCTACTTCCTGAGACATATTGGTTGGTACACTTCCTCAGATACATCTGAGGAAGTAGGCTCAAGTCTACAAAAGCTCGTGCTACCAACTTTTCTCTCTCTCTCCCTTTGCATCTTACTTTGAAATGAGGCCTGCTGACATAACCTATCCAAGCTCTGAGCGAGAGATAATATGAGTGGTCATCTGATCTCCTCTGAACCACAGGGGACTCCTCTTTTATGTTTTCACAGGTCACCTTGTCTGATGGCACAGCTACGGAGCAGCCAAGGGTTGGCCAGTTTCCCACTCTTCCACCTGCTGGTATTTCTCAGTGAGATCCTAGTGCTGCTCTCCTTGCACAGAGTGTACCAACCAATTTAGATGCACTAATAACCTCCAGCTATTCGCAATGCTAAGGAAAGTAATGAAGTCATAATTGGCCTTTCACATTTATGCCAATCACACAGTAAACAGTCAATAGAAAAGAACAAGGATCCAGCATTAAGCCTGAGAATCTAGAGGCCAAAGAGACCAAGGATGGGAAGATCAGTAGCATGTCAAGTTTCTCACACAATTCCCCATTGCAGTATGACACAATATGACAGACTGTGTAAGAGTATCAGGAAAGACACTCTGGTACGCTTCCTCAGATACATCTGAGGAAGTAGGCTCAAGCCTACAAAAGCTCATCATCATTATTATTATTATTATTATTATTAACCTTTATTTATAAAGTGCTGTAAATGTACACAGTGCTGTACATACAATCTCTTTAATTAGACGGTTCCCTGCCCTCAGGCTTACAATCTAAAAAGTCATGACATAAAAGGAGAAGGGAAAGGTGGTGGGGCTAGTAGGCTAATACATTTAAAGTACATAGCAATACAGGAAATGGTTCGATAAAACAGGCACCAAAAGAACATAAAATAGCAAGTGACAGTTATGCAATGCCTGGGAATGCTTCTCTGAACAGGATGGTCTTCAACTCTGTTTTGAAGCTAGTTAAAGAAGTGATGGCTCTTGCTCGTGGGGGAAGAAGGTTCCAGGAGTGAGGGGCAGCGAGTGAATCCGAGATGGGGCAGAGAAAATCCTGGGTTGGGACAGCAGACCTTGACTACCAGAATGGAGGGCCCTAGTGGGAAGGTGAGGAGAAATAAGTTCTGATAAGTAAGGAGGGGCCAGTCCATGGAGGGCTTTGAATGTCGACAGCAGGAGCTTATACTGAATACGGAAAGGGAGGGGGAGCCAATGAAGGGATGCCAGCACAGGAGAGATGTGGTCAGAGTGGTGGGTGGAAGTGATAATGCATGCAGCTGAATGCTGGCCAGAGATTAAAGGACGGAGGTGAGAAAGAGGAAGCCCAGCCAGGAGGACGTTACAGTAATCCAGTCGTGAGATCACTAGGGCATGGACCAGGATCTTGGCAGTAGAGGCGGAGATGTATGGTCGGATTTTGGCAATATTGTACAAAAAGAATCTACAAGCCTTGGCTGTGGTCTGGATCTGAGGGATACATGACAGAGAAGAATCAAAGATAAAACCAAGACTGCGGGCTTGCTGGACTGGTTGAATAGAAATGTTGTCCACAGAGACAGAAAAGGAGTGTTGAAGGGTGGGCTTAGGAGGAAAGACAAGAAGCTCCGTCTTGGACATGTTGCTTCAAACGCCGATAGTGCATCCACTGCGAGACAGCTGTGAGACAAGACGAAACTTGCTCATGCTACCAACTTGATGCTCAACAGTGCTACAAGATCCATTTGCATCTTATTTGGAAGTGAGCCCTTCTGATCTGGGGGACTCCAACCTTCAGGACTATGGGGACAACAGAGTGACTGAGAGTTCAATGAAAAGTAGACTATAAACATCTGTGGTGTACTCTTACTCATCAGATTCCATAATCACCCTGTCCTGGTGATTCTTCAGTAAGGAAACTTTGACATTTGTTAATTCCACCAGTCTTTCCTGCCACATTCTTAGATATTGTCATTTTCCTCTCCCACTCTTCTGCCACGTAATTCCTGTGAAATGCAAACTATAAGACCTATCTGTTGCTTTTCAAAAAAAATTGTGACGAGACAATGCATTATAGATTTCAATTAAATTCCAATCCTCTTTTAAAGAGCTCAGGGTCACACACCAGCTCTTCCTGGGGTTACCAGAGTGAAAAGTGGAGAGGGCCCCAATACCTTTAATGATTGTATAGAATCAGCAGGCTACCTGGTTGTGTGATTACAGACTTTCCTGTTGGCCCCAGAGCAAAAAGTGTTTGATTTTGTTGTAGCACTGGGCACTCGGGAGTACAAAAAGCCTGGCTTTGTCTTTGAGAATCTTGTCTCATCTCATGGTGTCAAAAGATTCAGTAGCATTTGAGGAAATGTGTCAAGAGCATTGAAAATGCCTTTAGGAGCTAACAGCTCTATAAAAGTATCTCCCATAAACTGTTAAATTATTCTATTTCCATTCCCCCCCTCCCTCACACACATAACACATACTTTCCTTCTCATTCTAGAGCAAGGGTACCTGAAAATGACAGCAATAAAGCATGAATGGGTAAGAAGAGAAGTGCTACTGGACCACCTTCTGGTGGCCAAAGCAAAACCTCCTGTTTTGTTTTTCAGTGGAACACAAAGCAAATCAACCAGAAAATAAATAAATAAATAAAACCTGAGCTTATTTGTTATTCAACACTGCCACTTACTCCCTTCAGATGGCCTAATTACAACCTCCTTTCAACATATCAAAAAGATGCTAACAATACTTTCCAATGTTTCCACCCAGCCAGATTCAAGAGTCAGGCCATTGTATTCAGAATCCAGCAGGGTGGCAAGGTTTAGTTCCCAGGCACATCTTTTTCTTTGATTTTATAGAGCAGAAAATCAGCTGATAAGGAGTGAGCCAGTGAAAACAGACAAGTACAGGAAAAGTTTAACAGTGGAATAACAGAACAGAGCACCGATACAATAGGAAGAGCATTCCTGCAGAAGGTTTAGGCTACATGGGACATGTACAGGATTGCAATGCCACTTACATTGGAAAACTCAGAGCTGGGAAATGGCACATGATGATGCATCAGCCAGTCTTAACCATGATCATTTGTGATCATGGATTTTTCAGGTATGTACATGCCCTTATAATTTGAAGGAACCCAAACAATTACTGAGCTTTGCTCATTGCAGACAAGTTCTCATTTTAGCAGAAAAGAGAAGTGAGGCAAGCCATCACGTTGTTTCAACACTCCTTCCCCCAGAAGCAGCTCACCATTGTCTGCAGGACATCCAGTTTCAGAAACAGCAAGACTACCATAGTAAAGAAGCAACCTTCCTGTCTTTTGGGATTACAGACCTCCTGGCTCCAGACAGTTGGACACATGCCAATATTGACTTGAGGAATTTTAGTACAAATTTTATACTCCTGACGATATAATGCTGCAGGGTTGGAACACCAGCAGAACTTTGGGTGTCAGTGTCCCCTTTTTTCATATAGTCAGTGTTTGGTATTCAGGAACTTACATGTTTCCTGGACTTCTTTCAGCTGTACTACACCCTCTAAGCAAACCTCCTTTTACAACAACAAGCCTCAGGGACTTTGTGTGTATATGTTCATGTGTTTTCAAGTCACCTGTTGACGTACGGCAGTTCCACGAATTTCCTAGGGGTTTCTTACACAAGGAAAACTCAGAGGTTACCTTCGTCTGCAATACTGCCAAGAGCACCTGGTATTTTTTGATCGTCTCCCATCCAACTACTGACCTGACCTGACCCTGCTTAGCTTCCAAGATCAGACATGATCTGGTGCCTTATGATATGGGGATAGAAAAGTGGTGTGCTGCAATCAGAAAACTAGGAACAGAATTGTCAAGTGTTACTTCATCCAGTTCAGGCACTGATGTTGCCTTACACCCTTTTTTGGGGAGAATTACCTTTTAAACTTCAACTGCCAGCTACTGGCTAAACTGGCTTGGGGATTCTGGAAATTGTAGACAGTAAAAGTAACATTTCTATGCTCTGCTTACCACCACAACACACAAAAGATAGACAGAATTCCTAGGGTGTTCTACATCCAATGGGGATTTAATAAAAACTTGGAAACATCCAAGCCTCCTGCATTCAGCATCACTAAGGAAGCTTAATTACATTTGTTAAAATGAGGCACCCTGTTTCTCATGCAAGTCTGTTCAGCTTTCACCATTTGGAATTAGTACCCATTATTACCATTAACATTTTATCCTTGTTCATCACAACTATTTTACAAGTCTTAGCCTTCTTTTTTTGTGCTAAAACAGACTGAGCTACTTATAGCTCTTGGTATAAGTAGAGCAGGTCACAACACTTGCATTGTGAATCAGTTGAACCAGAACAGACCAGAGGGCTTGGCCTGGTGCACGAGAAGAGGTTAGAAGGAAGCAACAGCTTGCAAGGCTGGCTCAGTATTGTGTAGAGCAGCTTCCTCTCTTCCTGAAGTTAGACATAAGCATGCAAATTATCGCACTCATGCATTCCAGGTTTGTTATTTACACCATGGAACCACACAGATGCACATCTCTGCAAGTTCCGTTGCTCACATGTGCAAGCATTTGAATAAAGTTAGAGTTGATGATGGGAATTCATTCAGAACCATTCAAGACATGCAAATTTTTATCCCAGGTCTATTCAGATCTATTTGCACAAGTTATTTACGCTACCAACAATACAGATCCTTTTTAAAAATTCAAAGAAAAACCTAATACCAATTATTCCGGATTAAGTGGGGTATTTGCCCCCCCCCCAAAAAAAAACCTTAATCAGATGCATTCCGGATGCATGTGAACAATGAAATATTCAACCCAGATTCATCCTGGATTATTTTCACAGTGAGCAGAGACCACAGTATGAGCTGCCTATTAGTGGAAGCCCAGTGATGTTAATGCAAGGCAAAAGGATGCAGGATATGCAAAAAAAGAACTAGCAACAGTAAGGAATGGGAATCCTTTCACTGTAGGCAAGCAAAATACTGGGCACAGAGTGGAAAACATGGATAAAAAATTGCATTATCTGATTTACTGTAAGAAAATCCAGAAAGTGAAACAAATCTACATAGAGACCAAAGCTTGCTTGCTAGGCGCGTCACTGCTGTCAGTTCAAACAAGACTCTGCATCTAATTTGCTCTTGCTGGAATAATCCAATGTGCCTATTTAAAAAGATTGCCAATGCCAGCCCTGGAAGGTTCCCATGCTTCTGAAAGCTGAAGTTACACCAGTGTGATTTCTCCCAATATGAGGAGAACAGTCTGATGTTTCTGCTTTAGGGCTAGGCAAGAGTTAGCAGACCAAATGCCTTGAAACAACCTTGCCTTGCTGTAGCTGAATATACAGTGGGTCTTTGTAATCTACAGGAGTTTGGTTCCAGGACCCACCCACCCCCCATGGATACCAAAACCTGTGGATACATAAATCCCGTTAAATACAATGGCCCAGTAAGATGGTGTCCCTTGAATAAAATGGCAAAATCAAGTTTAGTTTTTGGAATTTAAATATTTTCAAAGTATTTTCAAACCATGCATGCTTGAATAAAAAAATCTGTGGGTATGGAAGGCTGACTATTAAGTCTAGTCTTGTGGTTTGCAGGATGCAATAGTAGGCACAGTTGGGTACAGAACCCAAATCTTACATAGTGGGAAGCCTCAGAGACGTTTCTTCTCTTTGCTTCTTGCACCTTTTTTGCCGGTCAGACAGATAGCCATTGAATCAGCTCCAGTGGCATTACTAGGGGGGTGCAGACCACATCAGGTGACACCCTATTCTGCAGTGTGGCAGCAGCCATAGTGTTTGCTCCAGGCATGCCTGTAGCTAGGTCTTTAGGGGCCCTGGGGCAGAAAGTATGGCTCGGTAGGGCAGAGCGTTTGCACACTCCTGAGTCCTACTGTGTGCCATGGGTGCCATCTTGGCGCACCGCCATTTGGGGCCCCTTTTGGCTGGGGGCTCCGGGGTGGTGCCCCGGTTGCCTCAGCCTAGCTATAGGCCTGGTCCTAGGTTACCCAGTGAGCTTCACTACCAAATGGGCATTTGAACCCACCTCTCCTGAGTCTCAGTCCAATATTCTAGTGACTAGAGCAATAGCAATAGCAAGTATATTTATATACCACTTATCAATGCACTTAAGCACTCCCTAAGCAGTTTACAAAGTGTAAACTAATTGCCCCCAACAATCTGGGTACTCATTTTAGCGACCTCAGAAGGATGCAAGCCTGAGTCGAGCTTGAGCCCTTGGCTGGTTTTGAACTCGCAATCTTATGGTTTGTGAGTGGCTGCGGTACAGATATTTAACCACCAGGACTAGACAACTGGAGTGTACTGTAATTCTGCAAAGACTTTTGCACATAGAGAATAGTTCTTCTGGCATGCAGTGTAATGAGGCTTACCAGGTCTAGGGGGTAAAAAGGACAAGGAGACAGTATAATGGGGGTTTAATTGGGGATAAGGTGGGAACACTTCCCACCTCATCAATAAAGCCAGAGAAGAAGACCTCTTCATTCACATGAACTGGTCCTTCCCCAGCCAGTCCTGGGCAGCCTGTGCTACATTCTCATGGGGACTAACATTCAGCCCACCTGGGACTAGGAGAAGTCACTTTCCATGTCAATCAAGGCATGAGCACATTGTGGGGAGCCAAGAAGGACTAGAAGGAAGTCCCCAGCAGAGGAAGTTTGCCAGGCTCTGAAAGAACTGAGTACTGGACATGTTGGCAAGCAACACAAAGTCCCTTCTGTTTGGGCTCATAGCCCTTCCC
Source organism: Sceloporus undulatus (assembly GCF_019175285.1). NCBI lineage: Eukaryota > Metazoa > Chordata > Lepidosauria > Squamata > Phrynosomatidae > Sceloporus > Sceloporus undulatus. The sequence continues at coordinate 76,948,582 of NC_056523.1, read as the reverse complement.
TGCTGATATCTGGGAAGTGGTTCTCTAAGACAGAGCATCTTTATAGGCTGCTCATACTCAGTGTAATGAGGACCTTCCTTCCTTCCCACTCACTCTCTTTCCCCCCCCCCCCAACTCCCCCTAACTTTCTTTTCCCTAACACCCACCCTGGTCTCTTGAGAGTTTCCTGTGCTGTTTTGAAGAGAACAGTGTTGCTTTTGGAACAACATAAGGGCACTTCATGTGCTAGAGAAAAAATAATGTTGAGGTGAAAATCTTGGACTGATGTGCAACTGACTGAAGTTTAGTTCCAGTTTTTGTTACAAACTCCATGCTGACCAGGGGCAGTTGCTTGCTCTCTCAGCAACCTTGTGTAAAGTAAAATAGAATATTCTATGCTGAGGCTAGGGTAGGTACAAGATGGCAGAATTACCTAAAGGTTTTGTTCAGATTGCAGCACGTCTCTTGGTTATCGGGGTCCACCAGCAAGGCTCAGCTGAAGAAAGAGCCCACTTGGGCAATGGCCAGTTCTTCTTTAGCAAGGCAAATCTGAGATGCAAATTAGTTCCAGGTACCAGTTTCATTGAACTTTATGCAGATCTAATACCTGCATCCCATTTTGACTCATTTGTAAAATTATGATGGAAGTTGGGGTGGGCCTGTGGGCTCAGATACAGAAATCCCTGTAACATACAGACAACACTGGTTCTTCTCAATGGAAAGCAAGACTCTGCATATGAACATCAAGGACAAGGTTTGGTGCTGCCTCAATTGCATCCCCAACTGCAGTGTTTTATTTATGCCTATAAGAGCAGAGCTTGGAAACTTTTTCTAAACAGATTCCCCCAACCAGCACGGACATTGGTTATGTTGGCTGAAGGGTTGTAGAGGCTGTGGTCCAAATGCGTTTCTATAGAAGTGAACAACAGGTATTCACTTATGGTGAAGAAAGCAAAAGGCTGTCTTCTGGGAGATTGATGTCTTATGACTAAATGTGCACATGGCCCTTGGGGACTTCATCCCCTGTGTGTACAATTTTCCAGCCTCCTTGAAACAATCTGCCATTTGCAGCCATTTACTTCGCCCTGTAGATTTAATCCAAGCCCCAGGGAATGTCCATTCTTCTCTATACAGTCTTACTCTACATTCGATATATTTGTCAAAAGGCAGCAGTCTAGATGGCAGCCATGCCCATGCTACTTGCCTTCAGATGCGTAGGACTACAACTCCCATTCCTGGTCAGCATGACTATATAGGCTGGGGTGATAGGGGACTACAGTCCAATACAGCTGAAGGGTGCCGGCTTGGCAAGCATTGCTCCAGTGTGTTAAAGAAAGGGGCTTTCATTATGTGGGGTAGTTATTTGATATCTAAGCGTAGTACCAGTCCTTACAAAAGAGGAGAATGCCTGTCCAGTCCAACTAGGATCATCTTTATCCTATACTGAGTCAACTTCTGTCTGCATCACTGTTGCTAACAAGTCTTGAAGATATTTACTGGAATGTTTTACCAAAATCCAAAATCCCCAGAATCCCCCAATATTTACCGGAATATTCAGTCAAAATCCCCAGAAAGAAATTAATTAAATTCCCCGGATTCCGGGGAATTCCCCCAAAATTGGCAACGTTGGTCTGCATAAACTCACTCTTTCCCTATTTTTACACTCAATTCCATTTTTTCATGTGATGCTACAGTGTGACAGAACCCTGGAAGCTGTGTTTTTTTTTGTATTTATCAATATGTAGAAGCCTTCAAGAAATAGCTTCAATTACAAACAAATCTACTCCTATAAATCATGTAGACAATGCTGTTGAATGAACTGCAGCTGCTGCCTTTTTAATGAATTCTGAAAGCACAGGCTCCATGATAAACATCCAGTGGCAAATTCCACCCCTCTTCTTTTCTCCCACTGAATGCCAAGGGTTCTGTTTTTGTTTCTATTGCAAAGCAAGGGTTTTCAAGGCCTAAGAAGTGGAACTTGCTTTTGAACATCATCAACAGAACATCTTAGAATAGCTCTCTGTTTAGCAAACTGGCAAATGCTAAAGGCCTGGACCAACCATCTTCACGATACCTGAAGGAATGCTTCACAGCTGGCAGATTCTATTAATGTTCTTGTTGTTTTCATTTATAATCTGCCTTTTTCCCAGTCTGGGACTCAATGTGGTTTACAAAAATTAAAACAGATATAGCTAAAAGTTCATATAGTATACAAATTTAAAATATAATTAAACTACCAATAGAATTAAAAGCAGTTAAAAGTATGATCATTGCAAAATGACACACACACACACAGAATATAACACATTATGAATGCTCCTTTCCCTCTCTGTCTTCAAAGGCCTCCTGAAACAAACAAACAAACAACCTTCACCTGTCTTGGATGGACAGCAGGGAGGGGAACAATTTAACTCTGCTACAGAGAGAGTTTTAGAACCTTGGATCAGTTACCAAGATGGCCCTCTCCCAAGTTCCCACCAGATGTATCTGTGAGGGTGATGAGACAGAGAGAAGACCCTTCACAAAGATCTCAAAACATGGACAGGTTTTTATGGAAGAATACAGTACTTCAAATAACCTGGGCCTGAACCACATAGGGCTTTACAGATTATATAGCACTTTGAATTGTGCCCAGGATGAGAGCAATAGCCCATGAAAGGAATTGCATTATCCTTGCACCCAGCCCCAGTTAACAATCTGGCTGCAGCTCTTTGGACCAGTGGAAGTTTCCTACTATTTTCCAAAGGCAGCTCCATGTAGACTGTGTTACAGTAGTCCAAACAAGATAAAACTAAGGCATGTGTCACCATGACAAGTCTAATATGTCATGGAATGATGGGCACTGGAAAACTCCAGCCATTTCCCCATCTATTTCAACAGAATATTTTGCAAAGATGTGCTGAAAATTTTGCCCTCTTCTGTACTTGGGGAAGCTCCTTCCCATTCTAAAAGTCTAACAGAAAAGCTTCTTACTCCACACAAGACACTGTAGCAAATGATTGCAAACTACCATAAGCATTTCTCTTGCAGTCAAGTAAGAAACTAGCTTTTTCCTATCTAAACTTAAAGAAAACCATTCTCTCAGCAATGTTTCTAATCCTAGCCCATTGCCAGCCATGAAGAAGCCAAAAAGATGGGCCTGAAATCTAGTCAAACTTCTTGCACCATCATGTGTACAAACACTGAAATGAGTATACCAGTAAATCAAAACTAAGCTCATATTTGGAAACCTACAAATGCAACTAGAAACACTTCAGCAAACTCCTACAACACTTTCATCTTGTTTCAGTGACTTGCTAGGGGTTGAGAATGACTATCATATGATTTCTCTGCATGTTAAACAAATTGTCTGAGTCATCCTATTTATTTCTTTTTTAAAAAATCTAGCATTACACACACATCACAGTATTCTGATTATTCTTGCTACTAGAAATGCACATCCCAATGTATCTCATCAAGTCCTTCATTTTTCACACAGAAAACACCACTATCCCTTTTATGGACATTAACAATTCTTGTACAACAAAGAATTGAAATTTTACTTTTTAAAAAATCTGGTATGAGGCACACACACACACCTTTCACACCATAGAACAAGGATGGGCTATGGCGTTTACCTGCATCCCTTTAACATGCTGGAGTTCAGTGGAAGAGATGGGGTGAGTGAGGTGAACCTCAGTATTTGAGGTTTTTTTAAAATTAAATGTTAAAATCAAAAATTTAATTTATTTTTAAAAAATATTATTTTAAATTATGATTTTAAAACATTATGCCCTACCAAATATTCACTTCAACCACATGAAACTATGTGCATATAAATACTATTAGGCTGTGCATATAGTATAACAATAGAAAGATATAATTTTAATTTTGCTGGTTGTTTATGTCAGAACTATTGCCATTACATTCAGTGATGTATGAGAATTACTATTTATGAATAATAATAATAGTACAAAACCATTACTAAGTATTCTGTATGGTGTGGTATGGGTGTGTGTGTGACACCCTTGATGCCAACCCTAGTGATGCCATTGCCATAGGACAGTGGTGAAATCCAGTCAACCATTGTCAATTTGTGCTTTGTTTCACCAAGTGTAGGAATGAGTCCTTTTGTGCTGGGGTTGCAATGAACACTGAAATTCCCAAGAACCGGGGGAAAGGAGTACTAACATAGAGAATAGAAGTTTATTGTTAAAAGCTAAAAGCCATCACAATATAAAATAGATCCAAACAGTATTTAAAAAAAGACTTCAAGGAGGTCATTTAGCAGCACCTACTATCGAGGTTTATCAAAGAAAAATTGTTCCTCAGTTATTATATGGAGCAGAAATTTGGGGATACAACAGTGTCTCAAACTTAGAAACTGTTCAGAATTTATTTTTAAGATTCCTGTTGGCTGTCCCTAAGTGTACTAACATAGACCATGCTGTAAGATACAGTCTGAAAGCATATGATGCAGCAAGCAGGTGTGGATCTGGTCCATTTCTGAATAGGAAATTATCTGGGAATGCCCCTATGTGTGCCGCCTTTCCATGTAATAAATACAACACAATAATGAGCTTTGGAAGAAATGAATTTCTACTCTATTCTTTTCTTAGCAGTGATCTTGATGCTACAGGCAAAATGGTATCAGAATTTTTTTTCCTATCAGGCTTTCAGCATGTCAACCAGTTGTTCTTTCTCCTCCTCCTCTTCTTCAGCCAAACGTGCCAAGGTTAATCAAATGACAAGTATGTGAACTCACATTGACTATCCAACAAATCTCAGTTAATACCATAATTGCTTTTTCAAGGGTGGTCTCATGTGAGATTTCGGTGGCTGAATAGAATCTAGGCAAGTTTCCTAATAGCTCTCTCTTTAATCCTAGGTACTACTTTGCTTTGAAGAAAAATTGTTTTAACTTAGATATAAAGGTAATATCTGCACAATATTAAGAATGCATTACATTATTCTTATATACTAAAAGAATGATGTTTTTACAAGTTTAATATTAGACTAAAATTCAAAGCTAAGACACACACACACAGAATTTATATACATAGGCATTATAGAGAAAATTTGGCTTTAATGAAAGCTGATATTCTGTCACAATATTCCTTTCACTAAAACCAGATTCTCCTGACCACCACTGAAGGTCCAAAGGTCCCTGAAAAAAAGATTCCAGTGAAGTTCAAAGGGAATATGAAAAAATAAATAAGACCCTCAAATTCTGCTCTTTAGTTTCTGCTCCCCCCCTGAATTCTTCATGAAATAAGTATTTCAATCTCAAATAATAATAATAAATAATAAATAAATTTTTTATTTCTATCCCGCTTTTTGCCAGGCAATCAAAGCGGCATACAACAGGTTAAAATACATCCATATATACATAATACCCCCCTTAAAATAAGATTAAACAATGTAAGATTAAAAACTACATATTAAAACTGACTAAGCTAAATAAAAATCATCATGGGCAGAGTTCAGTGGATGGGAAGTCTTATTTGTGGCCGAGCATTTTATTCCAGGAAGGCTTGCCGGAAGAGATCCGTCTTAATGGCCTTTTTAAAGCTCTCTAGATTGGTAATTTGACGGATCTCGTCCGGCAGGCCATTCCATAAGTTGGGAGCGGCTGCAGAGATTGTCCTCTGGGAGGTTGCTGTCAACCTGATCTTTAAGGGCTGTAATAAATTCTTCCCAGAGGACCTGATTGTACGGGGCAGATTATATGGAAGCAGGCGATCCCTTAGATAGGCTGGGCCCAAGCCATGTAGGGCTTTAAAGGTCAAATAAATGGACAAAGTAGACTAAAGCAATCAATCATTTTAGTTTTTAGCTGCTTGGTACTACATTTTCCCTTCTCTTTCCATAGTTTAGGATTTACCCACACTTCTGATGACTCTAGCTACTGGTCAGTGTTTGATTTATTTAGTTAGCCATGCTGAAATATAGCTATCTGAAAGTAGGTTCCTTCTCACAACCCCTGAGTCTACATGAAAAAGCTAGTAGACCTGGCTGCTTTGACATAGAGTGGTCAAAGCTTGCCACTAGAAAAAGATGACAGTGAGGATCATAAACATGTTGCTGTTGTCCCCTTCCAAACAATTATCTTCCTTATAATTTATGAACAGAATATTTTGGCTTTTCAAATGCGCAAATTAAATCCTAAAAACACTATGTTCAATGGTGACTACTACTAATAATAATCATAAGCCTGCCTCTCCCTGTGGATCGAGACGAGTTACAATAAAAAAAAGACTGCACCAGTACTCAGAGGTTTTCAGTAAAGAAATTCACATAGTAGGACTTACCTGTGATAAACCCAATATACAGACAAGCCCATAAATATTTGTCTCAGAAGTGAGCAATTTCCCAGATCAGTAGGCTGTACTGGTCCTCTCAAAATCCACTGGAAATACACAGTAGCTGTGTCCCCTGCCCCCAGATTTGACCAGTGTCAGGTTTCCCACTGCTTCTGCCAATGATATTCAGTGGCAACTATGGTGGGTGTTTGTGATAGCAGTCTGCCTTCAAAAACATCCTCATAACCACAGAGCCTTGCCAGTTTGAAGGGCAGGGTGCCTTTTTATAAGGCAAACACAATCAAAACCATTGAGTTTTGTGGTGTGGCTTTGTGAATGGTAGAAGTGTTGCCAGATTCTGCAGCACAATTATGGAGATATCAAATGGGGGTAGTGGACTGAGCAAAAAAGCTGGAGCAACTGTTGCCCATCTTTGGGCTACTGTTTTTTTTTAATGAATGTTGCATATGTGTGCACTTTCTAACCTTTTCTTTTCTTTTTAAACTTATTCTCTAAACTATCAAAAACAGCAAGAGAAGTATCTTCATGGAATTTTAACATAAAAAACAACAGCTTTGATGATTTCCTGAATCTACAGTATGTTGGATTATTGATGGATCAAAGGATCATTCTTGTAAATATGGTAACTTGCAGTTTTAAAACAACAAGTGACAGCAAGTCTACCACCCATGCTGATATAAGAAATTATTTGCTTTACTGTTAGGAAGCTGCTATTATGATTTTTTTAAAAAATTATATCACGTTTTTACCTACCTTACCTACCACAGATTTCCATGACCGATTAGATCTCATGATCTAGGTACAACTGAGATGCAAAGTATGCCAACAACATAACTGCACTATGACAAAGCAAATTAGAAATGCCCCTAACTGGCAAAGATCAAGAGAACACTGCAGAGCTGATGTCCTCAAGCTCAGTCCAGAACAAACAAAGGTCTGATGAAACACCCCAGTAATTTGCAACCAGTCCTCATTTGGCACAACAAAACCTCAGCAGCTTGTTTTACATTGTTTGTCACTTTTTAATCAAGAGCTGAGGGTCATAGGAGATGAGAGAACCTTTTCCAGGAGGTACCTGCAGGGTGTGATATATCTGCATATTTTGAGACATGGGGTGCATCTATACTGTAGAAATAATGCAGTTTGACACCACTTTAAATGTAACTCTATCCTATGGAATCCTGGGATTTGTAGTTTTGCAAGGTCTTTAGTTTTCTCTGCCAAAGAGTGCTGGTACTTTCTCTGCCAAAGAGTGCTGGTACAAATCCTAGGATTCTGTAGGATGGAGCCATGGCAGTTAAAGTGATTTCAACCTGCATTGTTTCTACAGTAATGCACCTTAGCACACATAAGATGAAGCATTTACTTCTCAACTTCGATTACCTTAGCATAAAGGTGGACAAAGGGCAGCCTTCCAGATTTTGCTACACTATAGTTCTCCTCATTCCCAAACAGAACTGGAAATGGTGATGAATACTGAGACCTACAATCCAACAGCATCTAGAGGGCACACTTGAAGGGCCATATTACCTTAGCAGGTGAATAATGAAGGATGAAACATATGGCATGTCTGCTTCACCCTACTGAGAATGGAGTACAAGGCAGTAGTGTCAAAGGACCTGATATATCCATTAAGTCAGATAGGGAATACACAGAAGGCCCACCAGAACTGCAACAGACTACTAGTCTGAGAAGCAGGAGTCCTTGCTCCTTTCTATCATAAAATGTTTAACTGAACTGTAGAAGATCCTGTCTCCTAGGAGACCAAAACCTCTTGCTCTTTAGCAAAGAAGTCTTACCATCCTGTGATGTAATAACTTTCTCTCCCTTCATGCAGATCAGAAAATATCAAGTACTTGAGAAAAATCTGGTTCTGAATAGCAAGTGCCACTGCTAAGCCTGATTTCCATTGCTCTCTGGTTGATTTAATGCCCAAGAAATTGTTTCTGCCTTCATCCTGTCTCTGAAATCCACAGAGAGAGCAAGACTCTGACAGCTGGCAGCGTCTGGCAGGAACAGCACTTTGTTCTGAAGCTGGCATTCTTCCCAGTAGGCAATTCAACAAGGCACCTGATTGGCAATATTAATGTAGAAATGAGGTGGTCACACAAGATACTAATGATTTTTTAACACATTTGAAAACTATTTTAATCAGGTGGGAGTGGGAAATAGGGCAAGTTAAGTAAAATCGATGGGATGGGAAAGTAGACTTTCCCCAAAACTGTTTGCTTTGCTTGGAGATAAGGTCTTTCAGAACAGTAAATAAATGTAACCTTGTATGCAATGGGGCATGTGAATGAATATCTGTGTGTGTCTAATATCTGAGAGTCTGTATGTCATATAAACTTCTGTTTTACATGGAAATGTATCAAGTTTCTGTGCAAAAAAAACCGTGCTATGAGCCATCATACAGCATGCATGTACTATGGAGTCTGTATTTACACTTGTAAAAAGAGACTTGTGGAAGGATATCAAAAAGAATACGTATTATTCTTGGGTGTACATGAGCAATAATGTGAGTGGTGCCTACTAGACAAATACTGGTCTTAATACATGAATACATTGTGGTTTAGAGGAGCACTTGGAGGTGCACTATGCATTTTTGTGTTTTTTCCTCTCTTCCAACTCCCACCCCTGCCCCCGGTAGCAAATCTGTATGCTGGGATATTTGCACTCAAAAGTGTGTACTTTCCAACTGTCCTGACTTGGCAGGTACAATCCCAGTTACAGTTGGCCTTCCACATTTGTGGCTTTGACTTTTGCAGATTTAATCATTCATGGATTTGATTAATATGTTCTCTCTAGGGATCTCTAGATCTTCCAGAGCAACTTTATGGTCCATGGCCACCAGAAGTCATCCTGGAGGACCTATAGAGTCCTAGAGAGAACAGTTCTCTAAGCATTTGTAGTTCCTCCACAGACTTGACCACAGACTTGCTCTGGAAGACTGAGGGATTCTTAGAGCGGTGTTCTCTCAGGTAAAAAGTTAGTTTGGTTTTTTTGTGCGGTTTTCGGGCTATGTGGCCATGTTCTAGAAAATTTTCTTCCTGACATTTTACCAGCATCTGTGGCTGGCATCTTCAGAGAAGTTAATTTTTTTTCATTTGTGGTTTTTAAACTTTCACAGGGGTTTTGCACCCCTAACCCCAGTGAATGTGGAGGGCCCACTGCAATCCTCTTTCTTCCCAGTTGTTCAGCTGCTTTTAAAATGGCCCAGTTTGTTTCTTCCATTTTCCCTCTTTGTCCTCAGTTTACTTCAGTTGCTGAAAACTAGGTTCAAGGTGCAAAAGTAGTTGCATTCAATTATTTTCTTGAAGGAATGGAGTGGAGGGTCCAGAAGCTTGCTTTTTCCAGTAGACTCAGGCAAAAGCAAACTACTACAACCTCTGCTAATTCATGTGTTCTTCCTCATTAATACCTTCGCCATCGTAACTACACTCAGATGATGCTTGGCCATATGTATCCCAGTTTATACCTGTGACATGTTGGAGCATAGGAAAGTATGCTACGGGGGTATCTCAGCCATAACTACACTTCCTCTAGCTGCTCTGCTTAATATTTTCTTACCTTACTTTTCAGCGGCTTTTAGAATGTCCCAGTTTTTCTCTCCTCCTTCCACTTTTCCTTTTTATCCTCAGCTTACTTCATTTGTTGCAAACTGAGTTCAAAGTGCAAGCTTATTGCATGGTGAGATAAGCTGATTTACCTCTTCCAGCTTCAATTCTGGATCTGGGATGCCCCCGGATGTTATAAGACCTAAATTGCTGTTGATGCTGCTGCTCGGATTTTGAAGCTTTCAACTTCAAAAAATGACTGGCTGAGTGAGGCTTCAACCTGGGATGCATCTGGGTAGCAGCATCATGGCTAATTGGCAGCGATTTAGGTCTGCTAACATCCGGGGCATCCTGGATCCAGAATTGAAGCTGGAAGAGGTAAACTGGCTTATTTGACCATATGATAAGCTCCACAGTTTGCACTCAGTTATTTCAGTAGTGGAGGGAAGAGGAAGGGACAGAATCTTGCACTTCTCAGTAAGCTCAGGCAAAAGTGAACTAATGTAGTCTCTCCAAGATTCTTTGTTCTTCTTCGTTAAGAACTTTTGCCATCTTGGGCACACTATGATCCAAACACGCCATATGTATCCTGGGTTTTCATCTGTGAAATATTGGAAGGTGCAGAAGCAAAGTATTGCATGTTTGTGTTTCAAAGGGCACTGTGTAGAAGGGGTGGATAATTTAGAAAAATCAGATACACTGTAGGACAATATCAGGAAAACAGGACAGGAGTAGGCAACAGCAGTGGGCCTTGGGGCTGATTTTTTTCACCAGAGGCTAACCAGAAACCCCTGGAAAATGCAAGAAGCCTATGTCTTGTTTTGAAAAATGGGAATTACCCCCCCCCCCATTTTAAACAGTGCAAGGGGTGGCCTGCAACCTACTTAAAAAGTGAATTGCCACTCCCCGCTCTTTTGGTCAGAAAAAGGGCAGTCTGGAGATTTTTTTGGAGAGATACATTTGGTCCCAGGGCTGCCCTCTGCACACTCTTGGCCTAGGGTAAATGCTATACACAAAGTTGGGGAAATATTCATTTTCTTGAAGTCTATATGGTTTTAGCACCAAACTAGTTGTACTCCTGTTGCTCTAGCACTGCTCCCCTGTAACAAAAACACACTAACTTTTTTTCAAATAATCCCACTCTGTGTTCTTTAGTTCAGCCCCATAGCTCTGCTATTACTCTCATATACTCCTCCCCTGAACATCATGTACATTCTACTTTAATGTATAGTTTTTGTTTGTGCCTTAAAATCAGGCTGAGAGATTTATTTTCTCTGCCCTACATAAAAATTGGCATATTTGGCCAGTTTTTATGTGCATTTTAACCAATGCACACAGTTTCCCCATTAAGTAATCTGTCCTTATGTACATTTTTTAAAAAGTATTCTTAGGACTTTATTGCACTAGCGATAAAGTCTATCGCACTATCGACTTTATCCTGCTACAATCCATAAAAATGGAAACATACTGGTTTGGCATAGTTTCTTATCACACTTCCCTTCACTATAGTACTTTGATGATTCATGATTGCGTGATCTGTTTTCTGCATTACCAAATGTGTGTTGGTCGTTGGGATCACTGCTCCTCTCCTTAAGCACAGGGCTGCTACATGCATGTTCGCAAAGCAGCTCCACACTTTGGGAGGTGGAGAGGAGCAGTGACTGCAGCTGCCAACTGGCTCCCAATGCCAGCTGCTGTGTGACTGTGCAGCCATGATTTCAGTGAGGGGGAAGGGGAAGAGATGGGGAGATACGATGAGGGAAGGAGCAGAATCACACACACTGACATCTTGTGACAACTTGCGAAGTGGAACTGCAGCAGAAGGGATATAACGCATGAAGGCAATAATGGAATAGAAGCAAGACTGAGAGACAATTGACAGGTTTGCCTATCAATGAAAAGGCATACAACAATAACAAATGAAATGCAAGGTGGCAGCAGGTGACATTGTGTGATTGTGTACTGGCCAAAGACATTTTTATCCCGTTAAAATTTCACCTTTTATAGCCTTATGTGATAATATCCTTAGCTGTTCAAATTCAAATGTTCACATGAATTTTGTGCATTTTTCTTTGCTGAAACACAAAGCAAGCCTCTAAATATGTAGAGATTCACTGTGTCCCATTGCCATCCTCAATAGGTACAAAATGGATAATTTTGTATAGAAATGTGAACCAATTAATTTCTTTCCCACCCTACTAGTGTTTTTAAATCCAGTCTTTCCTACATATTTTGCATCCTGTTTTATAGGTGAGTGACCCAGGCTGCCTCTGTCATATGTAATTTGGCCCACATTGTATCATAGGATTCACAAGAATGGGTTTCAGTCCCACACTGGCTGATTTTTCATGGAGGTTATTTGCTCCAGAAGCACAAGATGTTCCTACAGAGATTCTGGGCAGCATCACTCTCTCCGGGCTCTGTGCCACTGATGCTGGCTTTGGCAAACATAACCCCTCCCTGTCCCCTTAATCTTCATGGCAAAGCAAGTTTTGATTGTTTGATTAGGGAAAGAGAGACCAAAGAGCAGGGGGGGGGGGTTGGTACATTCTTGCATGGGCAACTCAATGCCTACCCTCAACCTTTTATAAGCAGAATGAGGATTTCAGATTCCCAGCTCCCCATGCTCTGACTTGGTCACAAGGGAAGCTAAGTGGGTTTGATTCCACTTTGATTTCAGTGCAATTTTGTATATGTGCCTTCAAGTCACCTGTTGATTTATGGTGATCCCAAGAATTTTGAGGTTTTTTTAGGCAAGGAATGCTTAGAAGTGATTTTGCCAGTTCCTCCTATGAAAATATAGCCTATAGAAATGGGCCTCCCATTCATTCCTCTCATCCAGGTAATAGCCAGGGTTGATTCTGCTTAACTTTCAAGATCAAACGGGTAATGACCAATGTAGGAAGGAGTGTCATATAGTAAAAATAAACCAAGTGAAACTTGCAACAAGTATATTGTGCATTTCAATTGGCCAATAAAGGTATCACTGATAGATTTTTGTTTGCCTTTGTAAAATGGCCAACACAGCTACCCCTGAATGTTAAACCAAATGAAGGTTTGTAAACAGCATCAGTTCCTAAAAGAAAAAGGGTTTGTCTTTACAAGAGACATTTTATTATAAAAGGAATCATTATTTTTAATTTGGGCAAAAGGAGTATCATATGCATAAAGGGTAGAAGGGAATGGGGAAAACGGGATTTAGTTATGGATGAGGTTTTAAACTGCCTTCTGCTGCCTATTGCTTGCTTTTGTGTAGTTTAGCATATGACAATGTTAAATAATCATACCAATAACATATGATTCACTTCTTCACAAGCACATGTCCTGGAGGATGCTTGACACAGATTCATCTGTCTGGACCAGAGACATTCTAAACATTCTTATTTGCAATTTGGAGAAAGTAGGTAGAGCTTGAAATACGCTGGGATGTTGATTGCTTGCCAGAAAGGTTAATTTGCTATGAATTTTAGACTATTTCCTTAGAGCCCAAGACAAGAGATGCTTGTTCTAGAGAGTTGCTTCCACCCTCTAGTATACAGACTGGCTGATAATTTCACTGTAGCAGTGGCTATCCTCTGCCATGTTTTTACTCCCCTCACCAACAAGACCACATTTCTTATATCCTTGTTGGGAATGGAGGAACTGAATCACTCGGATTACAGGATAGGTCCCAGGACACACTGAGACTGGAGCACAAATAGAACCCAAGCATCCAGATACCTTCCACCCTGCTGAGCTGTGGAACACACAGTTTGTGCTGGTGGTGTGGTAGCAGGAGAAATCCCCAGTAGCGCTGCTGAAACTCTTATTAACCCAAATCCTTGGGTCTCGCGCTGTTTGTTCCCACTGCCCTGTGGTAGCAAGAAGTCCCTTATTTAAAGGATAATTGTTATTTCCACTGGAACTTTCCTTAAAAAAACATTCATAGAAAGGTTCACAGCTCCACAATTCTTTGAAAGCATGAATTGTCAGCCCGGCTGGAAGAGGCCTTCACTGGGCTCTCCAATTGTTTCCCCTGTCTTTCTCCTGATATCTGAGCAATACTAGTTGCTGGGGAAATCCTTGACGTTCTGAATTACTGTATATACTCATGTATAAGTCTAGAAATTTAAGTCAAAAAGTTGACTCAAAAAATTAGTCGACTTATCCAAAGGTCAATGTAAGTATGTACCTTAACACTTATTTAAAAACAGGAACTATCCCTGGTAAAGGCAAGAGTGTAATCTGTCCTGAAAGCACTGACTTCCCTCTACTCTCTTATCCATCTAGCCTTAGAGTGAGCATAAACAGTTATGCTTGCTGGAATTGTAAGTCTTTGTGTGTTTTTTCTTTGCTTCATCTTTTAGATCCTTTGTTATATGTCCAACGTTTAGCCTCAACTTATCCATGGTCATATCAAAATCCATAATTTGGCCCAAAACCTGGCCTTGACTTATACAGGAGGTCAACTATAGCTGAGTATATATGGTAGCTATGTTGCCTGTCCTCATTACATAAATCCCACAGGATTTTAAGTGTAATTGCGCTGAAGAAATCATCTCTTATATGGATGTCTGTTGTGGAGAAGGACTCCTCAACCCCAAACTCCACTACTATTCCTGGTCCAGGAATGTTTTTAATACCAGAGAGAGTGAGGCTTTCACCAGACTGCAACAGATCTAACCAGGTGGGATCTTGGATATACTTCTGTGAAATACCTGGAATGAAGTGGGGAGAGAAAAGACGGAAAAACAATAACGGCACAGTATGGTTACTAGAATAAAAGGCAACAATTTTACCAGGCTAAAACTGCAGAGGGCTCCAGTACCTTTAATAGTTGAGTTGAAGAGGAATTTCGCATGTGCTCCTTGTCATGCAACAAAGTAACAAGCCAACATCTGCTGAATTTCTCTTCTTTATAGCATTAAAAGTATAGAAGCCCTCCCTAATTTTCTAAATCACAGCAATTTACAGTAAAAAAAAAGCACACCAACTTTCAGGTGCCCAGGGTGCTCCCAAGACTACTCAAATCTTCTTGGTAATCTTAAAACTGGAGTTGCCTATTCTTCCTGGCATCCTTCTTTGTTGCAGTTAAAATTTGAAAACCTAACCGAGTTGTTAGTTCCAATTAGAGCAGGTCCACTGAATCAACAGAGACGGAAAAGACACACCCATGAAAATTCCACTGAGCCAATAGATCTACTCTAATTGGACTAAAACTGTGGGGAATGGGACTTTGTGGTCCTGCAGATGATGTTAGACTACAACTCATTGTTGGCTATGCTGGCTAGGGAAGCTGGAAGCTCCAGTTCAACAACATCTGGGGGACCAAACACTTCCCACCATAATAATTGCATTTAGGACCGAGAGTTATCGAGACATGCATATTGTAGCTTTAAAGAGATTTCAAAATTAGAAGGCCCAAAACTCTTGGCTTTGGTATGTGCATGTGGGGGAAATAATGAGAGTGTCTTTTCCAAGTTCTCAGTTAGAGAAAAGGTTCTTAATGACAAATTCTTAAAATCCCTACAATTAAACAGCAACAGTATATCGTTTAACCTCTTTACATATCGAGTGTTTAAAAAGAGTCATGATGAATACAAACTGTGGGATGTAAAGTTTACACTGCCCTACTCAAATCAGAGACAGAAAATCACCTGCCCAAGGTTGGCATAGGCCTACGTTCCTTGACCTTGTGATTCAGATTTATTTGTTGAAACTTCAGAAATAACAAAATCATAACTATAACATTAGTCATAAAAACTACAAGAGTACAAAACAGAACCATTCTTGATATTGTGGGACATATGATAAATCACAATTTATTGTATTTTATTTCTTTTCCTGGAAAAAACTTGAGATCAGTCTAGAACCGTTCATTATTTTTCTTGAAAGGCATATAATCATAACCATCTACTCAAACTTTTAAAAACGTCCTTCCACCTGTTGGTGCATGCAAAAGCTGGCTCCAAATGTAGTTCCCAGTCCAGTCTGGATTGCTTGAGAAAATTGTTTGTTTTAAAAATATATGACTCTGAAAGCAGTTGCTCTGCTGGTCTGCTACCACTTTGCTCACTTCGGTCATCTTTGGAGCAACACTAAGAGGATGCCAGGAAAACAGACAGGAAAATCCAGCTTACAGTTGGGTTACTCTGATCTGTAGAGACTACAGGCTTGTCTACACACCCCAAAGTGAGTTCAGAAGAATTGTCCACATCATTCTCTCTTTTGAACTCTCCTCGGTCTGATAAATCACAGTACAGTATGCACAATCTCACGGCCACGACAACGGAGTTTTCTTGCCTTTGTGTGAATGTAGATATTTTTGAATTGTTCCCCCGGGTCTCACTGTGTGTTGAGGCAGTCCACACACACAGGACTATCTGGATTTTCTGCTCAAATCAGGATAAATTCCCACCTACCCCTCTGGATTAAAGCCCAGAGGCAATAAAAAGGCCCTGATCCACTCCTGATCATTTCACATGTCTTTGGGCAGCCTGCTGTGAAAACCAGGTAAAACCATTTTATTTGACCTGTGTAGACATACTCTAAAGATGAGGAGGTAAATCCAGTGCTTAGACCATCTAGAGGAAGCCCATTGCATCTTAACATGTTCAGTTTGTTCATGGGTCCACTCCAGTTGGATTCATCCGACACTCTTGCTTATGACAGCAGAAAGAAGACAAGTACTCTCTGACTTGGGTTCTCAGACCTGTTCTCGACTGGTTTAGATCTTACTTGTCTGGCTGATCTTTTGCGTAGTTGCAGGGGGTCAGACTCTTCTTCTGTTCCCTTATCTGTTGGAGTACCCCAGGGCTCTGTTCTGGCCTGTCTGGGTTTCCTCTACACACTGTCCTTAGGAAAAACTCATCAGCTCTTTGGTTCCTACCATCTGTATGCGGATGACACCCAGCGGATCTTTCTATCCCTGACCTTTCTCCAAGGCTTGAACAGCAAGTCTCCTCTTGCCTCACAGCGGTCTCCGCAGTGGATGCGCCATCGGCATTTGAAGCTCAACATGTCCAAGACGGAGCTTCTTGTCTTTCCTCCTAAGCCCACCCTTCAACACTCCTGCTGTCTCTGTGGACAACATTTCATTCAACCAGTCCAGCAAGCCTGCAGTCTTGGTTTTATCTTTGACTCTTCTCTGTCGTGTATCCCCTCAGACCAGACCACAGCCAGGCTTGTAGATTGTTTTTTTGACAATTGCTAAATCCGACTCTATCGCTCCGCCTCTACTGCCAAATCCGCGGTCCTGCCCTAGTGATCCACGACTGGATACTGTACATCCTCCTGGCTGGGCTTCCTCTTTCTCCACCTCCGTCTTTAATCTCTTCCGCATTCAGCTGCATGCATTATCACTTCTCCACCCACCACTCTGACACATCTCTCTGTGTTGGCATCCTTCACTGGCTCCCCTCCCTTTCTTCCGCAGTCAGTAATAAGCTCCTGCTGTCGACATTCAAAGCCCTCCATGGACTGGCCCCTCCTTACTATCAGACCTTCTTTCCCTCACCTTCCCACCAGGGCCTCCGTTCTGGTATCAAGGATTCCTGTCTCAGCCCAGGATTTCCTCTGCCCCACCCGGATTCGCCCCTTTTCACTTGCTGCCCTCACTCCTGGAACCTTCTTCCCCCACAAGCAAGAGCCATCACTTCTTTAAACAGCTTCAAAACGGAGTTGAAAACCATCCTGTTCAGAGAAGCCTTCCCAGGCATTGCATAATTGTCGCTTACTATCTGATGTTCTTTTGTTACCTGTTTATCGAACATTTCCTGTATTGCTATGTATGTATATGTATTATCCTACTTGAAAGTATGTATTTTCCCTGGATGAAGATTAACCATCCATTTTGAAGCCAAGCCCTCCCTTCAGTCCATCTGCCTTGGTCCAGGCCTCGGAGGTTGAGAGGAAACTACTGGACCTCTTACCCTTTCCCTCCACACTCCCTTCTCCTTCTGTGTCTTGTCTTTTTAGATTGTAAGCCCGAGGGCAGGGAACCGTCTAACTAAAAAGATTGTATGTACAGCACTGTGTAAATTTACAGCGCTTCATAAATAAAGTTAATAATAATAATAAAAATACAAGCAGGACTGATTGAGATAGAACCAGACCATATGAAAAAACTTTTTATAGTGTATTCCCATATGTGCGATGCCTTGTTGTTTCTCGAGTGTTATTTGTTGAGTTTTATTTAATTTAAATTTTACATATGTTTTATTATGCTACTGTTTTAATATTTGACATGGCACATTGGAGATTTAAAAACTAAACTATACTCAAAACTAAACTCAAAAACACACTAACTAAACAGTGCTCTCGGAAATCGTCTCCATGACGAAAACTATCTAAAGCCTCCTTCCTGACTAACTAGTGTCTATGTTTGGATGGGAGATTGCTTTAATAATAATTTTAAAATCACAAGCATGTTTAGTCCTGAGTTCCCGAACTGTTAGCCTTTTACCTTCCCTTTTTGTGTATACTGTCAGTAATTCTTACAAAATTTCCAGAGAGTCCTGAAAAATGACTTCCAGGCAAAAGAATCAGAATTTACAGAATAATTGGGCGTACTCACTAATCAGATTATTTTAAAAAAGGCATTGACAGCTCCATGACTGCAGGGAACAATTTCATACCATTTTGTAAACGAAATAGTATGCCTGATTCAATCTTTAAGGCTGGCTACCCTCTCATTTCTGGTCTATGGATTACTCCAGTGATTTAAGATAATAAAAATATGTCTAACTTTTCTAATTAAACAGGCAGCTGGAGAACAACATAGCGGGATATAGACCAACCATATAGTACGTATTCTAACGTACTAGGGTTAGGAAGGGGCGGTGCTTCCACACCCCCCTAACCCTAGTACGTATAGAATACGTACAACATGGCGGCGCCCCTTCCACATGGGGGCCGCCGCATGTTTACGTACTGGACGCATAGCGTCCAGATGTGTGCAACACCTATGACATCGCGAATGCGCCAGCGGCGCCTCGCAACATCATAAAGGCTCCGCAAAAAGAAGCTCCAAAAATGGAGCTTCTTTTTTGCTCCGCGCGGGAGCCGCAGTTTGGCTGTGCTGCTCCCTCGCGAGCAAATGGCGCGGGCGGAGACCGCCGCAAAGCGGCGTCTATACCCACCAATAGTGACCTGCACACAAAAAGAAACAAATTGATTGACAAGATGGGCATTTTTTAACTGGAGGTGAAGAACTATATAATATTAATGATTATAGCACACAGTCATTAATTATCCAGATGGACTTAAGATTTTACATCATAAGAGAAAATGATAATTATCAGATGCTCCTCTTAGTCTGCCTTTGAATCTTAGGAATGTGCTAAGAGTTCCTATAGCTCACTCAACACAAAAATAAAAAAGGAACTGAGCAATGGGAAATGCCAGCTCAAATAAAGTGGGTAGGAAGTGAAAACAAAGACTCAGTCTCAACCCTGAGCTTGTCTCACTGCATCAATAAAGGAGGCCTGGTTACATCAAATGAAGACAGGCAAAATGTGGACCTCCGAGTTGCAGACTGCAGTCCCCAGTACTAGCCAGAATCACACTGGTGAGGGATGTTGAGATTTGCAGTACAACAGCCTCTGGAGGGCTGCACATTCCCCAGCACTGCTGTCCTTCCTCTTCCACCTTGCGCGTGGCCTTTTCAGTGTGGATTTTTACTATTTGTCCCCAGCACCAGTCCCTCTCCAGCCAGACTAGACTAAAGAAATTGGCATGTGTTTGGGGAAACATTTAGGGGTTATTTACAAGGAACATAGAGGAGTGCAGGACAGATTATAGCTTGCCACCATCATTTATAATTCTCATCGAACTCCATGGCCCTGCATTACTTGCAGAAATAAAGGAAACACAATGGTGTTGTTACAACATGTTTTTTCAGCTCTTGGTATGTTTGAAATTCAATTGTGCATTTATGGTCACAAATCAACATATTTCTGGATTAACCATAATGTGGGTGAGATATGATTGGCACAATGTATGAAGACCAGTAAAATATCAGAACCTGGTAATAACCAATAAGAATATCAGAGCCCCAGATAAAACATGGCATTACATATTTTTCTTTAAGTCATATGTCTCAACATTACATTCACTTTCGAGGAAAAATGAAAACAGCTCCTTTGGGTCCTTCATTGAGCATTTCATTCCTGGGCATTTTCTGTAGTGTTCTAACAATGCTGGAAGGGGGCAGAGGATGGAAAAACATAAAATGACTTTTACTTACACACTGGAATGACTTTCCTTTGTTGTATAGTCGAGGCAGCCCAGAAAAACACAAACACCTTTACATGCCATGCTTGTAGGCACCACCAGAAACTAAAGAAACGGCCATTACAGATGAGTCTGGAACTGGGGCTCTTCTGCACTGGGCGGTTCGATTCACACGTTATTTCGCACATAACATCATACCAGCATTCGAATGGTCCATCCGAACTCACGTGAATGCGCGAGCTGCCGAACTGAATGCGTACTGGCTCCTCTTTTTGGAGCGTGTTGGCCAGTGCGCTGAAAGGGGATTGGCAATATCCGGATTGGGGCTCTGTTCGATCTCAGTGCGAATGGGTCTGGTGTGACTACCAGTCCTGAATTCCACGCAAGACCCCCAGATTCCAATTTTAACTTCCGGTGGGTCTTTCCTCTGCCGGTTCCAGGGAAGCGGGGGGGGGGCGTTCCAGCGGCCTCTCCTCCTCCTCCCGGCTTGGGAGCCAGCATAAGCTGCATCCCAGCAGGGAAGAGGCGCGGGGGCCGCTGGAATCGTGGTTCCAGCAGCCTCCTCCTCCTCTCCTCCCCCGACTTGGGAGCCAGCATAGGCTGCCTCCAAGCCGGGAGGAGGAGGAGGAGGCCGGTGGAACGGCGGCGATCGCCGCGATTCTAGCGGCCCCGCGCCTGTTCCCTGCTGGGGCAGCCTATGCGTGCTCCCAAGCCGGGAGAGGAGGAGGAAAAAAGCATCCCCATTACTTAGATGGCCACCAGCCTCTTTGACAGCCGCTGGAAACTGCTCCCCTCCCCCCCCCCCCAGAATACATATCACACACTACACACACACACACAAATAGAACCGGGCATTGCTAATTGTTTGCAAGGAAGGTCATGGTAACGTTAAAACCAAGCAGGAATGTAGAGAGGAAACAGAGAGGAATGTAGAGAGGGCACGTGTCGCGATTGTTAATGTGCATGAGCTGGCTCTCCGCTGTCATGACGTGACCTCCCCTTTCCACCCCGGAAGCGTTTAAGGCGCAACCCCTGCAGGGCACCACTGAGCATGTGCGAGGGCCGCTACGATCGCCAATCCTCATGTTGAGCACCGGTGTGGCTAAACATTCTCACTGAATGCACTTCGCGCGAATGCGTTTGGCCAATTTGAATCGGCCAATTCGGAGGGGCTCCAGGTATGATGGTATTGTGCGAAATAACGTGAATTGCGAACCGCCCAGTGCTGAAGACCCCCTGTTCCAGACTCATCTGATAAGGGCCATTCCTGCCTTCATAATTCTCCCAGTTTTGTCAGTTTCTTTAAAGACAGGTGAAAAGCATGTGAATCAGTAAAAACTACCACTTGGGAGGAAAGATTCAGAATGTGTACTCCAGTTCAGAATTTCTAGGAAACAAGGTTGACATTATGAAACCAAACCCATTCACTAAGTATCAGAATTTCTCTGTATTCACTTAAAGCGCAACACCAGAACTTGATAAAAAGTCATTTTATTTGACAGCTAATTATTTTCTTGATGTTTGGGGAACCTTTCTCAGATGCCTTGGTCCAATTGTGCATATGAGGTTTCCACAATGTTCTTGAGCCTAAAAATCTTGATAGAATTTGAGGAGGTTAAGAAAAATTATTGTGAAGTCGAAGGCTTTCATGGCGGCATCCATAGTTTTTGTGGGTTTTTCAGGCTATGTGGCCATGTTCTAGAAAATTTTCTTCCTGACGTTGCCAGCATCTGTGGCTGGCATCTTCACCCAACTTTTTCCAGGCAAAGCACTCTGAAGATGCGAACCACAGATGCTGGCGAAATGTCAGGAAGAAAACTTTCTAGAACACGGCCACATAGCCCGAAAAACCCACAAAACAAAATTTATGCATTTGAGGAGGCTAAGCAAGTCTAATATGAAAAACAGAAATAATTTTGGCAATTTATTTTAATTTTACTGAAGAAATGGTATAGGCAAAAGATACAGTTAATTTTCACACCCTGAATCTGTCATGGACACCCTAACCCAACACTAACCAAGCACTATTCTGCTTCTCCATTGTGGCTAGTGGAGCAAATATCTTACTGATATGCCAAATAGAAACAAAAACCCTCAACAAACCCCAAAATCCATATTGAATTGATATCTTATTGAACCAATAAAAGTCCCAAAATACATCATGCTAGCTTTTGAACTTCGCAGCCTCTTCATCAGCCAAAATAGTAAATTAGCAATGGGGAAAGAAAGTGACAGTATCATAATCAATGTAGCTAAATCTGGATGTTACAGGAAAGAATACAGACAAAAGGACACACCACCCATGGTTTTAAGCTGAATGGGAACAAAGAGGCTGTCCAGTTGGCCATTAAGCCTGGCCTGGGATGGAGTCAGGGCGTGGTGTCCATATGACACATGTCGCGACTCTGCTCCCAGGCCAGTATACATCATGTGCCACACCATATGGCAGGTGGCACACAGCACTCCCTCTGGCTCTTCATCTAGATGAGCAGTGCCAAAGGAGCGCTGAAAAACCACAGTGGCAGCAGCGATGCTGCTCTTTTTACAGTGCAGAAAGGACCTTTTGAGGCTCCTTTTTTTGCTGCGGAAAGGTGAGATTGGGATCATGGTGTGTGGTTGCCATGGCCCCTCTGGCACTAAAGGGGCAGTTTGTACAGCCCCAAAGGCAATAAAACAAGGCAGTTTGGCTTCTCCATTTGAAGTTAATAGGATATATGAAGGCAAAGATCCATACCACCCCAGGATGAATTTTGGATATTTTTGTTTTATGATCAGTATGACTATCCCTGAAATATATCAGGATGAGACACTTTTAGAGGTGGATTGTTAAACTGACATGATTAAGTGGAAGAGCTCATTCCTCCCCAAATGGCAAGGAACTTAGAGCCTGTACCTGCTGTGGAAAAGCACAGTCCTAATATGACGATAGCTAGGGGACAGGGGAGCCAACACTAAACCAGCAAATGACCTGTACTGAATCCAAACCCCAGTATCCAAGGGACGGTGATTATTATTTAGGACTATTTGCTCCTAACTTTCTGTTGTGATTGTGGTAGTATGCTTGAGCTGAAGGATGTTTGTATCTGGTGTAATTCAGCTCCTCGCTTATGCTGTTCCTTCTCCTCCACAACCCCCTTTAAGTTTATCTACCAGAAGTTCTTTGTTTGTGGATCAGTTCTGCCAGCAGAGTGCTATGTTGGCAAATCTCTGATATCAGCTGGCAGAATGCATTATGTTGGAAAGAGAGGGCATGCTTCATTCTAAACCCCAAGAATGGTCATCTTTGAATTAAGATTGTACTGGCTGTTGAGCCAGGTTCTTCTTACATTTGTCACATCAGTCATCACCACCATTACCACTACAGATAAGATCACACCAGCACAGTTACAAAAACTGATGCTACTGGGACCATGCCACATTATCCAATGATGCCTTGACACAATATTCCAGGTGGAGCCTGACCAGAGCAGAATAGAGTGGCACTATTACTTCCCATGATCTAGACACTATACTTCTATTGATGCAGCCTAAAATTGCATTGGCCTTTTTAGCTGCCTTATCACAATGTTGACCCATGTTCAATTTGTGGTCTACTTGGACTCCTAGATCCCTTTCACATGAAGTCTCCTTCAGCCAGGTGTCCCCCATCCTGTATCTATGCATTTCGTTTTTCTGCCCTAAGTGCAGTACCTTACATTTTTCTGTATTGAATATCATTTTATTAGCTTTGGCTCAGCTTTCCAGTTTATTCAGGGCATTTTGAATTTTGATCCTGTTCTCTGCACTGTTAGCTACTCCTCCTAATTTGGTGTCATCTGCAAATTTGATAAGTATGCCCCTAATTCTTGTACTATTAATGTGAAACCCCAGTCCACAAAACTGCTAATGTGTTCCCTTGATTTCCCACCTAGAAGAAGGCAGCTGTTGGTACAGGGAAATCTTTGTAGTAATATCTATATGGTATTGTCCTTGGCCTAGTGAACTCACGTTTTACCACAGACATTACACAGGGCAAAGGAGGAGGGAAAGAGAAAACATGAATGAGGGAAGGTAGACATAGGAAGCAGACAAAGAGATGAAAGAGTAAATGGAGAGAGGAATGTATTTAAACAGGGTTGGGAAAAGAGATGGGGAGAAAGACAAACACTCTCATAGTCAGTTGATTCAGTAAATAAAAGGCAAGGGAGAAAAAGGACCTAAGCATTACAGTTCAGCAACCAATACATTGGTTGCAAGCCTTGGGAGTTTCTTCTGTTTCCCCCCCTTTTGTTGTTATGTGCCTTTAGGTCAACACTGATTTATTGTGACCCTATCCTAGGATTTTCTTGTCAAGATTTGTTCAGATGGGGTTTGTCATTGCCTTCCATTGAGGCTGAGAGAATATACTTGCCCAATCTTACTCAGTTGGTTTCCATGGATTTGAAGTGTTTGAATACTGGTATCCCAGAGTCCTAGACCAGCAGTCAGATCATTACACTATGCTTGCTTTGTATGATTCATTACACATAGGCCTTTATACATCTATATGCTGTATGTCACTTTTTGACTACACAAAATCTTACCTCCTCCAGATCAGTTCTGTATCAGTCTAATGCTGTGCAACTGCTTTTCCTGTAATACTCTAGTATTTTGGCCATCTCTGTAAGGACACTGTCATTGCTCCCCTCCTCCACTGCAGCTGCAACAAGTTTTTGAATCTGATGACACTAAGTACAGGTCAGTATAATTGCCTTGCAAGCTGCGGTAAAGCACTGAAATCCAAAGAGGGGATTTACTATATGAGCTGAAGAATAATAATGATTTTCTGTTGGCCTGGTCTGCCCTTTCTCCTGATGCTAACTGGGATTTAAACATGGATGGATATGACAAGTAACGGCATATCTACATAGGGCATTTAAACTGGTTTCCCCCCACCCTCACAACACTCTTCATGATTCAGAGCCAAAGTACCAATTTAAGTATGGACTGTCTTCATGACATAACACCAGTTCCACATCAAATCTGCCCCTGGGCCATCCTAGCCTTTAAATGGATTAAAAAGACTCACCTTTTGCCATGGATTTTCCAGGAAAACCCAGAGCACTCTTGAGCAATGCTGGGTGGCTGTTTACACCTGCATCCCACTGTGCTCTCCTGTGCCACCATCACTGGCACAGATTACTTCCTCTGAAGTCATAAGGAGGTAGCCAGCCACATGATTGATCCTGGGCATCTCATTTCTGACCTTAGAGGGAATAACTCGCACCAGCAGCAATGGAACTGGGTGACAATAGGGACACATATGTAGGCAGACAGCTGAAATCACTCCAGAGTAAGGAGGTAACAGGGGTGTGTGTGTGTTGGGGGCAGCTCTGGGGCTAGAATACTCTAGAAGCAGCCAGTGTAGACAAGCCCAAAGGCTGCACTGAATGTTGGAGATGAACCTGATTCTTGAGAGAAAAGGACCTTCAGGTATTTTGAATACTCATCAGACCGTGGCCAGCCTTGATGTTTACCCTTTTTGAATAGCACTGATTCATTGTCCCCGGCACCTGTTCCAGGACATACTCTGTACCCACAACAGAACTTGTTCATAGAACACTGACATTAGAATGAAGGTACTGCCTTTTTCTCTAAATTAGCTTCATTTACTCTCAGTAATGTTACTGTTCCTTGGCAGCACAAAACTAGCTGATGTTACTGTTCCTGGAAAGGATAACACTTATTTGATTGGAGACACACATCACCATAGGTGCTGTGCATAAGCATATTTTTGTAATGCTGTACCACAGCCAGGTATAAAAGAGAATAACCTGAGTATGTGGTCACATTCCAATCCTGGGACCCTTTCACACAGCACTGACTCCACTTAAGTCAGAGGGTAACATCCTATGAAATCCTGGGATTTGTATTTTGCTGCACTCTCTCTGAGATTTCTAAATGCCCCTTCTTAAACTGCAGGTCCTAGGATTCCATAGGATGGAGCCATGGCACTTAAAGTGGAATCATAGTGCTGTAATTGTTCACTGTGAAAGGGCCCCCCAGAAAGTATTATACTCTTTCTATCCATCCTTTCTAACTGTCACTTGGAGAGATAGCATTTTGTTTATCCCGTAATGTCAAGCACAGGCAAAACACCAGCCTACAGTGTACACAGGACCCAATTCAATGAGAAGTTATTCTGTCCATGAATCCTTGAATTGAATTGCATGGGAATAATGCAGCTCCCATTTATTTCAATGGGAAATTTGAAAGGAGAGGACATGGTGGACAACACATATATTACACACTCATATGCATACCCGCATACATTAGGTGCTCAGGAATTTACAAACAGAGAGTACAGAACTGTTTGTTTTTATGTAATTCCAAATGTTTTCAAAGACGGAAAAAAAATATTCTCTATTCTCCCCCTCCAGAAAATGCCCACTAAAAACTAGGTGATACTTCTAAGATGAATACCTAAAATAATTTGCTTTTGGTTGCATGAACAGAATTATACTGTGCAATTCTCATTCCAGAAGCTCAAACCACAAGAAAGGATCCCAGATAAAAAGCTCCATGGATGATCTCCCTTCAACCTCCCAGGGTCTAGCAAAGGAATAGAAATTCAAAGCCTGAATCTGCAGGCAGGAAGAACTGGTGTGTCTTCCTCTCTGGCTAAACAAAAGGAAATAAGAGAATCCTCTATTAAGAGCTGCATTCAGGATCTTTTGCCTGCTGGGTTAGATAGAAGGCAATTTACTGATATCAGCAATGTAGCTTCAACAAATGATCCAGGACCCTCCATGGCTTGCGCTCCTGGTTCTACCCATTGCCCATAGTATGCACACTTCTTGATGTTGTTAAGAAAGAAAGTCCCCTCAGAAAAGAGGGGATATAGAGCTATTTTCTGAACCCTCTCCAAGGGCTGGGAACCCATTCCAGGCTCACACCATCCCAGTGAAGAAGTGGAGGGAATGTTGGGTCACTGCCTCATCAGCTCTGGCCATCAGATAAGACGTAAACACCAAATAAGACATCAAGAACTGCCTGCAACCTCTGGCATGAAAGGGGAGCATACAGATGTGTACAAAAGGGCCATATTTTAATTGATTGTTCCCTGGCTCAATCCATAGAGAGAAATAACAAATAGAGATGGAAGTTGTAGTGGTGGTGATGATGATGTTGCCCAGTTTTTGGAACATGGTCTGAACCACCTTAATGCACCCTTGGCTGATAAGCACACTACACAAAATAAGAAAGAAACCACAGTGGTTCTGTTAATTATGAAAAACGAAGCATGTTACTTTTTCTTTGGGAATGTGTGGGATCCATCTAACTTTTCAAGTTCTTCCTCATACTAAAGCAACTATACTATACCGGGGTGGGTGCGTGGGTGGAATAGCATGGTTTATAGCAGACCCACTTGAGGCTACCATTAAGACTGTGAGTCCCTGCTAATTGCCCACTCCTGAAGCCTGGGATAATCCCAGGGATACCCATGATAATTCAGCTTTAGCAACATGCACTGGCTGCGTGCTGATAGTCAGGTAGGCCAGCTGCCACCTATATGGCACAGAGAATGGAAGCAGTGACTCACATCTCTGCCTCACCCACTCCTGCATCAGCCAGGATTGGATTCATGTGACTTAGTACCGTGGTGCTCCAGTTGCATGGCTGCAAGTATTTACTACTGATAAAATAATAATAAACCCCCATTCTGCCATTATCTAACAGGAAGGATGATTAAAACAAGAGCCTTTGGGTCAAGGTGGTGCCTCCTTTGTATTTGTTTGTTCTCTTTTCCTCTACTTGGCATTTAATTGACCTATAGTAGATCATTAATACCTGCCACATATGTGGTGAGATAAGAATCTTAGCAAAGCCATATTAACAGCTTCACAATAATCTCCAGAATTTATTTGTCTGTCTATTCATTTATATTGTGCCTTTCCTCCATCAGTGGGACTCAACTAAACACATGCCAGCTAAGACTCTCTAGAAGAGTCTGTCAACCTTGGGGTATGGGTCAACTCTCCCACAGTATGATCAATCCTACACATGGCCTCTGCTTGGTGGCTTCGTCCCACCGTCTTTCCTATACCAAGCTAGTAGAACTGGAGAAAGAACTGCCAACATGGAACATGACTGCCTTCGTTCTCCCCCAAAGAATGAGCTGCTGTTTGCTAAGCTGTTAAAGCCTCTATTACTGTACTTAACAATTGGCTTGTTAGAGAATTAAGCATGCCTGGATTGGGCTGATGGTGATTGGCACACAAGCAGGTATTCTATCCCAACAGCAGGTGTATAAGAGGTATACTGGGGAAGGAAGAAGGCTCTGTGATGGTCCAGGGGCTTAGAAGAAAGTGAGGAAAGAAGATGCCCTACAGAAATATCAGGGCTGATCACATGATACAAGCTACATAACTTCAGGAGGGAGATCAGTGTGTGTGTAAATGGGGAATGAGTAGATCATTCAGTGTGGCACAAAGGACCACAGAAATTAGGGACCCACAAAGAAACAAGATTATGCCACAACAATGCTATGAAAAGGACAGAAATATGGGAGGTTGGAAAGAACCCCTTTCACTCCTAATTAGAGGTCCATGCACAGCAGCGGGGCTAACACATGCAGCATGGGATCATGGCCTGTGGAGGAGCATCTCCCACCTTGATAGAAGCCCTACAAGTGAAGCCAAACCACTAGAGCTCCCATGGAGTTCACAATGTAAGTCTACAGTGTTAGGGCACCCTTAATGGGAAAAAAAAAAAGAATTTCTTGATGAAAGAGACTCTCCATTCTGTTAAGGCTACTGAAATTGCCACAACTCAGTATTATGTGACAAGAAAAAGTATCTACAACGACCAATGCTAGAGATTCCATGAAAAGTCCTTTGGTCCTATTTGCACCATTTTATGTTATCCAGTGTCAACAGCTAGGATGGCGGATGATACACATTGTTGCACTCTGCTCCTTTCCATTTCTGGAGATTTAATCCAAATGAAATGAAGTGCAAAGCAAAAATGTTAACAGGAAGGTCATAATGGTCACTTTACTAGGGGAAGACTTCTGGTCTACATTGTGCTGTTCACATGCACTGTTACAAAAGCAATTTGGAGACACAAGCTGCTTTGTAGTCACCTTTAGAGGGAGCAGTATGTCTTTTTTACAATCACTTTAAAGCCTCCCTTGAGTTGGGAGGTGAATAAATCATCACACTAGTACAATCACCACATGTGGTTGTCACATGCACTTGAAAAAGGCATAGCTCATTTGCTGCTCAGTTGTTTCTAACCTGCTATAATGATGGATAGCCTTGTTGCTCGTTAATGGGAACCAGAAAATTAAGTGGAAATGCCCTGCACTGCAGCACTGGCTGAAATTAAGTATGTATGGATCTGGTTATACTGTACTGTAGGATGAAACATTCATGCAAAGAGCAAGATACCAGTATAACAAATACCTTATTAAAGTCTTGAAACAGGGACCTCGTCAAAATAACTCAGCTTTTGGACCATTCAACAAAGAAGTTTGGCAGGAAGGTTGCTTCATGTTTTCTGCCAAGGCTGCTGGGCCTTAACAGCTGTACAACTACCATCATTCAACAAGTATAGCCATGCCTGTTACTTTTTCTTTCTGATGTAGTAAATATCAAATAACTGTAGAATGTCTGTCTGCCATTCAGCTGCCAAAACCAAAGAAGTTTTGCTGTAAGAGTTGTGGCCACTATTGGCAAATGTTACAGTCTGAGATCATGAATATGTGTAGCTTTATATTCCTGAGTATAGGGGGAGAAAAGGCAGCTGAAGCTTGTCCCATCTGTTATTTCCTTGGCCCTGTCATTTGCCTGTTGTATGATACTCTGAGAGTCCTGCACACTTCAGCAAGTAGGTAGAAGAGCAGGAAGATGAAATGGGCAAGACAAGAGAAACTATAGCTGCTTCTTCTCCTGGGTCACTGGGAAGTTTAAGCAATATATGTGGTCTCCTACAGCCTACCTCTGATAAGGATTACTGTTTCTCTGTCATTTCTTCTTGCTGTCCAAGCTGTATAACTACACCTTAGAAACTGAGAGTGTAAACTGTAGTGCTTTTTTTATTTTTAAAACACCTTCTTTTAAACATGAGTGGGAATTACCAAAATTGTAATAAATTAGATACAGTATTTAAACCCAATGTGAATTTGGAGTGATTCTTATCAAAGCAGTGTTCCTTATACTTTTTCAGAAATTTTGTTTCTAATTTGTGCAGAGCTTCATTTCTTGTTCTTGGGGCCATTTTAGACTAGAAAGTTCCAGTGCTGTGATTCCAATTTAACTGCCATTGCAACATTTTATAGCATACTGAGATTAACAGTTTAGAGAAGAGTATTTAAAAGTCTCACTGAGAGAGCTCTAGTGCCTCACCAAACCTCTTGTTGCTGTTGTGTGCCTTCAGCAACAACTTATGGCAACTCTAAAGTGAATCTGTCACAGATTTGCTCAGAGGGGGATTACTTTTGCATTCCTTGGAAGCTGAGAGAGTTGGACTTGCCCAAGATCACCCAGTGGACCTCCATGGCTGAATGAGGGTTTGAACCCTGTTCTCCAGAGTCATAGTCCAATGCTCTACACCATGCTCACCAAATTACTAACCCTAAAATTCCACAGGATGTTACCATGGCAGTTAAAGTAGAATCAGAGCAATATAATTCTGTGGTGTGAAAGAGCCTCTGGCTTCTACTTTAGATAACAAATACACCATAGCAGTTAGATGTGTCCATCCTCACCTTTCCACTGCCAAATCACCCTTTCTGAAGAACAAATACCACTTTAAGTGTTGCTTGCGTGCTCACAAAGTGGTGGAAACCTGGTGGAAGGGGATCCATGGAATGATAGTCTTACTGCCTCCTCTTTTGTAGCCAGGGTTGGCCTGGGCCTAGGTGCTGAGAGGAATTCTGCTTCATTGGGTGTCACAGATAGAAGAATTGCACCTCACACAGATTTCCTCCCTCATCATGTTGCAGTGACAGGAGAAGTCTGTTTTCTCAGGGAGCAGACCCAGCAGCTTTACATATCTATGTGGATTTTCCACAAAAGGCAGCACAGGTCATTTCACCAGAGAGACCGATATTTAAAAGGCTAGCCTGAAGATAGAGAGCCCTCCCTCCATAACTGTCATCTTTTGGCCTGTGAGGGAGAGAACAGGCTGGCCCAGCGTCATCAGGGGCTAGGCTGAAAATAGAGCACCCTCCCTCCATAACTGTCATCTTTCGGCCGGTGAGGGAGAGAATAGGCTGGCCCAGCATCATCAGGGGCTAGCCTGAAGATAGAGCGCCCTCCCTCCATAACTGTCATCTTTCAGCTGGTGAGGGAGAGAATAGGCTGGCCCTGCTCCATCAGGGCTAGCCTGAAGAAGAAGAGCCCTCCCTCCAGTCCATCTGCCTTGGTCCAGGCCTCAGAGGGAGAGAAGAATGCTGGACCTAATCGCCTCCCCGCTCACCATTCCCTTCTCCTTTTGTGTTGTGTCTTTTAGATTGTAAGCCTGAAGGCAGGGAACTGTCTATTATCCCCTCTGTTGTAAACCGCTCGGATTCCCAGTGATTGGGCGGTATACAAATAAAACCTATTATTATTATTATTAAAAGGGCAGATTTATTTTTGACTATTTAAGTCAAAAGGAGATCAATACTCTAGCTCAGACATCTAAGGTTGCTGCCACACTGCATAATTAATGCAGTTTGACACCGCTTTAACTGTCCATCCTATAGGATCCTGGGTTTTATAGCTTGTTGTGGCACCAGAGCTCTCTGACAGAGAAGGATGACTATTTCATAAAAGTACAAACCCAAGAATTCCATAGTACTGAGCTATGGCAGTTAAAGTGGTGTCAAACATCATTAATTTTCCAGTGCAGATACAACCTAAGTGTATATTCCCAGCAGCAAGGTGACCATTAAACAGGCAAACAACAGTCTTCCCTGAATTACACGCTCTTACCAGAAGATTACTAAGAATGGGCAGGGCAGCTATGAAAGAATTAGAAAAGGTGCTAAATAGCAAAAATATACAACTAAGCACAAAGGTTAGAATCATACAAACAACTGTATTCTCCATTACCATGTACGGATGTGAGAGCTGGACAATTAAGAAAACAGATAAAAAGAAAATAAATTCATTTGAGATGTTGTGTGAAGAATAGTGCTGAGGATACTGTGGACAGCCAAAACAACAAATAAATGAGTCCTAGGACAGGTCAAGCCTGAAATCTCCCTGGAAGAGAAGATGTTTAAACTGAGGTTGTGGTACTTTGGCCACATCATGAGAAAGCATGACTCACCAGAAAAGACAATAATGCTGCCAAAGGTGGAGGGAGGTAGAAAGAGAGGAAGAACACATGCTAGATAGATGGATGGATGGACTCTATTAAGGAGTTCACAGGTATGAATCTCCAAGAACTAAGAAGTGTAGTGGAAGACAGGGAGTCTTGGAGATGTCTCAACCACAGGGTCATCATGAATCGGATCAACTTGAGGGTGGTTAACAACAACAACAAACTCCTGAGTGCCATTTGGTGAAGAACGAAAGGATTGTGAGTGATATTTCCTTCCTGCCTTGCTTACGGGATTCCTAAAGGCACTGCTTGGCCACTGCGGATGGCAAGAAGCTGAACCTCTATTTGATTCATTGATTGTTGACATTCCTAAACAATACTTATCTTTAGGATTTTAAAGTGTTGTGAAGATGAGGATTCTTTGCCCTACCCAAATATTTGCCTCTACCTTCACTGTTGCTGTCAGAAGCTGGGCAAGCAATGGCAGCTAGTGGCTTCCATGCCAGGGGCATGGTGATTCTGCTGTGGATTTTAGCCTCAAGTTTAAAGGAGCTATCCGTGGTGCTAACTGAATTTCCCAGATGCATTCAGCACCTTGGATGGCTCTTTTAAAGCCCAGGCTTAGCCCTGGCCTCTCCCACTTCACTGCAATGGGGGAAATCAGCTACCACTGTGGGCAAGCTATGCAAAATAAGCACATGCATATTAAAGCTGCATCTGCACTGCAGTATTAATGCAGCCTGACACCACTTTAACTGCCATGGCTCAATGTCATGGAATTCTAGAATTTGTAGTTTTGTGAGATGTTTAGCCTTTTTCTGGTGCCACACCAAACTCAAGATACTAGGATGCCATAGGATGCAGCCATGAAAGCTAAAGTGGTATCAAAGTGCATTAATTCTGCAGTGTGAAATGAATACTGTACAGTGATACAAAACAAGCAATTTCATGATAAGCAAATGTAAATCTTAGTGTTTCCATAATTTACATAAACTGCAGAATTTTAACTTTAATCTATTTTGGTGCACAGCATATACACCCACCAATTTCTCATTTTCATTTTTACAGATGAAGAGCTGAGGACAAGGATATGCATTTCCTCAGAGCTGGGGGAAGTTATTTTTGTGGACTACAGCTTCCAGAACCCTCCAGCTAAATACCCAGTAGCCTTGCTAACAGGAGGAGATATAGACTAAAAAAAGTAACTGGGTTTCCCAGTAGGCTTCTTACTTCTTACTTGTGTGAGGATTTTAAACTATAGTCTCTTGTCCTGCACACCATTCTGGTTCTTAGCCTTTTCTCTCATTGGGTGTTTGATGTGCTGCACAGACTTTTTTTTAAAGGAAGAAATAAAAGTTCTTTTCATGTCAGCCCTGACTCCAGGTAGCTGGCATCACTACACAAAACAATGGATAATGTTTAGATAATCAGCCCAAGAAACCCCATTCCCTCTCATAAGGGTCATATTTACTCTGATACTTCAATGGAATTTGGAATCCATTAGAAAATAGAGCTAGGAGAGGAGGAAAATTCCAACTGGAGGGAGAGAAGACACTGTGTCAAAGCTGTATGTTTAAGTAATAGTGTTACTTAATAAGTAATAATGTGTTCAAATGGACAATGAGTCCTGTTTTTGGACACCCAGTTGAGACAAAGGGACACATACAAGTTAATTGGTAAAGCACATGATCCTCATCCCTGTTTCAATGCCTTCTGTAAATAACTTTAGACCAAAAATAAAAATAATTTCCATATACATATTTTTTCCAATCCCAAATCATTTGGGCTTTTAATCAATTTTTCTAATCTTTGATAAGAGTTTTAGAGCTTCTTGTTCTTTTTAATTCAGGTATTTTCAGGTGGCAGATAGGATAAGAAAAATTGCTAGGATAGTGATACATATTTGCAGCTCTGTATTTGTCATACACACCCCTCCCCCCATCATCTCAAATTGCCTGTCGACTTCCAGTGATCCCATCCATTTCACAGGATTTTCTTAGGCAAGAAATACTCACAGGTGATTTTCCATTGCTATCCTCTGAAATACAGGAGACAGCACTGAGTACTCCAAGTACTAACCAGGCATGACCCTGTTTTAGCATCCAAGATCAGGCATGATCTGGTGCCATCTGTGAACAATATCGGTTTCATTCTCTTCTCTGCTAGAAAGTCTATTAGTTCTACTTTCTGTTTGCCCCCAGTTCAACCATTCCAGGACACTAGCCTATATCTTTCCCTCTAAAAGCATTTAAAATCAAGTACAAAAACCTTGCATTGAGAATGGAATATAACACTAAATAACAATACTACTTAAACAATGTTCCAGTGTGTGTGTAGGGCAATGTGGCTTGCCTCTTTGAGTCATCCAGTCACATACTACTAATTAGTTCTCTGCAACTAAGGCTTCTGCAATTAGAAAGTCTCCTTGCCCTTTCTTCCAAGCCTCTGCTTTCTACAACCCTGTAATAATTCTATCACCATGTAAAGTGTCTCAAAAGGTTTAATTGTGGGCAGTAAGATAAACAAACAGGCAGGTTGGATGAATATTGTCACTGACTGATTATTTTGGGAATATGTTTCCTATTTTAAGAAACAGATGTGAAATTATTGGGGGATGGAGAATCTTAACCTAATATTTATTTGTCTGTACCACACCTGCAGCCTTCATTTCTCTCTAGGGCATTTTAAACTACCCTTCTAAATGGCTGCTAAGTTCCTCATAAGGCCTAGTCCTATATTTGTTTACTAAATACAAAGGAAATTAGTCCTAAGTGATAATGGACCCCCCTTTACTTCTGAAAATCTAGTTTGGACCTAAAAG
Source organism: Sceloporus undulatus (assembly GCF_019175285.1). Lineage (NCBI taxonomy): Eukaryota > Metazoa > Chordata > Lepidosauria > Squamata > Phrynosomatidae > Sceloporus > Sceloporus undulatus. The sequence continues at coordinate 76,913,441 of NC_056523.1, read as the reverse complement.
CCCTTCCTACAGTAACCATCATTACTGACTTTGTGCCATGCTATTTGGGGCTGTTGGGAGATGGCATTCAATATTTGCTGATGGCAAGTGATGTTCAACATTTGAAAGACCACAAGTTGTCCACCCCTGAAATGAGAGCCAAATTTCACACTATAATTGTACACACATAGGGTCTATACACACGCACACATGCTCTCGCTCTCTCTCACACAAAAATGACTATTCTCATATTTCCATTTATTCTGATATGGAAGCATGGCTTTATAAAGATTTTGTGGGAAAGCCTCCAGACCAGATCACTTCTGAAGTTAAAAGGCAAATACTACTTATATAAAGAGGTGAATGTCTGCATTTAATCTCTCAGATGGAGTCTGGCCTGCTTACAGCTACTATCCCAAATAGTAAATCTTATTGAGAATAGTGGAGTAGAATACAGAGGGCATCAGGGAGAAGCACTTCTGTCCCCAATAGCTTCAAGCTCAAAATCAGTGCCTGGCAACTCGATAAATACTTGAGCAGTAAATTCTAATTGGTATGAACGGAGCTAATCCAAGACACTTTGCTGCTCAAGACAAAGGACAAAATGGTGTGCAACACCCCTTCATCCTATGTACAGAAACAATGTTGACTGGAAGCTGAATCTTATTTCAAAAATAGTGATAGGACAGCATCTTCCACTGTACCTGAGGAAAGGTAGAAGGAAAGGAAAGCCAAGTGGCACATGTACTGCTCTGGCTTCCCATAAAGGGACACACAAACACCCATCACCTACTTCCTGGCACTCTCAGCATCAGCTGTCTCACACTGTCTAATGGAAGGGCTAACCCCGGGTATGAAAGTAACATGAAGGTATCTGTCAAAAGGTGCCATCCAATATACTGGAAACTGCATAGCTGCATGGTGAGAGTCAGTCCCTTGTTCTTCAAGGACCTTCTGTTCTCAGCAGAAACTAGCAGGAAACAAAATCTTAAAATCACCACTTATAACAAACAGAGGACCTAGACTTTGTCTGCACTGATCAGGATACTTTGGGGATACTGCCCAACCTACCCCCGTTACCTGGCCTCCACCCCTACAGTGGCTGTCTACACAGGGAAGACACCCAGCCATATAATTGTTGCTGGATGCACCATTCTGACCTCAGAATGAGCAACCCACAGCAGTGGAGGATGCACTGGGCAGTTTGACAGGATGCTTGTGCAGACAGCTGAGGTGGTGCAGGAATAGAGGGCTCTGGGCCTTAACAGGCAAGTTATTTTAATGTGTTTTAAGACTGTTTTACCTGATGCCAGACAAGGCCCTAGACAGGCTGAGTAAGTGACCTGAACCCAGGTGCATCTCTGGAAAAAACAGTATCTAATGTCCAGTGTAGAAAATTCGTTTTGTACTACAACTTTTAGAATTCCTCTCCTGTTAGCATGAACACTAGGAAGTGCAGTCCAAAAAAGTAACTTCTCCAAACTGTGCTTTAATGCTACTCCTCCTATCTTTAGTCTTGGAAAGGTCCAGTGCTTCACATTTGTATTTCTAATGTGATCTCAGTGATATATTTCTGGGTGTAGAGGTCTTTGCTTCTAGTTTTACTGTTAAGCATAACTGGCAGCAAGAAGTGTCAAGAAAAAGGTGGGGTGAACACAGAAATGAAACCTCTTGGCATCTTCTCAAAAAGGAAGTGAGGTGGGAGTCAAGGATCAGAGACTGCTGAATGAGGCTGCTCTCAAATAAGGAAATTATGAAGACAATGTTTTCCTTCTCTCTTGATTTATTCAGTAACCTCATACACAAACTTGTGGGCATCCATCTGATCTCAAAGCAGAGGTCATTTGGCCTGCTGTGGGTAGAATGATTTGTCTCAGCATGGAGTCACTGAGAAGTATGAAAGAAGAAAGCATGTAATGCTTCAAATCTCCATTTTAGGGCAGAATCACACATTTTGTGCATAAGCATGTCACCCAAGCCCCAAGGGTTGCTTTTCTTAGAGACGTGGCCATGTGAGCCAGAGGTGGGAGGCATTAACTCTTCCTCCACCTGCCACGTTTCTAGTCGAAAACTGTCTTGCTAACTGCTTTGCAAACACTCCTCCCCATCCTTTCCTCTAGAGTTCATAATGTGCATTTGGAGAGAAAATCAAATGTTTGCCAAAGGGCTGTGGGGATGGGGAGGAAACAGCTTGAAAGGGTCATTTGGAGCAGGGAAAGAGTTAAATAAGCATGCACATGCAGGTGTATTACCTCTTTTTCTCAGTTCCCAAACTCATTTCATGAAGTGCCATACTTTATGTGCAACATTTCATTAGGGCTCAGGGCCTGTTCACATGACACAACTGTAGCACTTTGCGTCCTCTTTAATTAGCATGGGAAATCCTGTGATATGTAGTTTGTTTGAGCTTTCTGACTGAGAATTCTGAATGCCCTTTCTTAAACTGCAAATCCAAGAATCCACAGGATGGAGCCATGACAGCTATAGTGGAATCATAGGACAATAATGGTGTAGTAGGAAAGGGCCCTCAGAAGTGGAAGCATCCACTCGAGGGAGCAACTGTAAACTCCCAAAGTAGAGAACTTGAACATGAAAATCTTATTTTTTTCAGACTACAGTCCTCACAATTCTCCAGCCTCATGGACATGCCCAAGCTGTCTGGTATATACTCAGACTTGTAAACCCCAAAAGTTATTCTCCCAAATTCTGGAACACATAGCATTACAAATTACACACCATTAGTGTTCTAAAATCAATTTCATGGGAAGATGGAGCAGTGCTTTCTTCATTTAATTATGATGCCAAAATAAGAATTTCCTTCTTATGTAAATAGCAAGTACAAGGGTTTGATCTGAAATGGGTTCACAGTGTGCACATTGGATTAAATCCCCACTAAGAGTCCTGATTTATATTAAAGATCCCTATGCTCGCTATCTCTGTGTTAACTGAATGCTGTAATATCTAGCATGGCCCTTAATTTTATCCAGAGCTTGGAAAAGGTTTCATTTAAAACAAAATCTTCAGGATTCCCCACAGGGTGGAGGATTCTGGGAGCTGCAATCCAATAACTTGCTTTTCAAACTTATCTTGCAGAGGACTTTCAGCTCTCAAATTTAAAGGCTAGTGATCACTGATGACATACCCCAAACCATATTTATTACCACATTGTTTCAGATATGTACATATATTGGGTTAGGGCTTACATTGAAATGTCCTTTGGTTCTTTAACTCAGCTTTCAAAAGCTAGGTCTAAAATCTCTGCTCAGATTTTCAGTGTAAGGAGATGTAGGGTACTTCTAGACAGAGTGTTCCTTATGCTACCATTAAACGATACTTCACAACTCTTATGTCATTTCCTCCTTACCGGATCTTTTGTCATAAAAAATAAGGAAGGAAGGCACAATGGAAAAACAAGGCTTTTTGACAGGATGCTTATGAGTAGAAGAGGACAATGACATAGGAACCACCTGTAAATTCTATGAATTTAGCAGAGTAATGAGGCTGAGCAAGCTCATGACAAAATCTTCATCTGGGGACACAATGAGTGAAATACCTACTATTTCCTCCATGTACTCATATAACAATCAACAGAGTGCAAGAAATCAAGATTAAACTTTAGCAATTGAGTACCAGAGTATGAGAGATGGCTCCACAGTGAAGATATCCAAGTGATATTTCAGTTTACACAGTAGTTTGGTGTGTGTGTGTGTGTGTGTGTGTGTGTTGTGTGTCTTCAGGTTGTTTCTGACTTATGGTGACCCTAAGACTACCTTATCATAGGTTTTCTTGGCAAGATTTATTCAGAGGAGGTTTGCCACTGCCAGATTCTCAGACTAAGAGAATGTGACTTGTCCAACGTCACCCATTGGGTTTCATGGCTGAGCCAGGAATTGAACCCTGGTCTCCAAAGTCATAGTCCAACACTTAAACCACTACATCATGCTGGCTCTCTAAATGCATTTACCAAGTAAATAAGAACGTAAAATTAGACCAAAGGCATATTTGTTCAGTGTTTCTTTCCACCACAGCCAACCAAATGCCTACAGAAATAACACAAGCAGGGTGTGAAAGCAACAACACTATGTTGTTTGTGTGCCCCAGCATAACTGGTATTTGGAGGCAGTATGCTTCTGATACCAGAGGTAATATCCAGCCATTGTGGCTAGTGGTCACTGATTGGTTTATCCTCTGTGAATTGGTCTAATCCCCTTTTAAAGCTGCCCAAGTTGGCGGCCATCACTACATTTTGACGAAGCAAAATCCAGTGTTTATCTAAGTTGTACAGGTAAAAATATTTCCTGCTTCATTGGATGGTCCCAGACTGTGACAGTGAGATGGGAAGCAAAACATCTAATCTTAGTAGCTATTTCATCACTTCGCCAGGTGATCACCAGGTGGAGTTTTTGCCACCATTTGTAATGCTGGAGTGTATACCTCCACCATTGCAGCAGAAAAATTAATAAAGGGATGCACCAGAATCCTCCACAGAACTGCCTGCACTGATACTCTTCACATTGGTCCCCTCTCACCCTGGGTAATTTCTCGGGAGAATGAGAGGAGCAGCAGCATTTAAAACAGAAATGAAGATTTCTAATTGAGAAGTGGTATCCTGATAGACCTGCTAGTGCTTAATAGTTGTAAATAGCTGACTGACAAACATTTCTCATGTGAAACTGCACAGGGGTACCTTCCAATGGCCCTGATTTGATAAGGGCAGTCTCAATTAATCCTGACATCCCACTTTTTAAAGTTCCTTTCAAAATGTCCCATTTTCTCTCTCCTCCTTCCACTTCCCCCCTTTGTCTTCAACTTACTTCAATTGCTGAAAACTGAGTTCAAAGTACAAAAGTAGTTTGCACTCAATTAATGGAGCATGGGGGAGAGGATGTGGTGGAATCTTGTTCTCCCCAGTGGGCTCTGGCAAAGGCAAAATTTCTGTAGCCTCTCCTAACTTGTGTGTTTCTCCTCATTAATAACTTTTGTCATCTTAACCACACTCTGATGTTGTTTGTCCACATGTGTTCCAGTTTTCATCTGTGAAATGTTGAAGGGCATGATAATGGAGACATAATTAATGGAGTTACCACACCCAATGAATCTGTTGTGCTGCTGTTAAAAGCAAGAAGTTTTGGGTAGACTGCTGGTAATCTACATAAATAGGATTGAATTTAGGCTGTTCAGGTGCTGGAGCAATTCCTAAAACATGGCCCTATTTGTATGCACAAGGTTGGAAGGCCAGCTTCATGTTGCAATTATTAGGGATGCTGGCACTGCCAGGCTGGATCACTAGGTCAGCCACTTTCACAATCTGGAAGAGTGGGTAGCCCTAAGTAGCTCCCCTTGTCTTTGTCCAAACTAACGTATGTGATATTAGTGACTCAGAGATGGGAGATGGGAAAGGGGGCTCAGGTGAGTGATCAATCTTTGGATAGGGAGTGGCGCTCTTTCCTGGATCATTTCTCTCTTGACAGTATTGCTCTGTCACTAGGAGGATCATGGGGTCCTTGCCATTGAGGGCCCTGGAGAATTTGCTGCATTTGCACCTTTAATAATCCAGCCTTGTACATCAGAGTGACAGAATAGGGATGCCAAGAAACAATAGCAAGGATAGGTGTATGAGAAGCAAGTCACAGGGTAGTGAAGAGTGATGTTATATAGTTTAACAGGGGGGAAAAAACATTTCACAGCAACTTTGAGAAGAAGGAAGGAAGGAACCCTAAATGTTGTGGGAAAACTCAAAAAAAATTCAGGGGGGCTTTATTAAAACTTTTCAGTTTTTCTTAAAACTATAAATGATGAAACTGAGAGTGCAGCTTTCCATTATACCGGTAATAATTTTGTAGCCACTAGAAAAATAAGAAACAGCATGAAACCTCATTGGTATATATCAATAAAAATGATACACACACACACACACTTTACTGGGGGAAGACAATTTATGGGGTTCAAATAATATGGAAACTTGTTAGATGACTTCGCATGTTAGATGACATACACCTTGACTGCTTCCCAACCCTCACATTCCAGTACTCTGATCTCTATATGTGAATCCAAATGAGCCCTTGAACTTTCTCTGAAGGCTTATATATAAACTTTATAGTATAAACCATGGCCCTAAATGCTTTCTCACAATTCCGTGTCCATCTGACAATGGAAACAACATGCCCAACAAATTGGCAATTAGATCTTGGCCTGCACTGTTGACTCCCAGCTTCTCTGTTGCTAATGACCGCTTGCTGTTGCGTGACTTTCATGCTAACAGACCAGCTGAAGGCCCTGTATTTTGCTCAGGACCGTTGCTCCAGTTCCTTCCCTCGCTTACAGAAGCCAAGGTGGCCACTCCAGTCTGGAAGCATAAACCCAATTCTCATGTCCCCGGCTGCCCTCTGAGAAGGAAACACAAGCTACTCACTAATTGTGGCTCTCTGTAATAAAGCCTTATAAAATGAAAAACTCATTGCTACTCTCATATTATTGGAGTCTGCAAAAATGGGGGAGAAAAATGGAAGAAAATGGATACTTCTGTTGCAAATCCCTTTAGAAAATTATGTATCACCTAACTAAAATAAGCTAGTGCTACACTATATGGCCCAAACACAAATGAAAGAGGGAGAGGAGCTGATCCTTATAACATGCAGATAACATACTAATATTTTCCTAGAGATGTTCTCAGAATAGCAGCTCCTAGAGCTGAATAAGTCAATGCTCTTCCACTGCTTGCTACAAATAAAATTGCTCTTACAAACTGGTCTAAAGAAGTGTGACTTCTTGCAAAACAGCTTCTTGAGTCTTGACCAGGTTTTGGTAGTTGTTGCTCCCTCTGTGCCCACACATTCCATTCCTAGGTGTTGGTAGCAATTTCCTTGTTCTGCCCTAGGCCTCTTCCAAACTTTTTAAAAACACTTATTTAGATTGGTCTGGAAGAGCAGTTCCACTTGAAGCATGCAGTGAGAGCATTGATTCATTCAGCCCTAGGAGCAGCTAATCTGAAAACACTTCTAGGAAGATCTCAGTATGTTATGTCATGTCGTGTTATGTTACGTATGTTATAAGAATCAACTCCTTTCCCTCTTTCTTTCTTTCAAACAAACAAACAAACAAAAAATCTGGGGGCATGGATTACTAGAATGATTTCCTTCCTTCCTTCCTTCCTTCCTTCCTTCCTTCCTTCCTTCCTTCCTTCCTACCTATTAAAAATATCTTAGCTAAATAGTGCAAAAATGTCATTTCACTTATGCACTGTAACATTAGGAAAGGAAAAGAAAAGGAGATGTTCACACACAACATGTTTCTGAATTAAATAGAAGCCCACTCAATGATGGGAATAAATTATCACAGTTAATGCTGGGAATTGCCAGAAAGTAGTCCAGAACAACAGAAGCATTGTTTGGATTAAAAAAAACAACCCTGAGAGCCAAAGCAATACACACCACAACCCAGGGGTGTAGAATCATAGAATCACAGAGCAGAAAGGGGCCTCATAGACCACTGAGTCCAATCCCTTGCCCAGTGTAGCACTTCCAGTATCCCCAGCATACCTGTCCAGCCTCTTTTTTAACATATCCAAAGAAGGAGTCCCCACCATCTCTCTAGGCAATTGGTTCCTTTACTGAACCGCTCTTACTGTCAAGGTGTTCTTTCTAATGTTCAGTTGAAATCTACTCTCCTGTAACTTCAGACCATTAGATATGGCCCTGCCTTCTGGGGCAGCAGAGAACACACCTGCCTTTTCCTCTCTGTGACAGCCCTTGAGTCATTTAAAGGGGACAGTCATGCCACTCTTCAGTCTTTTCTTCATCAAGCTGAACATGCCCAGCTCCCTCTATATTTACTCATATGTTTTGTTCACCATATCTCTTATCATCTTTGCTGCCCTTTTCTGAACCTGTGCCAACTTGTCTATATCTTTCATAAAATGAAGTGTCCAGAACTGAACACAGTATTCCAGATGAGGCTGACCAGTGCAGAATATAGTGGGACTATTACCTCCCTTGCTCGGAAACAATGCTTCTATTAATGTAGGTGAAAATTGCCTTTGCTTTATTTGCTCCAGCACCACATCCTGGCTCATGTTCAACTTATGATCAACAACAGTACAGAGCAGGGGGGGAAATAAGAATCTTCTCCCTCCAAATGAAATTTTCCTTTGGTCCCCAAATGTCTAGTACTCCAGTCAGTTAAAACTTTAGTTTAACATTTAGAAATATAATTTAGGCATCCAAAGAAAAGGAGCCACAAAGTTACCAAGGGAATGTGGACAATTTTCAGTGTTTCACTTTTTGCAATGCTAGAAATTTAGAAAGTGAAGGAAAATTTTATTAGGAGGCAAAATTCACTTTTTTTCTTTTTAAAAATATTCTCTATTGAATTCTGAAAAAAATCAAAATAATTCAGAATCACTTTCTGAGGAACAATGTCCTCATTCTTCCCACCCCACCCACTGCGCTATTGTATCTTATTGCAACTCCATGAAATATTTTCCCTGGGCTTTTTGTCTACATTTGTTATTTTACTTACATTTTCATCTTTTGTATGATGTGTTTTTTTTTAGCTGCATCTGTTTTAACTTCTGTCTAAGTTGCCTTGAGTCCTGGACTAGGAAAAAGGCAGGAAAACATCACCATCAATAGAGGCAGCAACATCTGGTAGAAGAGTCATCTGTACTTATCCAAGTGCAATCTATTAAGGAGCCACATATCTAGGCCCTTTCACACATCACACTCACAGCAGAATCGTGGGAATGCTGGGCTTTGCAGTTTGGTGAAGTGTTAGTTGAACTCTCTGGATGAGAATATTTAGAATCCTAAAAGCCTCTCCCTAAGCTGCCAATTCCATGATTCCATGGGGTGCAGCCATAGCAGTTAAAGTAGGATCATAGCATTATAATTATGTAATGTGTAAGGGCCCCAGTTCAAAATGGTTTCTCTAAGTTCCTGACAAGCAGATCAAAACACTAATTCAAAGCACATACCACAGTCCTGGCTCTACAAGAACATTTGCCCAATGGCCTGATCCCCCTTCAAGTACAGTATCAGTTTCTCCTCCCAGTGGGGGTTGTGTTTGTTTTTAAAAATGGTGCCACCTTCTTTGAAAAAAGCAACTCTTCCTGCAGTGGTGAAAGGAGCTCCCAATGCCAAGGGAGGCAGCTCAGCTGAGCAGAATTTGCAAAAGGGCTTTAGTGACGCTCTAAAAGAAAAAAAGAAAAAAAAAGAAAGAAAAAACATAAACATTGCGCTTTCAGGCATTATGATAACCTAAAGAAGGATTAAAAAATGAAAGCATTTTCATAATGACTGTTCTCTCTGAAGATGTACTTCAATTGAATTGCCTGCTGTGCTATAACAGTGAAACTGGGGTGAATGAAATGGAGGTGACAGGAAATAACTATCTGGGTATGAAATGAGGGGTCGGAGCAGGGGGCACATCCACATACAATCATGAACCACCCATTTCTGTACAATGCGCAAAATATGCATTGCTTCATCACCTTGCCAGGCATAACACAGCTTTGAAAACAATGCCCTGAGAAAACAAACCAATCCTGTGAACTAAGAGGTTTATTTATTTACGCATCCGCCAAAGAAAATAGTCCACATTGGAATTGCTTATGCGCCTCCAGCTGAAGAGTTTTGGATGCTGCCCGTAATGAGATCTGGGCTTTCCACCATGAGGCTAAAAGTCAGCTTCTCCACCTTAGGGACTTCCAAAATTGCCTAGAGTATACTCCTGCCACATAGGACCTCTGATCAAAGAACCCAAGTGTGATGCAAATGCATTCTTTACTTCTGTGTCCAAAAGGGACTCAAACATAGGGACATGAGTAGTTGCAATGAGAGAACTAGGGGGCCATTCCAAGTAACACACTGTAAGATGGGAAAAAAGCATGCTTCCTGATACATTGAAAGGACTGTCCAGGGAAAGGAAACTGAAAAAGCAAAGGAGCCCTCCTTTGATGGCTGAGTCAGCATACCCTCCTACAGTCCCAATTTGGCAGGGATAGTCTTTTGATTGTCCCACTTTTTCAGCTGCTTTTAAAATGTCCCATATTCTTTTTTCCTTTCTCCATTTTCTCCCTTCATCCTCTGCTTACTTCAATTGCTGCAAAAAACTTCCCTGCTTATACATTAAAAGCCTGCTTTTTTTTTTAAAAAAAATGTCTTTGCTTGCCAGCAAAAGGCAAACAGGGAGAGGGCCAGCCTAGCCTCCTGTGGAAAAGAGTTCCAGAGGGTGGGAGCAGCCACCAAGAAGGCCTTCTCATATTCCCACCAAGCAAGGCTGTGATAGGGCAGGTCAAGAGAAGGACTTCCTCTGTAGATCTTAGGGCTCTGGCAGATTCATAAGGGAAGACATGGTCTTTCCCATAGTCCAGACCTAAGCCATATAGGGCTTTATAGGTCATGACTAGCACTTTGAATTGTGGTTGACCACTGTGACCAGAATGGACAGTCTCGCCTTCCCTGTTTAGCCCAAGAGCAAGATGTTTTCTTGCCTTCCTTGCCAGAGGAGAAGGTTTGAGTCATTGTTGATTGATTCTTCCATGCCTGGGTTACAATACTGTGATTTGGTGGATGACTGTGGAATTGCCAGAAATGTTATACATGTGTCTGCTGGTTTGTTGCTTCCTCTTTTTACAACTATGCTTGCGCCTTCTGCAGCATTACACTGCCATTTGTTCTGGTGTACAGGAGGAATCACAGGATCAGCTTGCTGTGTTACACCTTAATGAGTAACACAGCAGAGAGTGACAAGTACTACAGAAAACATTAACTTGGGTCTTGAATTATTTTGGCTGCTCTGAAACAGAAATTAAATGCAATGACTGACTGCGTAATAAATTGTGTATCTAGATTCCCTTGGCCTGGCCTCAGCTGTGCAATAGGAGAGGAGTTCAGTGATTAGAATAGTGGAAACAAAGGGAATTTTTCACAAACTCATCATACCTTGCTTAAATCCCATTTTCTTTATTTTCAAACATTCTGCGTGCAGCACTCGTCCCAACAACAACGTCGCACAGGATCACCATGAGTTGTAGATGACTCGACAGTTAACAACAACAACAAAAATTATCTTTGCTTAACCCCTCATTTGGGATAAACTAAAACCGGTTGGCTAGGCTTAGTATTATTGATGGCTCCTTTCTATGACATCCAAGGTTTCACATTTGTGATCACATTTGTTCCCTTTCCTTA